>NW_025813487.1:11640850-12240850 GCF_021976095.1 Xenia sp. Carnegie-2017
AAATATTCATGTCATATTCAGGAGACTGCAGTTGAAGGAATGTGAATGTTGTATTTCAATTGAGGCAAGTTGCATGTCGTTAATACCCTGCATGAAAATAGAAAATTTTCCAACCTTAATCAAGGCTGATTTGGAGATATTTCAGAAATAAGTAATTAAAGCAAACTCGAAGTAATCAGCAAACGGCAATATCCATAAGAACCGTTAATAGGGAGATAAGAAGCTTCCTCCATTATATGAGAGAGCTCCTTGCCGCAACAAATGGGCAATGAAAAAGGATAAATGGATGACAAAATGGTTTTTCAAATTCCCGATGAACACACAGACTTGACTAATCTTTTCCAAATAGTTTTACAGTCATGACATTGTCAGGATTCCACCATCATTTCTCTTTGACTGCTCCACACTCTGCTATTGTCTCATTAGGGCAACAACCTCTCTGAAATTTTTGACCTTTTTGTGACTGTATCATAGAGCATTCTCTGATTGAATTTTAGTCGATAAAAATGGGCTTCACAATGCCGTGCACAAGTCTGCAAAGACCCTGACAAATTCCCTAGCTGGCCAACTACTTTTATCAAGAATTCAGAACTGAGTTGAAGGCTCCTTGAAGTCCATATATCTCCTAGTATTTTTAAATTAAAATATTTGAATATGGACTTCTTCAACTACACAGCAAGTATGCTGATGACTGATTCTGTCAATTTTAACTTCGATATGATCCGATCCGAAGCGCTTTTCTATCGACATCACGACTATAAAAAGCTCTTTGATATCAATCCTCGTAAAGAGTCAGGGCCGACTAATGACCTTTGTTGCTATTAATCAGTAGACATTTGGAAAAGTATGTTGAACGCCATTCGTACCATATATTTACCTTTTTACATGCAAGTGCATTGTTTACATCCGAAAGTTCACGGACAATGTAGCTTAATCCGACAGAATGCTGACATTTGTAGTAATTATTCTAAAACAAGTACATCCACATCGGGGATCGGGTTTCATATTATTGGACATTCCAAAATTTCAAACTTTCGATATTGTGTGACGAAAGAATTGTTTCCATTCTCATTTCATGAAATTTTTTGGAACGTTTGAATTTCTTGATAGCCCCTTACTGTCCATATGGTGCGATTTCTCAGATCGATTTGCTGTTTTTAAGGACGTCCATTTCAAAGTTGCGCGAAGGAACTGCTGAAATAGGTTTGCTTGTATCTGAAGTATTTGTTTTAAAGTAAAGGTAAAAATTCACACTTAGTTAGCAAGCGTTTTTCATTCAATAAATCCTCATCTCGCTTACTGCGTACAAATTGTACTTCCTAGTTGTCAATTCTTCCTTGGTCTTGTACATTATACCCCATTCATTCTTTGTGAGAGATCGCTAAATCTATGTTGCAATGTAGATTTTAGCAAATATAATTTCTCGGGACTTCGATTAATTCCAATCAGACCACCATTTTAAAGTCAAGGTTGTTTTTTCCAAAGCAATAAACCCCTTTCAGTTGTTCAAAACCAGTTTCAGCCCGACACTGACTTTGTTTTTAATGAGGATTGACACATTTTAAGACCTCAGACGTAAGCGCTTTTGAAAACATTGAGCATGCATGCATCAAAACTGGTTTCTGATCACCAAAGTAAACGTGTCTATGCTCAAATCTATGTGCTCTATGCTCGTGTTGAAGAAAATTACTCATCGTAGGTCAAGCCCCAACACCGATTAACGTATAATCAACAGCAACGAAAAATATACTGCGACATGGGTTTTCGTCAAATTTTTCACCGATGAATGTTTTTCGCATTTCGGCTCACGGTGTGTTTGCGTTGTAAAATTGCTCTAGGTGAGGACTTGCAGTTATCAAAACGTCATTTTGATTTCCCTTATCAACGAAAATGTCGTATGAAAACCCTACTTACGATAATGAAGAAGGTCTTAAGAAATTTGTGAGCATTGAGATGGAACAACCCGGATTGTTTCAGTCAGAGAAGACGAAGAAGCGAGAAGTGCTGTTGCTTTTAGCTGTCTTGGTGTTACTCATTTTAGTGATCACGTTCATAGCTTTATACGCCACGGCAAGAAACCATGCAGATGACACAGACGGCTATGCAGCTAAACAAGGTAAGTGGCAGAAAGATCTTACATGTGTAAAAGGTTGTTTTCTTTTGAAATGTAAACCTAATCATGCGCTGATATTGTATTTCTATCAATGGGGAATGTTGGGGATGACAGTTATTTTATCGCTGGTCAAACTAAACCATTCCAGTGATAATGTGATTTAATTAGCTTGATCGACAGGACAAGTAGGAAACGCGATATAAATGTAGGTTCACGAGAGTGAACTAAGATTCCGATCATACCAGTGAGTGTTGCACATATGAAAAATATGCAACTACATGCACTACAGGCGGAGACATTCCGTTGTGAGTTACAATGATAACTTGCTCTTCGATTCTGGTTAAAATAGTCGCAAATTTTACGCGTTTTAAATAGTTTATAACAGAAAGTATTGTATATAGTGTGTGCTTATATTCGGGCCACGTGACGAAGAGCGAGCTGCTTCAATTTAAGCTCTTGTCCCCAAATCCTAGTTTCACGTGCTAGTAAAATATAATATTTTTATTATCTTGTTTTTTGCGACATTCCCAAAGATTAATTGAAAGAACGAGTCACTGATCAGTTAATTAGTTGTTTACAGTTCACAATTGGTAAAACTGCCAGACTTGTTTCAAACTTGAAAAGTCTTATTAGACCTTCTTTTGTGGTCTTGGCTTTGACATTCATAACCTCGACCATAGTTTGAAATTTTCCCACAGATGCATATCCCGTTATCTTGTTTTGTCATTAACTTTGTTTGCTCACCTGCTAAATTGTTCTTGATGTAATCAATACGTTTGCAAAAATTTGTGCCATGCAGTGCAAAATTCCGTTTTAACATTAACACAAACTTCATACATATATAGAGCTCATGTATGTGTCTGATGTATTTCGTCTACACACGGGGTGAAGTACTTCTTCCATTCAACATCTAAGAACTTCATATCGATTTGTAAAATAACATTAAAGCATAAATGGTGTTATTGATTTGTTAATAATGTTGCATACATTAACCTTTGGCAAAACAGCACATAGTTACTACTATAGGCATAAACAATTTCAACACGTACGTTTTTCATTTGTCTTATATTTTGCAAAAATGTAAACATGTAGTCAACGTTTGCACTCGCATGCAAGTGTATTAGTCACGTTTGCTTAAGTTGAGCATGTATGAAATACAGCTCACGAATTAAGTCTAACTAAAATTTCAGATTTTCGGATAAAATTCTGACGTTCGAAGGGAACACTTTTGAGTGAAATCCAATCTAGCTATCAAACTTAATTTAAAGTCGATTTTAAGGCAAATTAGGGCATTCCTTGCAATAATTTCTGTCACCTGTTTTGTTTATGAATGGCTTAAAGTTAAAAATAGCCCCAAGAAGATTCCTGTTTTCCAATTCGAGAGTGCATTTGCCAACAGTGCAGTGACAAAAATCAACCATACAAAGATTGTTTAATGTTTCATTTTGAGGTTAGAATAGGTAAAAGGAATTAAAGCTAATAGAAATATGGCCATAGCGAATGCAAGTTATGAAAATCAGCTGATATTGTAGACAGCCAATGCTCGATTAGAACAAACGAGTCAACAAATTCACCAGCTTAACTGCAGAGCGATGGCAGATCGCGTGTGATAGCAAAGAATATACGAGTTGTATAAACTTATGTTACAAGTTCATAATTGGGTACTCCGATTTCCAAACTTGACACGCCTATTTTAGCACATGCCTGGTAGCTGATATTTGTAGTAACTTCGCGTGTGAACCCTGATTGACTCTCAGGAATAAAGAGTCTTTACAGCACTTCTTCAATCTTTTGTGTTAGTTAAGTAAGGCCACTTACAGCTTGAAGCAAAAGGAGAGCTATGCCAGGAGTCGAATGAATGAAACTTGAAAACAATTAGGTCTCGGATGTTGAAGGTTTGATGTGTCATAGCAAATTTGGTAGTTAATTTTGTCACTTTGAGAGATAAAGAGCAGAGTACAAGCAACAAGCTGGCCCATCACCACAAGAGATTGATGCAAATGTCAGCGTGAACTATCACAGATGGGAGCCAATAATTACGTATCGTGACATGAAATTATTTTGCAAAACAAAGACGACGGATTCAAATTATCATTTGATAATTTGACTCGAATTATTCAATCATAATTTCTCTCATCTTGTGAACATTTCCGGCTTCTCGGTCGTGTGTCAACTTCTACAACATTTACAACTCATTATAAATTCTTAATGTAATAGAGCATTCGTGCTCAATTTTCTCAAGCTTTTGATATTCTGTTGTAATTGCTGTTAATTATAACAAACGGACGTAAATTATTCTGAGTTCACTTGTCGTATAATCCAAAGAAACTAATCATGCCAGAGCACAGTGTTAAATACACGAAACCTTTCCAAAACGATCAAGACGAAGGAGACGGCGCTGCAGTCGCCGTAATTGGGTCGAATCACGGCTCTGCTACTCGATCAAGACGCGTTAAATTTGTGGCTTTTGTCGTGGTCATTCTTCTTATTCTGAATGTTATATTCCTTGCCCTCTTTTAAACGATCGACATCGTTACAACGAGTGCAAGAAAAGTTTGCAAGGTTTGTCAAGAGTTTGTAGGATGCGAATGTGTTTCGTGACGAGCAAGCAGTTAGATTTATTTTTGAATACAAATGTGTCGGTTGGTTGCTCGTCGATTGCTTTAGCCGGAAAATGAAGTCCCACGATTTTGTACTTGTTGTAAGTGGCAGCAATCAATTTTGACGTATTTTAAATTCACCGCCACCGGAGACGATGTCCCATAGTTAAAGCAGCCGTGGCAGTATGATGCTTTTAAATACAGCAAAATAAATTCTGTTTATGTCAATAGTTTGCATATTTTACACGGGCTGTGACCGACAGCCGTTATTATAAAATCATAAATAAACGTGAGTCATTGAAAGAGCCAGTGTATTTAAGAGCACTTGTTAAGCGGTATAAGTGATTTCTGTAGCAATTTGATGTGTTAAATGTTTATATAAAATCGAAGTATTGCATTGATGCTTAAGTGAATTATGTATATTCATACGCCATAGATATTTATAGCTAATGGATCGTTCTAATTTGCCAAGATAATTTGGCGCTTTACTGAAATCGTCTCATCCGAATCGGAGTTATACTAAACGAGTTTCTGTTCAAATATGACGAACATCTATAATCACGCTGCAAAAGTCGGGCTTTCGATATCGAAGATTTTTGCCTGATATGTATAATATATTGCAAACCACCTGCTCGACTACGTACATGGTATTAAGAACGTCGAAAGAATACCAAGTTTGGACCGGTCTCTGCAATTGTTTGCATTTTTGGCAATAATGGTGAAAGAGCTGATTTTTCACAGCGTTCAATTGCTTGATTCAAAACAAAATTTCGCCATGGGAAAATCTAATAACGCCTTGTCCGATTTTGACGAACTGCCAAATTCCTTGGGACAAAGGGCATATAGCTCTTATTGACAAGCTCTTCCTTTTACCGGCAAGGCTTCGTGAAATACATCTTAATAATCTAATTAGTAGCTTGTGGCATGTCTGTTGAGGATTTTTTAAGGCGCCAGCTATTTATCTTGCAACAAAACATAGTATGTGGTCCACTTTGCGACCTTCCTAAATACGAACGCTCTTACTCTCAAGGCATTTAAAGGCCATGTGAATTGACTTAAAGTAACCAAAGAATTTTTGTGTTTTTGAAGCGGTATTTTTCGATGAAGGACGATGATCAAGATGATCTGTTGTTAGGTGGAGCCAACAAATATCAGTCATCAAAACACTGTATCAGGCAAATGGACATTTGGGCGTGATTGTCACAACTGTCCCCCATTTTTGCACTTGTAAGAAAAATATATCTTCACTGTTATTTAAGGCACAGACTGTGCTGTTTTTCAACGTCTTCCCTTGTCTCGTTAAAGATGTTAGTGTTTTCGCCCTTTCTCTTAGAATTAGTTAAAAAGGATGAGGCGTTATAAAGAGTAAGAGAAAACAGGCCCTTATAAGGAGGACGTATTGATTCGGATTGCCTTGGCAAACATATAAGCAAGTTTATCTATTTGATTTGATCCGTTATCTAATTTTAAGATGATTAAGGTGATACGCCGCTGAGCAATCCATTAGTGGTAAAATGTTTATATTGAACGTAATTCCATCTCTTTGTCGTTGCAAACTGTGCAAAAGATCCGTCCGTGGATAAAACAGTAGATAAATAGTTTAAAAAATGATACAAAAAACAAGTAGGATAAGAAATATCGAGCCAAAGGTCAACTTGCATGCTGGCTTCATTTCAACTTCCCCTCATAAGGGAGTTCAAAAATATCGTATTTAATTGGCTTGAGAGAGTAAAATTTCAATGTCAAATGCTGGTGAAACGATTGCTTTGACTCGAACAGTGTCCAACATCATCTATCATATTTTTTAGAATGGTAATACGATGTCAACGTTTGCACAGTTATGACGTTGTTTGAAGACTATGTTTCTCGTCTGATCAATTCGCCCACGCAATTTAATTAGGACTAAGCGACAATCCTTGACCAGACGACAATTTGTGGTGAAGTCATGAAACAATTTAATAAAAATTTGTTTCATTTAAAAACTGAAATATCACAGTTTTGTAATATTACGTGTACATCATTTTGTCTGATGATGGTTTTGAAAAACCGAAATGTTGCAGATTGAATCGTCTTGTTTTTATACTTTAACTTGAGTCAGTTACAAGACGCCCTTTTTCGGATTGTATTTTATTTCATACCAAGCATCAAACTTTCGTCTATTGCCCAGTGCGAATGTTGTCAAATGGCTTAAGGATATGCTGAGAATTATTTCTAATACCATATAAACTAGGCTATTCATACAAATTGAAAGATAATTCATTCTGGTTGAGTCAAGTATAATTTTTTCCATGGAAAATCTTTTTCTACGATTTTAATAATACAGCACATTTATGAGTTCATCAAATGAAAATTAAATATTCAGATTTCTCTTGTTCCTACACTCTCGATTACGTAATAACAAATATGGTATGGTATGTGCCCGTTGCTTTTGGCAATTGATTTGAACATGTATCAATTGTAAGTGACAAGATATCACAATAAGTATGAACCATTCACTCTTTGACTTCTATTTTCTTTTCATTTAGATGGGGTGAAGACAACTCCATCTTCATCTACACACCCTCAGTCTGGCAAGCCTACACAAACTCACACCAATGTTACTTCCACGATTCCTACGCCCACCAAACCAGACTATGGACCCGGTCCTTGGAAGAAGATTCGCCTTCCCTCTTACTTTAAGCCACGTCACTATGACGTTGAGCTGGTCGTAGAGCTGGATAAGCTGATCTTCAGTGGATATGTGGTTGTGACACTCAATCTGACTCAAGAAACACCTTACATGTATTTGCATTCCAATAAACTGAAAATCTCATCTCGATGCATAAAAAAGAACGGTATGTGAGTTTGTACACTACTTAACAATCCAACAGGACCAACACTTGGCATTATATCAGAATAAATTATATGATAAGTACACTACCAAGAGGGCAAAAACATCGTGGAGCTGCACATCTAACATCTAATTCCATTTGTCCTGTTCACTTATTCTTTGTTTCAATTTTAGTTGCTATTTTTAACTTTACCAAGAAATTTGGTTTATTTAAAAATTAACGTATTATAACTAAAAGGTTTCGTCAATTTTTAGTCCCTTTGCACTCTATTGTCAAAGTCTACGCTCTCATGTAGTATATATAGCTACGCACATTTAAATGAAAACAATGAAACGCTAATTTTAGAGATTCTGTATGAAACATTTGACCCAGCATTCTTGGCTTAGGGTTAGCTGAGAGAAGTTCTTAAAATAAGACTCTCTTTTCGCTTTGCATTGCAGGCAAGTCGTTAGATCTGAAAAGGTATTTCTGGTATTCAACGAACCAATTCTACGTGATGGAGACCAAAGAGAAGCTAGCTCCAGGCGAGTACAAAGTTCGACTGGAGTTTACTGGAATTTTGGCTGATGATCTCGTCGGACTTTACAGGAGTACGTACAAGAATAAGGATAACAAAGAAATGTAAGACGCTTGTTGAAAGTGCCTTGCCCCTGTTTCTCAAGGATACGAAATGGCGTATTTTAAACACTGCATGTATCCAATACGTGTCCCAATCTAATAAACGCCCCCCTCTCTACCTAACAAGATCAAACGCCCCTCATCAATAAATACTTCTTATAAAATTCATAAACGGCCTATATCTTGCATAGAATAATAATTACTATTACTATTCTGAAATTAATAACTGAATTTAAGAATGAACGTTTGAATTAAACGCTCCTCTCTAAAAAACGCCCCTCTCAAAGAATCGCCCCTCTCTAGTGATGTAAAATATATAGATACCCGAGGTCAAATCTAAATATGTGAAGTCAAATAAGATATGAGAAGTCAAACATAGATATGTGAAGTCAAATATAGATACGGGAAGTCCAATATAGATGCGTGAGGTCAAATATAGATACGTGAAGTCAAATAATATATGAGAAGTCAAACATAGATACGTGAAGTCAAATATACATACGTGAAGTCAAATATACATACGTGAAGTCAAATAGGATATGAGAAGTCAAACATAGATACGTGAAGTCAAATATAGATATGTGAATTAAATTTTAGTGACTTTACTTGCTCTGTTGACACTTCTAAGCTTAAGCTTGCTCTTCTAGAACTATTGCAGCGACTCAATTGCAAGCGACGGATGCTCGTAAAGTGTTTCCCTGTTTTGATGAGCCCGCTTTGAAAGCAACCTTCAACGTGACGCTTGTGCGAGCAAAAGACATGATTTCCATAACCAACATGCCTAGAATGAGAAGTGAAAATCGATCTGACACAATGGTCGCCGACTATTACTATAAAACTGTTATCATGCCAACATATCTCTTGGCATTTGTCGTATGTGATTTTGGTTATCTGCATGCTACGGCTGGTAAACAGAACCAAACCTCGGTATGAAAATCTCTGTCAACTATATGCATGACTTTTATAAAAGAATGCGTGCAATGAACGAGCATTTTTCTAGCCTTGTCAAAAAATTTGGGCCAAACTCGTCAAATGGAAAGTCTGTAAATAGTTTATTCGGAAGGAGTTTGTAAGGACGCAATATAATTGATTGAACGTATAAATCGGATTCGAGCTTAAAAAGGTGGTGCATGTTGTCTTACTTGTTCAGAAAATGCCTAAATCCAAATTACTTAACAATTAAATCCGAATAAGGAAGAATTAACAGTATAACGCTTTAAGAGGAGTGGGGCAAAGAGTAGGGTGGATTTTTCTGATCCTGCGTAGAGAAAATGTTCATTTGTCAAAAATGTGTTTTTCAACAAATTAGAACTCATGTAAGTGAAAAAAGGATATTGGCTGATGAAGGGTTAGAGGTGTCTAATCTTGTAAAGAAAATGTTTTTTTCAGCGTGAGAATTGCAATTTTTGCATTTAACTTAGTTTGAGCAACGGATCAAATTTAGCATTTCTGTTTCACGTTAACATTTATAATTATGTGGAAAAAACCAAAAGATAAAAGCTTCGTATGTTATAGCTAGATATATGCATTAACATTGGCTTTCGTGAAAATAGACTGAATTCAAAAATATTGCGTGTATCTTTTAGATGAAGTATTATACGTCGAAAGGTCAAATAGATCAAGCCGAGTTAGCAAGAAGCGTTGGTGGAAAAATACTCGATTATTTCGAAGGCTTTTTTAACATCTCGTATCCCTTACCAAAAGCAGGTAAGTTGTGCTTATCCTATTGGAAGAGTTTAGGAATCTTGAATTATGTTGGTGTTGTTTTGAATGAGAAAAGTCTCGGGGACACCCGCGTACTTTACAGTGCATCAAATTTCATTATGCAGAGGTTTCCCTCTCGTTTTATGGTGTTGTGAGATATGATTGGTAAATATTTGGTCATAGATGTTAAATTTGGAAAATATGTTGAGCTCAACTTACCCAAGAAACTGGGTTACTCGTTTCTGGGTTACTCGTTTGAATCTTAACAAGTCCCTAAAAACATAATAGTATTTATAGTCCGAGACTCTATAGCATTTGACAAGGTTTTTGCACGACGTTTCTCCTCCAAATATCCATGCAGTGAAAGCCACTACGATGCCGAATTCTTACAGCTTCGTTGAATTCCATTTTCAGACATGATTGCCGTGCCTGACTTTCAGGCCGGTGCAATGGAGAATTGGGGACTTATCTTGTACCGTGAAACTGCGATGTTGTTCAAAGAAGGTCAGTCGTCCGAATCCAATCGAGAAAGGATTGTTCAAGTGATCTCTCACGAGTTGGCACACATGGTAACGTATTCTACGCGATTCAAAATCAATATCTTATACTAAAACATCAGCAAACTGGAGTGCATGTATAATTTTTTTACTATCAAACATCCCTGATGAAGACACTAGACTGAAGTATGCATGAGAGAAAATTAAATTTCAACTTCAGATCACTTCCCATTCTAGGATGTGTAAGGACACAAGTTTCAACATCAGATCACTACTGATGAAGAAACAAGACCGGAGTATATAAGGATTGTAGTTTCAACATCAGATCACTTCTAATGTAGAAACTAGACTGAAATATATAAGCACTCCAGTTTTAGCATCAGATCACTTCTGATGAAGACACTAGACAGGAGTATCCATATAAAAGACTCAAGTTTTAACATATCTCATCGCTCTTGATGAAAACGGTAAAGTGGACCATCTAAAAAATAATTTTCAAAATTAGACCTCTCCTAATATTGATTTATAAGAGTGGAAAACGTTTAATTATTTATCGACCATCTCTGTGTCGTAAACAATGTTCTTTTTTTCTAGTGGTTTGGTAATCTCGTCACTCCATTGTGGTGGGATGATCTATGGTTAAACGAGGGTTTTGCAAGTTTTGTTGAATACATAGGAGTGGACTATATTTATCCAGATTGGAACATGGTAAGATTAGAACTATTGTAGCAATTGATATTTGGAAAATTTTTTTGTTTGCAAGTCAAGATAGTTTTTTAAGGTAATCTGGTGTTTTTAAATAAAATTATCAATTTCTTAAAGTTTTTTTTTAAAGTTTTGCTTTCAGACGTTAAAAACTGTATTTTCTGCTATGATTTAGTTTTTTGCCATCTGTACTCAAACGATAGTCATTACATTCTTATTAAAATGTTTGCGAATCGGACTGGAATTTTGACGTTTCATTTTGTAAATTACATATGCTAGGAGTGTCATTATCTTCTCGTTTTTTTTCTTTCTCATTCAAGAACGATGCATTCATCAACAACGACATGTTTTACGCGCTTACTTTAGATGCTTTAGTCACGTCGCATCCCATTTTACTACCTGTGAATCATCCAGATGAAATCAACGAAATCTTTGACAGCATAACGTACAACAAAGTATGCTAGCATTACATAACTTAAAATAGCATTGCATAACTTAAAATGGCGTTACGTAACTTGGAAATGTAACTCGTCATGTTCTGTTTACCAGTGTCTTTATTGTTGTAATGATGAAACAAGTCTTCTTATTTTCTGTTGACCAGCGGGTCTTTGTTGTTGTAATGTTGAAACGTGAGTCATCCTGTTGTGTTTACCAGTTTCTTTATTGTTGTAATGTTGAAACTTAACTGATCATGTTCTGTTTACCAGTGTCTTTATTGTTGTAATGATGAAACAAGTCTTCTTATTTTCTGTTGACCAGCGGGTCTTTGTTGTTGTAATGTTGAAACGTGAGTCATTCTGTTCTGTTTACCAGTTTCTTTATTGTTGTAATGTTGAAACTTAACTTATCATGTTCTGTTTACCAGTGTCTTTATTGTTGTAATGTTGAAACAAGTCTTCTTATTTTCTGTTGACCAGCGGGTCTTTGTTGTTGTAATATTAAAACGCGACTCTCCATGCTTTCTTTATCATGCTTTCTTTGTTGCTGTCATGTTGGAACGTGACGTATGTTCTGGTCTACCAGTGTTTTGAAAAGTTCTTTTTTTGAAAAGTGCAGCTATCAAAATGTTTCTTTGACTATTGTTTTCTTTTTATAACTTACTCTAAAAGTATCACAGATGAAACTGCCAGTATTATATTGAAATGTTTATCTTTCAGGGAGCGTCTGTCATTAGAATGTTAGAATATTTCTTGACACGAAACACCTTTACCAAGGGATTGACTGTGAGTATTTGATGATGATGATGACGTTGAGAATTTTTCTTTGGAATTCATCGCAAGATGTTTTTGAATGAGGAGCTCATCAATTAAGGAAGTCGTGCATTTGCTTGTGAATGCGTTTGTTTGGTTTAATAGTCATTTTTTCATTTTTGCTTATTTCAAGAACTATTTAAACGCCTATGCTTATGGGAACGCACAGACTAAAGATCTATGGAATCATCTCACACAAGTAAGTTGCTATATTAAGTCAATTCTTGGTTATCATTAAATGCCCAATGAAAGCGAACCAAACATGTGTCTTTGAGCATTAATAAGGAAAACAAATATGTTCGAAAGGTTGTGTCAATCATACATGCGGTCAAATTTTCCCTGTCTTGACGAGGGTTGTAATAGTCTGCTCACATTAAGGGGTCAAGGAATAATGCAGTAGCTAAAAGAAATGTTGACTGTGGAGGAAATACCAAGGAAAAATATATGGTACATTAATTTACGAGTCAAGGACAGCTGTATATTTTTGATGATATTATTTTTAGCACGAACAAATATGTTTAAACTTGTTCTAACTCTGGCGATGATACTTGAAAAAATGAAACCGAGTCTTTTGGCGGCTTCGTTTAGAATTGGGATTTTGACCAGGTCTTGCTGTGATTGTTTCGGCTTTTAAATATATATCGAGATCTTTCAGCTAATTTGGAAAGTCTGTGAAAACCGTATGCATGTTTTGCTTTTCCAAAGGTTTTCATTTAAATTTCTCGAATCATTTCAAATTAAAGAAGTTTGATATGGAGTGTCGGCAAACACGTGTTTGTTTTAGTGCAAAAGCTTGTTTTATCACTTGGGGTGGGAAGGGTAGGGGCGCAGAAAATTTATTGGTCTATTGCTACGTAGACTTTTGATAGTTGTTGCCTTTAACAGGCATGCAAATCTGAAGGTAAAGACATTGATGTTGCTGAAATCATGGATACCTGGACTCTACAAATGGGATTTCCCCTGGTTAATGTGAGTGAAGATAATGGCAAGATCGTTTTAACGCAGCAGCGTTTCCTGGACGATCCAGATGCAGACCAAAATAACACAAAATTCACTTCAAAATTTGGGTATGTGCGAAAGAAGTTTCGCCTAGTACTTAAGATTTTAAAGCGAGTTTCTGAAACCTGGGAGTATCGTCGAATGTTTGTAGATAAAGATCGTCCAGGTTAGTTTAGTCTAAGGACTTTTGGTTTTGGAGTTGACTCAACTGACTCTGAAGATTACCATGGCAAAGGTTGAGGAAACGCTATTCAACACCAACACCGTGTCAGTCCTCTAGATTCCACTAACCTGGACTTGTTAGTAAGATTTTTGACTTTCAAGAGGAAGTTTTCTATGGGTTGCTGAATGTTACGTTTTTATTCATTGATTATCATTTTGTTGATCGTACGAGGACGACGTCCTGCGTAGTTTCAACTCCCTTAAACATATATTATTAATGAGGGCGAAACTGGGCTCGAGAAGGCACGTTCTATAGGAAAAGAAAATGACTTTTTTTGCAAGCATTGACGTGAAGTAAGCTATCCTTTATCTTTATTGCAATTAGAACCTTGCTCTTCCGTTGTTTTCAAAAATTCAACTACATCTTTTTCTTTATTAGTTATAAATGGAACATTCCGTTTTCAGTGGCAGTGGGCAATGAAAGTGGTAACATAAAAGTGGATGTAGCCGGCAGAAAAATCACGTGGATGAACAAAACAGCAGGTGAACATGAAAAAAATGGTATAGAATCTATTGTATCCTAAGGTTAGTTTTCAGCTCACACCCAGATAAATTTCAATATATCTGGTAAGTTATCTGTCCTTCTTTCTTCTATAATATCAATAATAATTAAAACAATGTAGTTGTGTGTTTCGATATACATGACCATTTCATCACAACTTTACATACACGGGAATTGTGGGATGTGTTTTATTCAATTGTTCAAACTTCAAAGTTATGGTAACGTAGTATTTAATGCTAGTTTCGTCTGTAGCCGAGGGCTATCTCAATTTAAATAGTTACTATTCAAACTTCATATAGTTAAAACAACGGTGGCTAACGAGCGCTGGGATTCAAGCAATCAATGGATAAAAGGAAATATTGGACAGAAGGGTTTTTATCGCGTAAACTATCCAACCAAAAACTGGGATTTACTGGCCCAGCAGTTGCAGTATAATCATTCGGTTTGTAACAAATATGTTGTTCAGTTTTCAAAAACTATATTTATCAATATTTACCTTTACATAAGCAGCCATAGAATAGATGCAAGTACGAAGTCAAAAACAAAGTCAACCTAAGCACAATTAGTTATAAATACAATAGGTTCGTCCAGGTAGTGGAGTACTGAGAAAGATTGTTGGTGTTGATGTTGATTGACGTTTCTACAACCTTAGATGATTACCGCTAAGTTATCGAAACGTCAGTCAACATCAAAACCGATAGTTTTAAGGCTCTTTTCCACTCATCGCAAAATGCTCTCGCTGCGAGCTTGCGAGGAGTATCATCTCGCGCTGCCAATTTCCACTCTTTGCTTTGCTTCATAATATATTACATGGCGGTTTGTTTTTGTTTACAATATGGCGGCCGTTGTCAATCGCCGTATTTTGTTATTACTGTATTTAAGACGTCGTATGCGAAGATGCAAGAAGTATAAAAAGCGTTTTTGGGTTAGGCCGATATTCAAAAGACGACAACAGCATGAGGAATACTTCAGATTGGTAAAAGAAATGAAAGAAGAAGATCACGAAAGCTATTTCGCCTACTTCAGAATGCTCCCTCGACATTTTGATTTTTTACTGTCTCTGGTCGCGCCTCTTATCTCTAAATGCAGCACAAGAAGGGATGCTATTTCTCCGTTGGAAAGGCTTGCTTTGACTTTACGTTATTTGGCGTCGGGTGACAGCCCTCAAAGCTTATCATTCAGCTACAGGATTGGTTTGACAACAGTACATAAAATAATTGGTGAATTTACAGAAGCAATTTGGTCTACTCTCTTTAAGAAAGGATATATTAAAGCTCCAGAGAGTTCTTTTGAGTGGGAGAAAGTAGCAGAAGAGTTCGAAAAAAGGTGGAACTTTCCTCACTGTTGTGGAGCCATGGATGGAAAGCACATTAGAATGCAAGCTCCCCCATCAGCTGGTAGCAGATATTTCAACTATAAACTGTGGCATAGTATTGTCCTACTTGCAGTTGTAATAATAATAATAATAATTGAGCTTGTATAGCGCTCATATCAAAAATTCATGGTGCTTCACAAATAAAAGAAAATAAATATCAAACTTATATAAAAGCAGTAATAAAATGTCATTTTTCATTAAAGATCACGTAAAACCAAATGAAACAAAGTTTTTAAATAAATGGCTTTTCAGTTCTTTCTTGAAAGATTGAATTGAAGAACTTTTCCTAATTTGAAGTGGAAGATTATTCCACAGTTTGGGTCCACATATCCAGGTAAACACCTGACAGAAGAAAAAAGGGTTTTCAATTATCGCTTGTCAAGGGCAAAGATTGTTGAAAATGCTTTTGGCATAGCCGCATCACGCTTCCGCATCTTAAGACAAGAAATTATTGCCCATCCGAGCAAAGTCCATCTTATAAAGCGTCATTTAATTTTTTTTATTTTTTTTGAAAAAATTAAAATTTATATACAATTATAACTACAACATACAAATATTAATGTTAAAAACTAAATCAAATATAACTAAAATCAATGTTTAAAATATCCATGATAAAGGGACAGTCAAGTGTAAAGACAACTTTCCCAATAACTTAGGTCAATATTTAAAGTATGTTCGCGAGTTGAGGCAGATCGACTTCCTCGTAGCGCAGTAATTGCTGACCTAATCAGTGCGAAAGACAGTTTACAACGCATCCACGCTAGCGTGATGCCATATTGCAGCTTTCTCTTTTGTGCCAGCAGATCAGCTAGCCGTTTATAAGCAATTGCCGTCTCTTTCCCATACCACCTGATGTTGAAAAGACCAGTGGTGTAAAAGCAGCATATTCAATCTCTCTTACTCGATCACCATATTCCCTTTTCTTAGCCATCTCATGTTGACGATAGAGTGCAGGTAGATTGGTGTTTTGGTAGCTCGACGCGTTTGGGTGAAATACCCTTACATCAAAAAATGCATCTTGCTGTCTAGACCAAAAACCTTTAGCACGAATATCTAGTCTCGCTTCTTCTTGTCTATTGGCTGTACGAGGTAATATCACTTCCCCAGAAAGAGGTTGTAATTGTGGCTCTTTCACAACTGTCGAGCAAACTTATGCCATCCACTGTGCTGTTATACCTCGAACTTCATTATCGTTATGGTTAGTAAACCACCATGAGGCATATCATCGCGTGATCGGTTGCAAAAGCCTTTCCACAAATGCAGTGCAGAGGGGTATTTTTCAATTGCCATCCATAACGTAAAATAAATGCATCTCGAAATTCCCCTTTGTTCACATTAAAGCCTTGATCTTGTAATGGAAGTACACTTAACCATGATGACGATCCTTTTTCGCTCAGTATATCTAGCTTCCTTTGCACTGTTGGCATAAATCTCTTATTTCCTGGATCATATTATCAACTTTCTTCTTTTTTTGCTCTCGTAAAATCATTTTTATTGGCTAATGGACATTTGTCAAATGGACATTTAGTTCGCGCGATGAAAAAATTTTGTTGAAATATTTTAACTATGCTCCAGCTCATGGTAAGCTCGCTGCGAGTAACTCGCAGCACTCGCAGCGAGCTTGCGAGTACGTTTTGCGATGAGTGGAAAAGAGCCATTATTCAGGACTCTACCTAACTTGGACGAAATACATCTACTCACATCTGTACTCAGGTTTGAACCATAGGTTATCGATATAAAAGACTCCAAGCCACACTTTGATGTAAAAATGGTTAAAATCGACAAACAACCAATCTATTTAAAATAACATTGTTATACAGTAGCAAAGCCCGCCCGACTTTTTCCTCCGGTTATGGGAAATATTTCGGTGTCTACTAACTATAAAGTGAATAATGATTACATGCTAATATCGCTAAAATAATTTTTCAGGTTGTTTATATGCTACTGCTATCATGTCGCCCTGTATGTGCCAAAGTCAACTTCTCTGTAATTAGTATAATTATAGTAAGATAGTTTCGAGTGAGATTTTTAAAAAGTGCAGCGAAATAGCTTGCAGTCTTTGAAAAATCCACGAGTGCATATTTAGCGGTAATTACACGAAAAAAAAAACTATACTATTACTTAATAATTTATTTTGAGATCTTTCGTGACTGCACCGTCTGGCTATGTCTCGCTTTGTTACTCTCTATCGCTTCAGAATAGCCTCGTTACGCGACGTATCTGTTAAAAACATTTACCCAAAAAACAGCAATTGCTGCTTTGTTTCTATTCTTTGCATTCTTTTGTTTTTAAAATAATCGCAATTGTGGAAAGCTTTGTTGACTTACAACTGCCCTTCTTTACTTAGGTGTTTTCATTTGGTGACAAAGCTGGTTTGATTCATGATGCATTCGCTTTAGCCAAGTAAGATACACTTCACGTTTTATAGACGATTCATTCGACACATATGTGTCATTAAATTGTAGTTACATTTAAACTGTAATTCTGTAGCTCCAAGTATAGGCAATAATTAAAACCTTACAAAATATAGAGTATTTTTTTGTCCTAAGGTAGGTAAATATCAAAATATATACTGTTAAAGTTTTTCACTGTTTTCAGAGATTCAAAGGCAAATGTACCGTTTTACGTGTATGACCCACAAAATTAACATTTCCTAAGGCCCTTTTTGAGTCACACTTGGTCAATATTGATCATGCAAAGTAGTGAAAACTGCATGCATTTCTACATCCAATATTGCTAAACTAAACTGAATTGACTTATTAACATAATAAAACACATCATTACAAGTAGTTGTAAAATGTTCCATTGTAGTGCCGGCTTACTAGAGTTCAAATATGCTCTAAATATAACGAGATACCTTAAAGATGAGAGAAACTACATTCCATGGGACGCTGCCATGACCTATTTTACGTCCCTCGCGCGCATCGTGCCAAAGACGGAAAAGGCGTACCAAGGAATAAGGGTGCGCCAATCATCATGTAGTTCGCAACATTGCTCATAATTTTTGAATTTAATGTCAAAAGATTTCATTTTTCATATTGGGATTTCTTCATTGTAGAAATACCGCTTCAAATTAATAAAATCGAACTTTGAAAGACTTGGCTTTTTTGATAATGGAACTCACTTGGACAAGTAAGGAAAAATATTAAAGATTAACGATCATATAGACTGGGATTCAAATTCCAACACTTAAGATAGCTAGGTTTCGACATCAGATGAGTGATGACGACAATATTAGAGTTGAATGTAGCTATGAAGCATGAATGCGAGAAATAAAGATGCCGTTTGAAGTAGGACGATTATCTTAGGTACCTGCGAATTGAAGGTGTATATGCTGCATGCTTGGCACGTGACGAAGTCTGTTTGAAAAAGACTAAGGAGCTATTCGATAAATGGATCAACAATGAATCTTAGTAAGTTGATTTTTAGGTTTGCGAGAAATTAACTTAATTTAAATGGTGTTTTTCGCCTTAAATTTTGTATTGTACACAAAATCTCGCATAAATTATGGACGAAACATTTTGATGGAATTACAAATATAACTGGAAATGAAAATGAGCAAATAGCGATAGTAATGAACATCGCATAAGCTCAAACAGTAAGATAATACAGTCACGCAGACATGAAGTATCATTGACAACAAGACAAATGAGGACGTAAATAACACAAGAATAAGAACAAAAGTGACGACATGAATGACATAAAAATAGGAACAAGACAAGTGTAGATATGAATGACATATGAATAAGAACAAGACAATTGAAGACATGAATGACGTAACAATGATAGCAAGACAAGTAAAGACATGATCTATGGGGGTTTACGAACAAGAAATGTTAGAACATTAAACATGAATCACTTATTGACACAAAGATATCACTAAACATTGCTAGTATATAGTATTCAGTGGTTCATGAACTTAGTAAAGACAATTTACGTTTTGCAGTCCACTGCCACCTGACTTAAGATTCCTAGTGTATTTCTATGGAATGTCTCAGAGTGGCGAAAAGGAATGGGACAAAACGTTTGAACGACTTCTGAAAACAAACGTTGCGTCAGAACGAATTAAGCTGATGTATGGACTAGCAGGCATAGCAGAACCTTGGATTCTTAACAGGTATTTAAGTTGCAGGATAAACACATGTGTATCGAATGGATTCACTTTCGATTACGATGTGAAAGCTGGTTTAAAAGTGTTCATTGTTTCGGTCTTTGTTTTTTAGGGATGTCCTTCGTATTGTTTATTTGTAGAGATTCCTGTTGTAGAGAGGTGTTTTATGTACGTAACGTTCATGTCTTCACTTCTCTTTTTCTTATTCTTGTCATTCATGTCTTCACTTGTCTTGTTCTTATTCTTATGTCATTCATGTCTTCACTTGTCTTGTTCTTATTCTTATGTCATTAATGTCTTCACTTGTCTTGTTCTTATTCTTATGTCATTCATGTCTTCACTTGTCTTGTTCTTATTCTTATGTCATTCATGTCTTCACTTGTCTTGTTCTTATTCTTATGTCATTAATGTCTTCACTTGTCTTGTTCTTATTCTTATGTTATTCATGTCTTCACTTGTCTTGTTCTTATTCTTGTGTCATTCATGTCTTCACTTGTCTTGTTCTTATTCTTGTGTCATTCATGTCTTCACTTGTCTTGTTCTTATTCTTATGTCATTTATATCTTCACTTGTCTTGTTCTTATTTTTATGTCATTCATGTCTTCACTTGTCTTGTTCTTATTCTTATGTGATTAATGTCTTCACTTGTCTTGTTCTTATTCTTGTGTCATTAATATCTTCACTTGTTTTGTTCTTATTCTTATGTCATTCATGTCTTCACTTGTCTTGTTCTTATTCTTATGTCATTAATGTCTTCACTTGTCTTGTTCTTATTCTTATGTTATTCATGTCTTCACTTGTCTTGTTCTTATTCTTGTGTCATTCATGTCTTCACTTGTCTTGTTCTTATTCTTGTGTCATTCATGTCTTCACTTGTCTTGTTCTTATTCTTATGTCATTTATATCTTCACTTGTCTTGTTCTTATTTTTATGTCATTCATGTCTTCACTTGTCTTGTTCTTATTCTTATGTGATTAATGTCTTCACTTGTCTTGTTCTTATTCTTGTGTCATTAATATCTTCACTTGTTTTGTTCTTATTCTTATGTCATTCATGTCTTCACTTGTCTTGTTCTTATTCTATTGAAATTTATGTCTTCATTTGTTCTGTTCTTATTCTTACGTCATTCATGTCTTCACTTGTCTTGTTCTTATTTTTATGTCATTCATGTCTTCACTTGTCTTGTTCTTATTCTTATGTCATTCATGTCTTCACTTGTCTTGTTCTTATTCATATGTCATTCATGTCTTCACTTGTCTTGTGCTTATTTTTATGTCATTCATGTCTTCACTTGTCTTGGTCTTATTCATATGTCATTCATGTCTTCACTTGTCTTGTTTTTATTTTATGTCATTCATGTCTTCACTTGTCTTGTTCTTATTCATATGTCATTCATGTCTTCACTTGTTTTGTGCTTATTCTTGTGTCATTAATGTCTTCACTTGTCTTATTCTTGTTCTTGTGTCATATCTTCACTTGTCTTGTTCTTATTCAAATGTCATTTATCATTTTACTTGTCTTGTTTTTATGGTTGTTCAGACAACCTTGTTGTGTTGAGGTATCCTTTGTTTAGAAAAGACATTTAACAAAAATTTCCGTTGTTTACTGAGTTTTCAAAAATACAGAAATGCGTATAAGGATATTTTCTTTGTTTAGGATATCTGTTAATAAGTGTGCGTGTTTTGTGGACTTTTCCATTGTTCATGGAGCTCTTTATCGGAGATTCAATATTTATGCAAATTCCATTCTTATGATTCTTACGTTAGATATCTACAGTATTCATTTCTTGAAAACAAAATCAAGTCGCAAGACTCAAGTTACGTCATCAGTTATGTTGCAAACGCCAATCCCATTGGACGACAATTTGCATGGAATTTCCTCAAGGAGAGCTGGTCGACAATTTTGAAAAAGTAATTCTTGATTCTACTTTTACTTTTTGTGTTTGTTGCCTACTGAAAATTGCGGTTGTTGTCAAACAGTAAATATTTTCAGAAGACTATACGCAGATAATTCGATTTTTTAATGAGGAGTTTTACAAAGGATTTTATAGAGGACTTTATCATTCAAACGCGATTTGATTTTAGCATATGGCCTATGTAGCCAAATTTTCGTTGTTTTTGTTTCACCAAAAGTAAAACAGTGACTTAACACCCATAAAAATCATAAGCTGTCAGATGATGAATGTTTGTAGCAACTTGTAAACTGCTTCTATTTAAAAGAATGAGTCCATTCTGCTTTAAATTTTAGATACGGCAGTGCTTTTGGTTTTGCAAGCAGTACTTTCGTGAGTAGCGTTGCAAGGTTTTTTAGCACCAAGTGGGAACTAGAAGAGGTAAGATAAGATCTGTCGTTTACTTCGCCAAGATTCGGTAACGTTAGTTCGTACTTCGTTCATTTAAACATGGGGATATATTTCTAAGTGTTCAATTCTTCCTTGCTATTTGGAACAAAAAAGGAATAAAACGACCTGCATAGCTGTCTTTAAAGATGGCGTCAAAGCTATCGTTTAAGATACATTACATTTCACTGATTTATCCCTCTCACCAACACCGTTCTAGCTTGAAAAGAATTCATGAATTTTATGCAACCGCAAGGTTTTACTGAGGGTTTTTCAATTTGGAAGCTTTTGTTTGCGAGTTCGTTTCGAGTTTTAATTTCGCGCATTTCAGGTCGAGAAACTTTTCAAGAAATATCCGGAGTCCGGTTCCGCCACCCGAACTCGTGATCAAATCTTGGAAACAATTCGCTCTAATATCCAATGGCGGAAGAAGAATGAAAAGCAAATTGAGGAATGGTTGTCATCATTTGGTTTGGCATAAGAAATATCCTTCTTGTTTGCTACGAACAACGATAACGGTCGTTTTATTTGCTCGTGAATATTTAGTTAGGAGTATTTGGCCGTTAATTCTTTCTCTATTTGGCCAGTCAATCTTGCTTGATATCCTATCGACGTATCATTGGGCAAAACAAATTAAAACAGCTCATTCTTGGTTATCCTAACATTTAAAGATATCTAAAATTTGTTTGATTTATTTTTAAATGTTCGTAATCGTCATCGTGTTGTCATAAGTTATTTTTATTTTAAAATTGAGCTGCTATTATTTATTTTGTCAGCAGCGCTCATATTCGATTAGATTAAGATTACATTCTTCATATTTCCAATAGGTCACCAAAGGAATTATTGTTTTAGCTCTTTTCGTAACCTACTAACTTCACCAGTGATTGAAATTCAGTCCTGAAAGTTTGAGAGAAAGAGCGAGGAGGGAGGAGAGAAAAGGGGAGGAGGGAGCGTCGCATTAGACGTTTTTTGATTTCTTAAAAACTTTGAATACTTTTGTAATATTAGAGAATTCCTTGGCAATGCTAAAAAATTCCTCGATTTTCGACATATTTCCATGAATTGTTTAATTTACATGTTTTTAAGCATTAACTGAAATTTAGGATTGATGGTAACTTTCCAGTCTGTTCTAGAGTAAATATCACAAAAGTAGGTACATGACAAGAAAATAGTTAAACACAATCAGGTTTTACTAGTGAATTTCCCGTTATAATTGTCTCATGCTACTAACCTCATGCCCACGAGACTTCCGCCTCTGAAATTTAACAGTACGCAGACATTGTTCATACTGCACCATGTACGACGTGTTTACATTAATATTGTTTGTTAGTTTTACTGGATAACACTTGTTTGCAAGCAATGAATCGCGTTTGATGTCTGTTGAATGTCACGGGATGTCAATTTATGCTCGGCTGCCTCTCTTGTTTATACGCTTTTTAAGCATTTGCATGCTATGATACGTTATGTTATTGCCCGTGTAAAAAGAAAGATATGTATAGAGAGAGTAACTGTATGATATAATCACCACACAAGACCCTTTCTGACGATTCAGATATTTTGCAGTGCAGTACAATGGCGACTTCTGTTTTTGCTCATAATTACAATATTTTTGATAAAAATGGATCATTTTTATGAAAGTCAGTCGTTTTCCTAAAACTGCAACGGTTTTCTTTTCAACAATAATGTTTGCGTGCTTACGGTGTTTGACCAAACGACAATTTTATAAAGCATTTAAAAAGAAATTATTGGATGAGGTTGAGCATGATATCAAGAATTATTCAGACCGATGTCATTGTTATCTGCCGAAGCGAAGCTGAGGCGGATAACATTGACTGAGGTCCGAATAATTCTTGATATCATGCGAAAAACAAATTCAATAATTGTTTTATTATTTACTGAAGTATTATCAAAACATATCAATATAAAACATTTTTCAAACCTACGCTAATTTGTTTGTGTCAGACGGTTTATTCAAGTTCGTCTCGTTTAAAGGTGACATGAAGTGAATTTCAGTGTTCAATATTTTCAGTCATACAATATCGACCACCTCATCTAGTTGGTTTTCTTGCCTCCATTGTACCGCAATATTATGAGAAGCATGCAAACAAATTGACGTCACACTGTTCAAGTTACGCAATATTGGCCACGTGTAAACGGGACAAACAGATTACATTTTACAACTGAATTTAAGCTAAAAATACAGTCGAAAACACATTTTAGAGGCTTTTACTTTTACAGACGATAAATTTCGATAATTTTTGCCAAAATTGATGTCGAAAGCAATTTGCTTCATGTCACCTTGAAGCCGTGTGACGTCAATTTGTTTGCACTTTAATAGCTGTTTGCATGCTTCTCATAATATTGCGGTATAATGGAGGCAAGAAAACCAACTAGACAAGGTGCTCGATTATGTATGACTAAAAATATTGAAAACTAAAATTCACTTCATGTCACCTTTAAATATGTTGCAAATGTGTTCAAAGCCAGCCTCGCCGCTTTTTTACTGTTTTCCGCATCCTTTTCCTTCAAAAGCTTTCACATCGTTTTAGAATCTGTGGCAAACATCGCTGTTGTTTGATTTGTTTTCAAAACCAGCTCTTAATGGCGTCCATATTTGTAGAAACTATTATCTGTAGATTATGACGTCATAACCATAGATTTAATTTTCTTATTTTCATAGAAAAAATCAAATGAGATGAAAAAGAACACATATCATGCATTATTTTAAAGCGATTGATATTATTTTGTTGACATACGATGCCCTATATTTTACATACCTTTCTCTGAAACACGTTTTCAGGCATATTTTGCCGTCATGTATGCTTTTTTCGTCAAGTCTTGCAGGCATTCGTTGATTCTTGTACATTTTCATGATTATTTATGTGTCCCAGTTTCGTCAAGTTTGGACGCAGTGCGGTTTCTTTTATTTTAGATATTTTGTATGCGGACATTCTTTCAAGATTTCCGCCATTGCAAAGTGTCGTCGCTTCTCTGCTCGATAAATCACGCTTCTCGGATTCTCGGACTTCATATGTATTTGGATTGTAGTAACGCTCTACAATATATTGTAGTTATGTCCCAATCGAAAAAGTGAAAAGATTAATAGTGATAGTAAGGGAAATACCTTCTACGCACATTCAGAATCGAAATTCACAACACAACATTAAAAACAGCATGTACGTCACGCGTGATCTTCGAGAAATACTCGCGTGAGTAAAAAGACGGAACGACATGTATTTCAAAGGTCTGTTCTCTTCAGTGCTGCCACTCGAAGGGGAAATCCCCTACAGTAGGAAGATTTAGTGGTTTGTAGGCAGTAGGGGAAACCTACGGGGAAAACAGTAAATTGTGGGGGATTGTAGGAAGAAAAGAAAATTGTTTAAAAATGAGCTTCATTTTTGCCCAAAATACTTTTTTCTTCCTGTGTTCTCACCATTTAGCAAGTGATTATAACAGAATCTTTCTTTTGGCACATTTTGTGACAGTATAATGCAATAGAAGATCAGCAACTTAGCATAAATTCAGTGTGTCATTTGGGCCACCTGCATGTCATTACTTCCTACGCCAAATTACTAACTTTGTCGTCTAGATGTTCTTAGTTTTCGACAAACCTTTTTTGTATGCATTTTTTAAAAACAGACAAAAAAATCAATGGTCCGACCGGACGTAGGTATATAATAGGGGGATGTGTTGCTGTGTAGGGGAAAAATAGGGGAAAACAAGGAAAATCATCGTAGTGGGAGGTAGGGGGAAAATAAAGTTTTGGTAAGTGAAATGTGCATACACAGAGTGGCATCATTGGTTCTCTTGCTTCAAAAATTAACACATAAACGTTTGTGGGTGTTAAACATTTTTTAAAAACTTCGCTTGTTTAGTTTATATCCATTTTATTTTTATGTGTGATAAACATTGAACATTTTTGCAACATTTGCTTTGATTTACATTGGCATGAAAGCAGACGCTTCGTGAAAATGCATCCCCCTGTAAAGTAGCTCACCATTATCTGCCATTATTCGTGACATTTTTTTTAGTTTTGTGTTTTGAACCGAATCCTAAATGTGCTATGTGAGGTTTTTCCCCTACTGTTATCACTAATCTTTTCTCTTTTTCAATTGAGACTTAACTACAATGTATTGCTTCCTAACTTGACGAAACTGGGACAAAATGTTATTTTGTCGTCAATAATCATGAAAATGTACAAGAATCAACAAATTCTTGCAAGACTCGACAAAAAAAAGCATACATACAGACGGCAAAATATGGCGGAAAAGTGTTTTGGAGGAAGTTAAGTAAAATAAAGTGCATTCGTATATGTCAACAAAATAGTGTCCATCGCTTTCAAATAATTCATGATAAGTGCTGTTTTTGTTCTCATGTGATTCTATGAACATCAGAAAATTCAATCTCTGCCAAGAATATTGTTAATTTATGCAAAATTGAGATTTGATCAGAGATGGTGCATGGTAATTTTCTTAGTAAATAATGATACTATTCAAATTTTTCCCTCCTATGATCACCCCTAAAAATGAATCTTTTAAACACGTAAAGCATTTAAGAAATGCTATTTCTTTTTGTTTTTGGAAGTCTCGGTATCCGAACTTTCGTCGTTCCTGATTAAGCAAAGTGGCACACGTTCCTACAAAGTCTTATAACGGTCGTCCTTGACTACATATAGAGCTGTTCGTTTGATATTGGCGATAATGCATGCTAGTTACTACAATTAAAGCTTATATTACTAGCTATAATGAAGACGATAACAACGACCGTGAATTTTAAAGTTTACAAAGCATACCAAAAAAACGACGATAAAAAATGCAAACACTCTTGGTGAGAAGTTTGTGTCATGTAGACACTTTAGTACTCCTCCAAATTCACGTAGCTAAACACAATGAATAACTTCGTGAGGTTTTCGACGATAAAGTAATTTAGAAAACTCGACATTTCTTCCTCAAATTTTCGTAAGGAATTTGAGTCTAGGACATCATCACGTCCTTAAAAAATATGTGTCAAGTGTCAACCATGGTGAAATGTCCGCTAATCACAGCGTGACGGCCAGCTTGTAGGTAAAGAAAATGGCGGATTTTGTTATCATAGTCCATTAAATTAGACAAACAATGATGAGTAATGTAAAATAGAGTTTTCAATCAATATTGCTAACATCTCATATAAATTAAACTACGTAGGGTTGAAATTGAATTCAGGGTGCAACAATCTCAAAAAAATGATGTAAACATAAACAAAAACGTCTATAGGTTGACACACATTCTTTAACCCTTCATATTGTTGCAAATTATGTTAAAGATGTGTTGGGTTCAAGTGTACATTCGGGTACGTCGGGGACGATAAGGAATAATACAGAAAACATGGGTGGAGCGGAAGTAGAGAAAGGAGAGAACGGAAGTGAGAATGGCGAAATAAGCGAGATACCTTTGAGAGTGAGAATAAAAATTGTTTAACAAACCCAAAGTTGTGATTGTGATTATTCTTCGTGTTCTAAAGACATTGGGACGGAGGTCAATTTTCGGAATAATATCGCAAATGTTTTCTTCTATCGAGTTTTCTTTCTTCGCGCTATTGTTGCAAATTGGCCACTGTGCTAAAAAGGGTTAAGCATTTGTGATTTACCTGACCTCATTGGCTGACCTTAGGATGTCGTGAAAGAATAATATGAACAATTAAGTTTCTGGAATCCGTTATATAGCTTGACAACACACTTTGATTGGACGAGTTTTCTACCTTTTTTTAGATTTAGATAGATTCGGGAAGGAGGAAAGAATGTTCTAAAGATTAGGGAAATATAATCTTTCGAAAGTCGAAAGCTTAAAGGCAACTGTCTCATTTCGAAACTCAAATTTGGCGAATATGATTTCGACGTGTCTGCAGCAAAAAATGATATCAAATTGGTAAAAGGTGAGGCTTGTTTCCGCGAAAACTTAACTCTTGCTTACTTTTACTATTTATTTCGTACAGATGATTTTATTATTGGTATGCCGTTAACCAGTCGAACAAATTTATCCAAACTGGAAATTTGATAGGTTTGATTTGAAGAACAGAATGCTCTACAAAAAATTAAATGTTTTTTCCTTGATCAAATATATGTAAGCATATTCAATATTTTAAGATGCAAATATGTATAGTTTTAGCTTCTTTTTTTTTGATGTCCTTATTTTTCTCCGAAAATTGAATTTGTATCTGCTCTTTTCGATAAGACGTCGAAGTGCTTAATCTGAATCCCTTTATCCACTTAAAAAGTTCCTTAACCTTTATCCCTTTATTTTAAACTTACATTTAATGCAACAAATACAAAGTTTTTCTTAACTCAGCTGAAAAGTTAATTTACCCTCATCCCTTTATTCATTCAGTTTTAAACATTTGTCGTTTTCTAAGCTTCTATAGATTTATAAGCCCGATACATACGACATGCCTCTAAAGGTTGATTTTTTTACATGTAGACACAACTATCACAGGTTTGACATAGGTTTAATTCAACCTGCCGCATGAGATGGGTTAAGTTGCACCGTGTTAGGTTTTGTGATGTAGCCATCTACCTTCCTTAGTATATATTGACTTACACCAACAAATATAGATATCACAGATAACTATACGATCACATTTAATGTTCAACATCAATGTCTACGGTCAACGATCTATTTTACAACGATTAAACTACTTCTATTCATACAAGATATTACATAAGGATATTACGTAAGATATTACGTACTTCTTTCTTTATTAAATGTGGTTACTATATAATAACGGAAAGCTATTAGAAACTATAAAAAATATTGTCATGATTACACATAAGTATCTCTTAAAATAATCATTCAGCTACTTAAACTTGACTTAATTATTTACTACTGACAGGAAGAATATGAAGCATATCTTAGCACACATAGCTTAAACCTTGGTTGGTTGTGTTTACATGCAAAAAAATTGCCTGGTTTGATTTGAGCTTGGGTCGAAGCCAGAAATCGTGTGAATTGGGCTGCATTTAAATGAAAAATACAAAGTTTTTCTTTGTATTTTGTAAGCTCTCAGGCGAAACAAAAACGTAAAGGCAGTGAATAACTCCTTATGATCTTTTACAATGTAAATTAAGGCGACGCCTACTACATACATAACAATTATTTACTCTGAATCCTACTGACGAGTGGAAGGTCGTGCAATTTGTTGCTGAGGAGAGTTCTCAAAACAACGTGAGCTTGTGAATAGTGAAAGGTATAATCGTTATCCACTTTGAAAGTACTTTAAAATAATAGAATTCTTGATTCTGTGTTATGCACAAATATTGATAACTTCTAAGTCGAAACCGTGGTGATATTACATATATTTTGGAAGAATATGTTTGTGAGTTATAACACATTGTATACTGTCGTAAGTGTAAGCCATCGAAAGAGCATGGGACAGCTAGACCAGCTGGAATCTCATTAGAGCATCTTTTCCATGTACTTATGACGAAAATAAAAGGCAAAACTAGCTTATGTAATACCGCAATGCAAAGAGAGATAAAGGCAGTGAGCCATGTGGATAGTAAAAATGTAAAATAATAAATACTTATTATTATTTAGATCTCTTATAAAACTTTTAGGATCCCAAAATACTTGTGTTAACAGATGTTTGTCTTAAAGTACTGTCAATTAATATCTCTCAAGTTAGCATTATACTTAATAAGCCTTTACTTAAGTTGGTCAAGCATTCACTATATTTCCGGCGTAGATAAAATACGCATTTTATGTTGGCGATATGCGACTGTGAGATTTTTTCTTTTTACGTCTGTGGATAAACGGTTTGCATGCATTTTTCCAAAAATTGAAAATTGGAACAAGCTGTAGCTAGCAATATAAGCGTGGTTATGATCATCGTCATCATCAACTTGGCCTTGAGTGTTTACAAACCGTAAAAATTATTGTGCCTTGAAGCGCAAGAATGCGCGAATATTTGCTGTCTATCGGAAAATTACATTTCACGGGTGTATTTGTCTTCTCATGTTAGATCTGTAAAGCAATGTTTTGCCTCTACTCCAAAAATCTTTCTGTGCTCCGAAATTTTCAAAATGGAGTAAAAAGGAATCCCAAAAGGATTGCTTCTATCAATTCAGCAACCCAAATGATACTCATACTTTTACTCCTACAAAGACAAGATTCTGGATAGAGTGGACCACAGCCTGCAAGTTTGGTGGTGCCATGTAAATATTTTCGCGTTCATTCTCTGTGAAAACATTTCTAAAGTATTAAATAATGTCAATGGAATGGTATATAGCCAAACCTGCAGGCTGCCTACGCCACTGGAATACCGCAAATTGCTGTATCATTTACTTTAACCGGCGCCTTTCAATAGAACGGGTGCATAATGAGCCTATTTTTTACGTTTTGTGAACTGTGACGTTTGTACGAATTGTTTGTCTGATGTCAAAAACAATAACTCGTGTGGATCTCAAAAACATAGGAAGTATGTTTCTCTTGCTGTGAATACAGACTTCATATGCCGTAAGAGTATGTTACAATGGGATGGGAACTATTTACACTGTGTTCAAAGTTATTACGCAATTGGCAAATGTCTTACTTTTTTCGCTTTTGTTCGAAAGGTATAGTTCTCTGTGTGATTATAGTTCTATGCTGTTCTACATAGCTATAAAAATGGTTTGGTTATTTTGCACAGATATTTTACGATTAATCGGATATATACGCATATAAGGTGTTTAAAGATATGCATGTTTCTTCCTATGACGCAAAACGCATAAATTTACCGAAAGAATGGAGAATACACAGCATAAAAGCAATGTATAATTATAGCTATAGCAATGCGCTTCATTAAAACATTTGATAAGATATTTCAGGCTGTCCCTTCACTCAAAAATTAAGTTTTACAAACTAACCGTAGCAGACTCAATGGTTGATGTAACACCCGTCTCTTTTAATCACAGATAATAATCTACGATCAACTGAATCAGTCAACACTTTAATTTCTTCTTTGCTATGATGACTGGCAGCTATTTGGATGGCATTCCAAAGCTGGTCGAGCGAACTGTATTTTTTTCCAAAAACACACATTTTTTTCAGCATTGACCACAGATTTTCAAAGAGGTTGAGGTCGGGAGAGCAGTGTGTCCATTTCATTCGATTGTCGTCTTTAATGCCAATCTTCTTTAATCAATCACTGGTGTACATGGCAGATTGAATATTTAAGTTTTCCGAAGTCTTAGAGACTGCTTCCTCCGCCAGGGACAAAAATGCTTGTCTAGGAAGGCACAGCACAGCGTTGCTGTGATTTGTTCCCGTCTTCAACGCGAAATGGCCCTATGAGGGTGTCTCCAGTGTTTGCATCCCAAAAGGCCCAGCCATTTGGTCCATCAATAGTCGCACGTCATTCATCTGTAAATATTACTTTTAAAAAGTCCACTTTCATGTATTTTCTCGCCCATTCCATTCTTTTTGTTTTTTGTCTCTGATTAAGGGGTGGATTTTTTGCAGCTTTCTTTATGCTGCCACATTCACATAACGCTTTGCAACGAGTAGCTCGGCAGATATTAGGTATATTACACGCCTCAAATACCTGCATACTTGTTGCTAAAGTGTCTTCACAACATGGCGATGACTTTTCCGCAGTTCGCGTTCAGTCAACTTTCGAAATTTTTGTTGTGAGCGTTTCTTACGTCAATGGTTACTCACTGCCACCAACTTTTTGACTGTGCGGTGATCGCGCTGCAAAGATTTGGCTATCTGCAATGTCAATTTTCCACTTGCCAATTCCTTAGTAACAAATTCTTTTTCATTTACTGTCAGATCTGGTTTTCGGCGCATTCTGTTACGAGAGTCCCTTTTGCTTAGTAACTTTAAACACCTTCATTCCTTCTTGTTATTAAAAGCTAATTTTATACTTTTCAAGAGTGCTTTTCATCACTAATTATGCATTTTAAATGACCTCGTTGCCATTTACGTTATTTTTTGTTTACATTTCAGAAACCGGTTTTGCATATTAACTTTACACACAGTGTACATGCACTTGGCGCGGGAAGTTGAAAACACTTAGTTCTTAAGGAAAACTTACTTTACAACTGTGGGAAGGAGAAAAATTTTAAATTTTCTTCCATAGCATATCTTGTATATACATATATATAGCTATAGGCTGCAAACGTTATTTTGATACGCATCTCATTCAAGCGGTTTGTTGGTATTTGTTCTCAGTTTACGCACATTGACCATTGCTGTAGTTTACGTTGAGTTGTATCTTTGAGGTAAACAAAAAATATCTAAGTTGGAGGATTAAAAAAATTTGTTCACATTATGTCACGTGATGACGAACCAGCGTTTGTTGTCAAAAATGGCGACATTGTAAATATCGGCGTATGGTTGACAAAATATATCAGAAGTAAAGTACCGTCCCTTATATAGTTTTTAGAGTCATGATGCAGCATCCCGCACAACAAAACGTTTAGATTTTGCGACATTGTGACTAATCGCCATAAACAACAAACGTATAGACCGACCAAGTTCTGGTGTTACATCATTCGTACGATTGACAGCTATGTATAATACAAAGAACTTTAAACAATGTGCAATGTAGTTTTCACTAAAGTTATTAGTCATCTTTAGAGCAACAAGCTACAACTTAAGATTGTGACTTGCGAAGAATAACTTCGCAAGGAGAAGGAGTGGAAGAATTTTAATTGGTATTATTCGTTCGTAGGTTATCGCATGTCAGCCTTTATTTCGAGCACAAAATATTTTATCCCTCATACTTAATATCATTAAAATTTTTTTGTGGCCAAAATCAAACATATTTGTAGAATTATTTTTTCAAATTTGCAGTTTTAGAATGGAATCGAATAAAGAAAGAGTCGCACTTATGAAGGAGCAACTGAAGTTTGAAACGGATAAGCGCAAAAAGTTGCAAAACTCTGAGTTGTTTGTTCTTGATAATTCACTTCGTGAAAGTACTGTTGGACAACTACGAGGTCACACTTTGGAAAATAAATGGAAAATATATAATGAGGTGGGTATTACCCTGACTAGATTGTATGGGTACATAACTGAACGATGATGATATTATCAAGCAGCTAATAGCTTAAACCAAGGCAAAGACCATATTGTTTCTTACACAGTATGTGCTTGTTGTGCACCAGTCAATTACATCATTTAACAGATAAATCAATAACTACATTTCAAATGAATTATTGCTCTAAGCGTGCTTAATACACGTGGAATTAGATACAGTGGGTTGCTTCGAAAAACCATAAAAATACGATATAAAAGATCCAGTGAAGTCGCAAGACAAGATTTGTCCTTTTTTCCACCTGATAAATACATAATTGAATATCAAATGCACAAAATATCCTAATATGTGAATAAATGGATTTTTCTTCCAAAAGAGAATTTCTGATTTTGACGGAAAATCATGACAAAAATGTAAACCGGTGTAATTGAGCTAATTTTTTTTATTTGATGAAATAATGAAAGGATAACAACTTCCACTGAGCCCTGATAAAAGTTTGGGACAAAGGATGAACTTAATCACTGACATTATCATTTACCAATAAACCCTTTTAATCTTTGTGGTAAACAATTTGAATTTGTAGTAAACACAGAATCAAAAAAGGATTCAAAGATGTTGTTTATGTACTTAAAATACGATTTAACATGCATTGTTTATAATCTAATCCTGAATTGTTGCCTTTATGTTCGTTGACAGGTGAAGAAGGTCGGCTTCAATAACATGATTGTTGCTGCTTTTTCACACATGACTCGTGTGGGTGACGTATTCATTAAAGAACTTAAAGAAGCGGGAGAAGATTTCGATAAATTTTACGCTTTTACTGAGTTGTTTGAATCAATCGACAAAAATCGGATTCCTGATGTCGACACACTTCCGGTTGGTCTGAAAAAGATGAAGGAACTTAGTCTCCGCCATCCAATCATCGAATTCGATCTTGTTTACAAAGGAATTGACTACACGAAATTTAAGGTGCGAAATATTATTCAACTGATGAAGAAGAGAATGGAATGGTGCCGTTCAGAAGAAGGATTACACAAAGATTCCAGAGTGCTCTTTAACTTCAGAGATTTTTCAGATGCCATGAGATTTAAGCCTAAACGTGTGTTCAAAATTGTTACTTTTTTGTCCTCTCTTCCTGAAGACGAACGTCCCTTTGCAATACTGTTTGAAGAAACTGGTAAAAACCTTCCAGAAGAGCTTGGTGTTTGGACCGCTGCCGTTCGAAAGGAGATGGATGCCAATGGTTGGACAGAAAATGCTACAAAGAAAGGTCACTTGCTGGCGCACGTACACGAGCAATGGGGCCTTGCCCACATGACACAAATGGAATGTATTATCAACGGCGCTACAGGAGTCTGGGCTAGTCTTTGCGAGGAAGGAGCAGCTATGGGTCACGCAAGTTCGTCAATTCTTTTGATGAATATGATTCGAATGGGAAACAAGAAAGTCCTTGCTCAGTACAAAGGTTGTGTGAAGCTACGAGAAGCAGCTCAGAATGTTACTCTTATCACTACTGGCTTACCACCACATCCAAAGCAACCAGTTTATGGAGAGCGAGCCCTGGACATGGTATTTGGTATGCCCAACTTTGGCCAACCTGAAAAAAATGATTTTTCAATGGCAGAATTCTTTGGTGAAAAGCCAGTCATGAGGATAACTACGTTGGCCTCACCACAAATGATTGTCGATCGACTGACATATCTTTTTGGTGAATGTCCCCAATTTACTTTGCAAAGGGCAAAAGCTATGTTGGCAAAAATGTTAGAGGATCTTCGCAATGAAAGGAAGGAAGAATACATGAGTAAAGTTGGCTTAGCTGTGTTGTTTGATCGTTCTGGTGGTCAGCTTACTAAGGGAATGGCAGACGCCATTGCAGAAGACAAACCGAAATCCATGCGCACTAAGGAATTGCTAGATGAAATACGTAAAATGTGGGATGAATGGGATCTTCGTGATGTGGTACAAGGCGATGACAAACTTGAATTCGATTCTTTCTACAATGGCTTCATGGCGCCATATTTTGGTTGTTACAGATGTGACGAAACCAAACGTGCACTGAAAGCTATCGACATGGATGAAGACGGCTCAGTTGACTGGAATGAGTTTGCACTGTATCTCAGATGGGCTGCTCGACAATACCCGGATGTCAAAGATGCTGAAGAGTTGCTGTCAATTGCATTTCGCAAAGGTCTCATTCCCGCCATGCAAGATGTCATCTTAAACGAAGATAAATAAACATCGTTACATTGCTCATTAAGTTTTCGTAAAATTTTTCACATTAAACTTTCTTAAAATTAGTTATGGTCCATTGATTTGAAAAATAATCAAATTTTATTTTATTTAGGATTTACTTTTGTATTTTATCTTTTGTATGAGACAAATAGAATAAAGGTCAGTTAAACACATTATTTCTAATTTTTTGATAGAAAGACGTTCATGGTCAGGTGCAATAAAAGTACAATGTGTAACAGAAACTTTTGAAAGAAACGTTTGCTCTCTTTTTCTCTCGGTGCTGTTTTTGCTACATTGAGTTAGCTGTTATGTTCTTAATACATCCTTAAAAATAATATAATTATTTTATCAGAAGAGAAATTCAAACACTTTCCCTGCTAAACACATATATGGAAAATTTTCCAACAAATGGTGACCGGAAAGAATGTCCTTTGAACCTCTTCTTTGGGTTAAAAGGGTAAGTGTGTTATTTACAAATCTTGTATAGTTTGGCAAAATGACAAAATGGGCATAGACTAACATTAATAAACCTCAGATTTATAAAACGAAAACAACCTGAAATATCAACTGATGTATGCTATCCTTATAATGATAACGAAGTTAATATAAAGTGTTGTCAACATGGTAATTGGCAAGCACAACTTACTAAATAAAAATTATAACTTATATAGAACAAAATTATACAATGTGTAAGTCGTTGTATTATACATTGAAAGAATGTAGATGGCATAAGTCTGCTAAGTTTTGGCGACAATGATCATTGACAAGAATCGGAGCGCGGTAAGACTCTTCTATTACAAATAAATGGCAATGCTAACTTTTAATTTGGTAACATCTAACATGTTATAATATTAATATGACGTGCTTGTTTTCATACATTTGTTATAATCAATTTGTTTGTCACCGCTTTTGCATACAAATAATATTTGGACAAATATCTATTGTTTAAATAATATTCACGTCCTTCAATAGATGATTTTGTTATTGACTATAAAACAATATTTTGGCCATGAAGTCCACCGCATTCTTCTCTTAAAGGCAGCTCTATGCGTCTTCAAGAGAACATCTTTCTGTATTGGCTCAACTGTTGAACCATGAAAGTTTTACAAACACCAGCAGCAAAGAGTATCTATTCAAAACTTCCGGAGAAAGGGAATACTTAACTAATTAGACTTATATTTTGATTGAATAATCTTTATATATCAAAGTGTTTGCATATTTTGCATGTATTCATTTGTATATATTTATTTATTGTTTTTTTACTTATATATATCTGTATCACCATTGAAACTCTTCATTAAATTTTGTGAAATGAAAAGCATGGAAGCTTTTTTGCTACACCAATACAAGAGTCAAAAAAACCCTCAAAAGTGTTGATATAACACCAGAAAACAGTGTTAATCTAACACCAACCAAACTGTTATAATAGCACCTTTTTAAAGGTTTAAAATTTAACACCTAAAACGTGTCATTTTGCCATTTGTATTTAACACTTTTTTCGGTGTTCATTTAACACTCTAAAACTAACAGTGTAATTGAATTTTCCGACCAATAGGAACGCCGAAATGCCTCACCGCAGACAGTAGTTTAATGAAAAACACAACACTGCGTTTGAACAGAAAAGTGGCCCTGCCGTTTATTCCTCATACTGTGCTTTTGGTGCGCCTCGGATCGTAACACAATTGTAATAAGAAATATTACAAGAAAAGCAAACACTGTATACTTATATAATAAGAAATGCATGCATTCTTTATTACCTTAATTCATTGGCATTCTCAAAGCAGTCATTTTTGTGCTCCGAGGCGAAACTAAGTGCAGAAAATAATTTAAATAATTGGATAATTTGTGTTCTGCATTGTGACTTATGCAAGTGGCGAAGTATCCTGAACAATTATTTCACAAATTTAAATACTTTGCTAATCATATACTCTGACTCATTCAAAAGAGTTCTTGTTCTTTTCAACGTCGTCGCAATTTGCAGCTGTGGAAATTTTGAAAGATCCTCTCGTTGCAGGTGGAAAGTTTAAGGTATGATTGTGAACTATTTATAGATAGTGTAAATAGCTACTACTTTACTCCCGATAATACTTTACACTCGCATTCACGAGAGTGTTGCGTGTACTTTAGCATGTTCATGTTTAAAAGCACCATATGAACTCTACTAGCTTTGGCAAGCAAGACCATAAGCTTAATCTCATTAGAGCCTCCTTTCCATCAAGTTAACATGAAAATCGAAGGCAATACGATCGCGCTGCTATTGAAGTTGATATTTCGACAGTCGAGCGAACGAAGAAAATTCAAAACATTTAAACAGCTCAAATTTTGCTTTTTATCAACTCTATGGTACTGTTATTTAAGCGGTGTTAAGGTTTTGTAAAGTTGCCTAAACAACAGCGGCGTGAACACCACAGTGTGTCGTGTTATCTTTTTGTTAGTGCATTCTGTGTGGTTCTAGAAGGTCTAGTTAATATAGGCTAGCCGATTAATTTAAGCTTGCAACGTCAACAGTTCGATTTGAACACAAACTAATTAGGCATTTTGTCTCGGCATTTTTGTACTATATTTTTGGCCGAAAAGTAATGTTCATTTTGCTAAATAGAAAAGAGAAATACTTTTTCAAAGCTAAACACGGGACATGGAGTCTTCACGGTAGCATTCAATCTTTGAATTAGACGCATTTTTATATACAATTGTTTGCAAACTATTCGAAAAATACAATTGATGGCAATTAATGTTGGAAGCAGAATTGCATGGGAAGAATATTCGTAAAAAATACATGCTGTTCCCCAATTGTTTTAAAACACCCAGTATGATGCAACACTGTTGTTTAAGCTAACTACTAAATGTTTTGCATTTGACGTCCTAATATCGACATGATTGACTGCACTTAGGGTCTTTGTGTAATGTGAAACGGCTTGCTTTTACAGTTAATGTAGTATAGGGTTCCATTATTAAACGCATTTCCAAAGCATTACTCGTCTGTATGTAGAAAGCAGTCGCATACAATTATTGAAACAAGTAGGCTATACCAAAAGAAAAGCTAAGTTTTGACTGACTGGGATGTAAATGATCAGTGGCGGACCTCAAAATGTAAATGTAAATGATCAGTGGCGGACCTCAAAATTAATTACAGCAGCGCAATTTGGAATATATTTACATTTCTAAGCCCTTAAAGGACAACTTCATTCGTGAAATTATATAATTTAGAAATTCGAAACCAATAGAGTTTTTCTGAAAGTACATGAATTGAAAATTGAGCAGCTATAATTTTTTTTGAGGTACCCTAGAGCCGCCATTGAATGCCATAGCATAAGTGTAAGGCAGAAAGTAGCGCGTATCCTACTTCAGGCAGAAAAATGATTGCAGAGCAATAATAGCGTGTATCCTACTTCATGAATGTTAGATACTTTATAAACTATGTTCTTCAAAGCATTGCATAAAAGTGGTGTGTGTTAAGGATTTTACTCCTGATTTTTTGCAATGACCCAAGAAAGTTCACTTTAATATTATTGGTTTGACAAATTAAATGTTAACAGTGCATTTTGTTGTCACCAGACTGCATGCCAATTCCCACCATGAGAGTCAGTGCGCTTCAGCACAAAGCGTGTATATGCAGAGGCGTTACCATTTGTTTACTCAAGATTTGTATGTATTTTGGTGTTCACTGATTGTAATTACAAGAGATCTTTACGGGAATGTGCAGTGTGGCCATACATCTATAATCTCCCACATGCTTGTGTAGTGGCAAGTGTTTATATGGGGGTGGGGGTGGGGAGTGGTTTAGGCATATCCGACAAGATCTAGTAAAAAATTGCACATTAAAAATGGTTATAATTGTGTTTCAAGATTTACTTAGCATGGCAAACTTGCTCACTTGCAATGTTGCTATGAATCAATGAAGTAATTGAGCTTCCAAACAATATTCCAGTGATATTTTATTCAAATTATATCTCTAAATTGCATCCTTTCTAAATTATTTTTTGTGAAAAATAAGTACCAACAAAAACTCCTTATGCATGATTTTCATCGTGAGAAAATTTAAATGGTAAAGACTCCCGTAAACTAATACATTTGCAATATCCTACTGAAGACAGAGAAAGCCCTATTCCAATTTAAGGTAGCCTTAATATTTCTGCGTACTCTTTCTTCGTTGAAAATCACTACTTTTTCAGGTCCCGAATGTATCACTTATTAAGACACAAAGTAAACGAATGATGCTTTTGCCGTCTTCTTCGAGTTTTGGATTCTTTTTAAATATATTCTTGGGTTGTCTGCTACGTCATAGTCGCCATGTAGGATGATTTTAATAAAGCATTTTTCTTATTTACAATAGAAATTTCATCCAATATGGCGAGCATTCCATTGATCTCTTACTCCACAGGGGATGGCGGCAACCAGAGCCCTGTGTTAGGAGAGTTGGAACACCGGAAGTAAAGTTGCCTTAGCATACGCTATTTTTGTTCCAAAAGCCAGCAAATATAAAGCATTAAATGGTGGAAAGACAAATTTTTTGTTGAGTTTTCTTATTCATGAATAGACAGCGATCGCTGCATTTACAATTGAGTTGTTTATAGATGTCATAATAATAGAAAAGCATTTATTTAATGCAGTGGATGTAATTTCTACTCCATTAATACTGTTTTTGCCGTAAGGGCGTGCGTATCTTTCTATTCTTTATCGCTCTGATTGGCACTAATGTAACGCAAAATAAAATCATTGCAAACATTTTTTTATAATTTATTTCCTATGTAAAAAATGGTTATAATTTGCGCTTCTGGGACAAAAATGACGGCTGGATGCCCTTGTTTCTCCATATCTACCTAATCACCTTGATGAAAATGCAAAGTGAAGAGAACAATACGTATCCCAACTTTTACAAATATATTGCTCTGGTTGCAACCCACCAGTTGTAGTAAGTTTTTTCATCAACAAATTTGCCAATTTAAAGCTTTAGTAATTGTTTTAAGTGAGCTGTTGTTTACAGTTCCCGTATGCTTTGTATGTTTAACCATTTTTAACATTTTTCCGCCATGAATGACAAATATATGTTTTTTAAAGTCTGTTTAACAGTTATCAGTTGAATTAAAGACGAAAAACGTCTTTATATAAAGCAGTGATTCACAAACTTATAATTTACAGAATGAATATAAAAGCAACACAAACATGTTTTGCCAAATACGAGTGGCTAAAACGTTCTAAAATTGCGATAAAAAGGAAAGCATTCTTCAACAATTAGATTATGACAGTATTTACTATATATTGACGCATAATATTTACAAAAAAGTCGAAAAATCTTAATCAGCCACAGTAGCTTAACATCCGGGAATCGATTTTGCCCCCAACTCACACGTACAATATTTGGACTATAGATTACATTTCGATGCGACCTCTAGTATTACTTGGTATGATCTCTATGGCTCTTACGGCTATCCCATGTTGCTATTTTGATGTCTTTGGTCACTGGAATAATTTTATCCAATTCTTTTTTGAAATTATCATAATAATTCTTGCCGATAGGATTTACTTTGGTCTTTTTACTGAACAAAAGTAAAGAACTTCAAAACTTACTAATTAAGCAACAAGCTATGCATGGAACTAACATTTTGCCCAGCGAACCCGTTCTCTCAAGAAATTCTTTCAAAAAGACAATGGGCGGTGTTGATGTAATTAGATGTCCTCATACTGACCTCTCCCTCTTTCTTTCCACGTCTGATAACTCCACTAACATCAGTAATAGTTTAAAACAGTATTCTATGAGATAAGACATGCTATGAATTGATTTTGTCAAATTGCTGAGGCTTTCATATGTTAACGCTGTTGGACTTCTTAAGATTATTTTTTATAATATACAGCTTCAACATGACATCGTACAAGAAAAAGTCGCACTTATGGAGGAGAGCTTGATGTCCGAAACGGAAAAGCGCAAAAAGTTGAAAAACTCTGAGATATTTGTTCTTGATAATTCACTTCGTGAAAGTACAGTTGGACAACTACGAGGTCACACTTTGGAAAATAAATGGAAAATATATGAAGAGGTAGGTGTTACACAGACGTAATACCTAACTGAATGATAAAGAAAACATTATGCAACTCACATGTGTTTAAAGTGAATGAGTTGAACCCGGAAGTATTATTACGTGTTTTTTAGATGTAGATCATACAGCTCAGTAGACTTCGGAGAAGGACTGTAGATGTTGATGTTGACTGACGTTTTGACAACATTAGCGATAGTCTTATTTAAAGTCAAGCGAGGAGTAAACGTTTGGCGTGCCTTTTTTCTTGTTCATACGTAATTGTATTGTGTGTACATGAAATGCGTGAGTGTGTGGGTGTCAATTTTGTATTGTCATCGTGGATTAGTCTAAGGAATTGAGCAAAGTTTGTCAAAGCGTCAGTAAACATCAGCAGCCTCAGTTCTTCTCAATAATCAGGACGATCTATATCTACAAAAATGTTACATTTCTTTGTTTGAGAGATGATGGGTGTTTTGCACAAGTATAGCATCTAGACTGCATCCAGAAGATAAATTTTTTAGTCGAATGTGAAATGATCTAGTTGATATAATTGTGATTAGTAGCTCGATCTAGAACTAGAAACAGAGGTTAATTAAAAAGAAACTGAGAAAAAAATCATAAAAAACAGAACATGCCAAGCATTTGTCGCTGTAATGTTTAGAATTTATCTTCTTCCTTTAGTATCTCTCTATTGTGCTCTCTAATATCTGTTCTTTAACAACATTTCTCATTCCTATATATATACATGTCATTGTCACTTTTAAGGGGCGTGTCTACAACACTACATCCCTCCTCAACTTAACGGATAACAAAGTCAGGGATTATTGAGTTCCCATATTGTTCTGTTATTTTTCTTTGTCGGGTTGATCTCCTTGGAGCTGGCTCTTCTGGTTCTGGTTCTATGATGTGTTCTGGTTCTTCACATTCTGGTACGCATTGGTTGTGTCTTTACGGCTGTTCGTGGATGTTGTATTCATCTTCATCAGTTGATTCTCTCGACTTGTCTCTTATCTTTTTAAAGAACGATGTGTTTCCGGTTATTTGATGGTTATAGTTCTCAGCGACTACTTTAGCTCCTCTACGATAAATCACTGTGTATGGTGTTTGCTCAAATTTTGTTGTGAATTTATCTTTCTTCCTTTGTTTTAAGAGGACTTTGTCTCCCACCCTGATATCTGATTCTTTAGTTCTTCTTCTTTTGTTTGCCAATTCTCTTCCTTTCGATTTCGCTTTAAAATCATTCGCCTGCGCCTCTTTATGTCTATTTAGCACTTTGTCCTTGGGGTTTAGCATTGGTAGGATACCTCTCAATGGTCGGTTAAACAGTAGTTGAGCTGGTGGGACATTGGTTGAACAATGAGGCGTAGTGCGATAGCTGAGTAAGAATCTTGAAAGTTCTTGTGTCCAATTGCGATGTTCCGCACAGGCTGTTTTGATCGCTTTAGCTAAAGGCTTCATGAATGCCTCGGCCTCTGAGTTTCCTTGCGGCCACTCCGGGATTGATGTCTCGTGCTTCACCCCAAGTTTATGTAGATATTTGGAGAATTCCTTATTGTTGAACGGTGGACCGTTGTCAGATTTGAACTTTAATGGGATTCCATGCCGTGCAAAAATATATGATATATTTGATTCCACGATGATATATTGTCCAGTAGGGAGCGGACCATAGAAATCAGCATGGATGGTTTGCCAAGGGCCCTCTGGCATTTCTGGACTTGCTAATGGTTCTGGTGGGCTGTTTGATCCATTTACTTGACATGGTAGACAAGCTTCAATTTCATCCTTGACGGCCTTGTCCATATTAGGGAACCAGGCGTATTGGCGTAACAAAGCTTTAGTCTTGGCTATTCCTTGGTGGCCTTCGTGGGCCAGCTTCACAACGCTTGTTTTTAGGGTTGTTGGAATGATAATCCACGTTCTTCGTAGGAGTATGCCATTCGTGTTGTCCACAGATATTTCATCTTTGATGTTAAGAAATGGTTTCACAGACTGATTGCTCCAATCACCCGACTCGACCGCTGTTCTTACCGCCTGAAGACTTATGTCTTTGGTCGTATGTTCTTTGATGACTTCAATTGATATGGCATTTTGAGCTGCATTTGTCGTGACAAACGTGATGTATTCTTCGGCGATGTTGCGTTTGGGAGTCTGTAATTGTGGGTGTCTGGATAAGAAGTCTGCAGGGTTCGTGTCACCTGGTCTGTAAATGACTTGAAAATTGTATTGTTGAAGTCTCAATAACCATCGCTCAATCCTGGCGGGAGGTCTGGACCGAGGATTATTATAGATAAGTTGTAATGGTTTGTGATCAGTGATCAGGGTGAACGATGCCCCAAATAGGTAGATGTGAAAGTGTTCGATACCCCACACGATAGCAAGGGCCTCCTTTTCAGTTTGCGAATATCGTTGTTCTACTGACGAAAGAGCCCGACTAGCATAGCAGATCACGTTATCGGCGTTTGTTTTAGGATCTCTTTGTGTTAATATGGCTGATAAGCCAACTGGGCTTGCATCCACTAATACCGACGTTTCTTTTGATGTATCAAAATGACTCATAACTGGACTGTTGGTTAGTGCATTTTTTAACTTGTCATAAGCTGCTTGGTGTTCCCACGTCCATGCAAAGCGCGCGCACTTACGTGTTAGTTTTCGAAGGGTTCTGTAATGGTAGCATAATTTTGGATAAACTTAGAGCTGTAATTTGCCATCCCCAGTAAGCTTCTCACTTCGCTGACCGTTGTGGGTATTGTAGTTTTAACGAAAGCTTCTACCTTTTGGGTCCGGGCAGACCCCATGTTCTGAGAATAATAACCCAAAAACTCAAGGTTCTTCTTCAGGAACTTGCACTTTTGGCAATTAAGTGTGAGATTGTGATCTTGTAATCGGGTAAGAACTTCATCCAGTGCACGGTCATGGTCTGCTCTATTACTTCCAAATACGATTATGTCGTCAGCAATGTTCTTGACCCTTTAATTCCTAGCAATGTTTCCTGCAGATTATGTTGAAATAATTCAGCTGCGGCATTAGTTCCATAGTTTAATCGCTTATAACGATAGAGACCGCAATGAGTTGAGAATGTTGTGATGCTGCGGGATGCTGGACATAGCTCTAGTTGGTGGTATGCTTGAGCAAGATCAAGCTTTGAAAATATACGTGCTCCATTGAGTTCCATGGATACAGCTTCCACAGTTGGTATTGGATGTCTGGTTCGTTTGATAGCCGTATTTGCTATCCGCATATCAACACACAATCGAATGTTACCATCACGCTTGGGAACAATCACCACCGGAGAGACCCAGTCAGTGGGCATGCCTTCAGGTATTTTCTCTATGATGTCATCGTTCTCTAATCTGTGTATTTCACTTTCCACTTTCAGGCGTAGGTGGAACGGTGTTCGTCGCTGTGGTTGTGCAACCGGGAGCACGGAGTCATCAATTGCTAGTCTAATTTGTTTATTTTTTAACTTCCCAAGTCCGTCAAAGACAGGTGCATGTTTGTCCAAAATGTGATGGAGCTTTGTATCCTTTGTTGTAAGTGTTGAGTTTTCTGGCGATGTGTTAATTTTGTTCAAGTTTATGCTTACAAGTCCAAGTTCTTGCGCTGTTTCCGAGCTGAGTAAACAGCCGCCATCGTCTGATGTCACATATATAGTAGCAACTGTGAACTTGTGTTTTGACTCCGCAAGAACACGAAACTTCCCTTCCATCTTGACTGGCGTTTTTGAGTTAAACGGGTATGCTTTCACGGATGTGGGTTCAAGCTCAGTATTTCGAAATTTCCGGAAAGTCTTCTTGTCGATTATATTTATGCTTGAGCCAGTGTCAATTGTCATTCTGACATATAGTCCGTTGAGCGATATTGACGTTTCAGGACGTTTAGGCTTGTTGTTGTTACAAACCGCATAACAGTATTCCGAATTATTGTCGCTGCTGCTATCTTTCTCCTCATCAGCCTTTACCGGTCGTATGTCTTGGCGTGGTTTAGCGGGTGTTTTGATTTTCTGCAAGTTTCGGCTGCGACATTGGCTTGCAAAATGATTTAACTTCCCGCATTTGGCGCATGTTTTGTTCTTCGCTGGGCACGGTTTGTCTAAATGGGGGGTAGTTACCTCCACAGTAAAAGCATATCTTCTGTGGTTTATCGGCTTGGGAGTTTTTATTTGTAGGTTTTTTTAGTGTATGTAAAACGTGGCTGTCCAAATGCTCTTCGATGTCCGCCGCTTGTACTTTACTTGTTTCTTCACGCCTTGCTTCAAGCAACAGATCTTTTAAGGTATATTTAGGATCTCTTAATGCTTGTTTTCGTACACGACTGGATCGTCCACCAATAACAATTTGAACCATTATCTCAAAATCTACATCAGCAAATTCACAGTTTTTAGATAATGAGCGCAGTCTTGTATGAAATTGGTCGATTGTTTCGGACTCTACTTGCTTTGCTTGTCGAAATTTGTAAACTTCATATAACCGATTTTTCTGTGGTTCAAAATACTCCGTAAGAAGTATTTCCGCTTTAGCAAAATCATCATCTTCTCCCGGGTCTGGAAATTGTCGAAATATCTCTCGAATTCGGGGTCCTGCTTGATAAAGAAGTAAAGCCCGTTGCCGAGTTCTATTTGTTATATTACTGGCTGTTAAAAATGTTTTAAAATCTGCCAACCACGTGCGCCATCTATTTGCAATGTTTCCTCCGATTTCTTCATCCGGATTGAAATGTGGCATGGGAGATAAAAATGTTGCCATGTTTGCGTTGATATTTTATTCCTCGTCGCCAATATAATGTTTAGAATTTATCTTCTGCCTTTAGTATCTATCTATTGTGCTCTCTAATATCTGTTCTTTAACAACATTTCTCATTCCTATATATATACATGTCATTGTCACTTTTAAGGGGCGTGTCTACAACACTACAGTCGCCAGCGTTTTATCATCTCACTGGACACGGTTCCATTATGGAACGCGTTTTCAATTCCATGTTGCTTTCCCAAAGAAGGATTTCACCATGCAATTTTCAAACGAGAGTATGCTACAGCAAAGCAATTTTTGACGCATTGGGAGATCCCAAATGGTATTAAGCCAATACATTTTATGCCCTACTGATTTCTAATTTCTTTTGAAATTTAATTTACTTTTTGTCGTTTTACTTAGTTTTCGGCTCCGTAGCTGTTTTATTTTTTGCTAAGTGAGAACTCAGAAGTCAAAGCTTTGTAAATATAATTTACTGAACAAAATAATAAATGACGATCTGCATATAGACACATGCCATACTATTTGTATAAACAGATTTTATTTAAATGCAACTCAGCTAACAAGATTTTTGAAATAGCGTTCAAAATGAATGTACTTAAAAATCTTTTTTTGACATTTATTTTTTATCCACCGACAGGTTAAAAAAGTCGGTTATCAAAACGTGATTGTTGCTTCTTTTTCGCACATGACTCGTGTGGGAGACGTGTTCATAAAAGAACTTGAAAAAGCAGGAGAAGACTTCAGAAAGTTCTACGCTTTCAGTGAATTCATTGAATCAATTGACAAAAATCGGATTCCTGATGTTGAAGCCCTTCCAGTTGGTCTGAAAAAGATGAAGGAACTCGGCATTCGCCATGCAATCATTGAATTTGATCTTGTTTACAAAGGAATCAACTACACGAAGTTCAAAGTGCGAAAAATCTGTCAGCTGATGAGGAGAAGAATAGATTGGTGCCGCTCAGAATTACACAAGGATTCTAGGGTCCTGTTCAACATCCGGGACTTTCCTGATGCCATGAGATTGAAGCCTAAGCGTGTGTTGAAAGTGGTCAGTTTTTTGTCCTCTCTTCCTGAAGATGAACGTCCTTTTGCAATTATCTACGAAGAAAGTGGTAAAAACCTTCCGGAAGAGCTTGGTGTTTGGACTGCTGCCATTTGAAAGGAGATGGATGCTAATGGTTGGACAGAAAATGCAACAAAGAAAGGTCATTTGCTGGTCCACGTACACGAGCAATGGGGTCTTGCCCACATGACACAAATGGAATGTATTATCAACGGCGCTACAGGAGTCTGGGCTAGTCTTTGCGAGGAAGGAGCAGCTATGGGTCACGCAAGCTCGTCAATTCTTTTGATGAATATGATTCGAATGGGAAACAAGAAAGTCCTTGCTCAGTACAAAGGTTGTGTGAAGCTACGAGAAGCAGCTCAGAATGTTACTCTTATCACTACTGGCTTACCACCGCATCCAAAACAACCAGTTTATGGAGAGCGGGCCCTGGACATGGTATTTGGTATGCCCAACTTTGGCCAACCTGATAAGAACGAATTCTCATTGGCAGAATTCTTTGGTGAAAAGCCAGTCATGAGAATGACTACGTTGGCCTCCCCACAAATGGTTGTCGATCGACTGACCAATCTTTTTGGTGAATGTCCTCAATTTACTTTGCAAAGGGCAAAAGCTATGTTAGCAAAAATGTTAGAGGATCTTCGCAACGAAAGGAAGGAAGAATACATGAGTAAAGTTGGCTTAGCTGTGTTGTTTGATCGTTCTGGCGGTGAGCTTACTAAAGAAATGGCAGACGCCATTGCAGAAGACAAACCAAAATCCATGCGCACTAAAGAATTGCTAGATGAAATACGTAAAATGTGGGATGAATGGGATCTTCGTGATGTGGTACAAGGCGATGACAAACTTGAATTCGATTCTTTCTACAATGGCTTCATGCCGCCATATTTTGGTTGTTACAGATGTGACGAAACCAAACGTGCACTGAAAGCTATCGACATGGATGAAGACGGCTCAGTTGACTGGAATGAGTTTGCACTCTATCTCAGATGGGCTGCTCGTCAATATCCGGATGTCAAAGATGCTGAAGAATTGCTGTCAATTGCATTTCGCAAAGGTCTCATTCCCGCCATGCAAGATGTCATCTTAAACGAAGATAAATAAACATCGTTACATTGCTCATTAAGTTTTCGTAAAATTTTTCACATTAAACTTTCTTAAAATTAGTTATGGTCCATTGATTTGAAAAATAATCAAATTTGATTTTATTTACGATTTACTTTTGTATTTTATCTTTTGTATGAGACAAATAGAATAAAGGTCAGTTAAACACATTATTTCTAATTTTTTGATAGAAAGACGTTCATGGTCAGGTGCAATAAATGGTACAATGTAACAGAAACTTTTGAAAGAAACGTTTGCTCTCTTTTTTCTCCCGGTGCTGTTTTTGCTACATTTAGTTATCTGTTGTGTTCTTAATAAGTCCTTAAAAATAATAAAATTATTTATCAGAAGAGAAATTCAAAGTCTTTCCCTGCTAAACACATACATGGAAAATTTTCCAACAAATGGTGTCCAGAAAGAATGTCTTTTGAACCTCTCTTTCGTTTAAAAGTGTAAGTGTGTTATTTACAAATCTTGTATCATTTTATCCAATCTTAGATTTTTTCTAAATAAGTTTGAAATTATGAAATTTCAAAATGTAATTTCTTCTTTATATAAATGAAACAACTTCTAGAATTACTTTAATTATAATTTATTACTTCTTGGAAAATTTACCAATGTTACTTCTTGGTTACTTTACCAATAACACATAAAACATGAGCACTTAAAAGTATATGATATATGAACAAAGACATTTGAAGAGAACACGAGTTCTCGTGACTACCGTAATTTTTGTAGGCGTTGAGTGTTAACACTTGTAAGATATTTGCTGAACTTCTCGGAGAGAATGTCACATGTTCTTACAAATCGTTATAACGACATGTGAATAACAGATCCATCTGCTGCAAATAATTTCAAATGTTAAATGAATGTTGTCAATTGTGTAAAATTAAAGCGATTGTTGGAGTTTTAACTACCTGAGTAATAATAAAAACTTATTTGCATATGCTGGATAGGTATTCAACTGAATTTCAGCTTACCCAACTAACAGAGCAGCAAAACATCCTTAGCCGCAGAGTTAATAGACGAGATAAATACATCATTTGAATTGCCACATGAAGCCTTTACTTAGAATTAAAAACGAAAGTTGGCCGACTTCACCGTTCACGTTGCCTTCAAGTGCACATGTTTTTTTTGTTTCTATAGAGTACAATATACGCATGTACATATTTAGCTGGAGAAAATATATACCATAACAAATGCAAGCAAGGCTTTGCTGTGTTGTGTTGTTTTACTCCTGCTAAAATTTTTTACCAAATACGGCAAATTTGTTCGCTTCAGGATTGTTGTTACTGTAAACTGGCAATGATTTTGGAGAAGGTTGTTGTTGGCATCTTGTTACTTGTTGAAATTCATCATTTGACTGAAGGTTGGTGACTCATTAAAATTTAAAAACTTACAAAGTATTTTTGCCTGTCAGTCTTGTTCTTTTGCATTTCATTACACGAACGCTTCTTACAATGTTTAGAAGAGATAAATATCGGTCCTTATTTTATATCATTAACTGCTTTTAACTTATAACATTAAATGTTCCATTAACTACACCAGTCTTTATCATCATTAATTGTCAACGTTGTTGTATACCGAGATTTTCAAACTAAAATTTATTCATTTGAATAATTTATGGAATTATCATGTATTATCAGAAATCTAGAATCCTGAAAGTTTTCTTGACATGGCAAATACAAAGTTTAAAATGTTTAATGAAAATTCAAAGTCCAACTAGAAAAAAAATATCTTCCTAATATAATAACTTATATTGCCTTCAGATCTGTAGTGCCCCGATTCGGAAATCAGCAAATAGATATCAATCAGACATACTTAATTTGGTCTCTAAACAAGTCTAGCATGATTTAAAGGGACGTAAGTAGAACTATTTGGTAGGCACACGATTTATCTCAAAAATGCTTGTTAAAAACTACGTGACAATTTAACCTCTGCTTGTCATTAAGAAAATTTTCATCTATTAAAGGCTCTCTGGTGGAGTTAGTACATTGAAAAAATTCCTCAAATATTAAGGATCTCATAAGGAGTTGATATAAGACAAAAATTTGACTGAGTGATGAAGGAAAAGTGACTTTCGTTGATCGTGAAGTCAAGAAAAATTCGAGTAAAGATATCTAACATCGAGATCCAAAAATGTTTGAGTTCAACAATTTCCTGGTTGTCGGATATTAAATTTATCATTTTTCATTATTGGAGTAAGATTTAAAATAAGGTATTGCATATAATGTCACAAGACCGCAGTCGCCCCCCAAAACTCTTTGAATGAATTAACATTGAAGTGAATATATTGCTCTCGTGGTGAGTTTTGATATGGAGGAAGTTGTTATCACTTGACTTTGTAGACGAAAAAAAAATAGTGAAAACAGAGAGAAATTTACTCTCTAATCTAATGTGAAAAAAACAGTCGTAAGTGGCTTGTAAAAAAGGGAGATTTTAGATGGTATATGTGACGTATAGTTTGGCAAAATGACAAAATGGGCGAGGGCTTTACAAAATTGTGGCAAAGTGAAAACAAAAATAATTTATTGTAAAAGTTGGCAATGCTCGTTTGGTTCTGTATTTTTTGCCTCAACAACGTAAATGTGTCTTTTAATGTATGATTGTATGCAATATTAATGTAGCATTTTTAGTTTACATTCAACGTTGTATTAAAAACGACGATTTTTTAATAGCAAACGTGTTTTGACATTAACAAAATGCCATCTTCAGTGCGAATGATAGTGTTACGAAATATGATACAAGATAAGAAGATATGAATAAATTATTTGCATTGAATGGGAGTGTGATCTATATAAAGTAAGTTTAAAACAAAAAAATGTATATAAATATATTAGTATTTACATTAGAAATAGTGATAAATGAAATTAGACCTATTATAAATGAAATTAGACCTATTATAAATGGTGATCAAAATGAGATTAGACCTATTATAAAGTAAAGATAGTGTTGTAATGATGAATTTGAACATTTAGATTAGGATTAGTTTTATTAATGTGGAGAGCTTCTTTGATTTTGAGAGAGAAAGTTGATTGATTGGTGACAATGATTTTAAAGCAAGAAGTTTAATATTTATTTTTACAAAAATGGGAGGCATGAAGATGTTTCTAGATGGTAGAGTTTTAGTCTGTTTGAGTGTGTTCTTTTATCCTGGTAGATAGTTGGCGAAAATTTTCACCAATATAACGGGAATTACATCCCGCACACGAGAACTGGTAAACTACCATATAAATTTGGAGACTTCAGGAAGTGGATCTTTAAAACAGAAAAGGGATTTTATTTTAAAAGGTGTAAAAATGAGTTTAATTTCAATTTCCGTACAATAACGTTTAATGATTTGTGTAAGTTTGCGTTGAGTGTGTAGTGAGTAATCACCTATATACGGTAGTTTGAAAAAACGCTTGCTATCAGGTTGTTGTCCATCGTCAGGGTTAGTTGTGAATTAGACGTGTCAGTTCTTTTGTTTTTCTTTAAGTAGCGTTGTATTGTATTGTTGATGAAATGTAAAGGAAAAGAATTACGTTGTAAGGTGAAAATTAGTTTCTTTAAGTCATGTTGAAAACCAATTTCTATGCTGTTCATTTTTCCGTGCTCTGATATAAGACAAATGTTTAAAAATAAATTTTAAAAATTCTTGTAAAAATAAATTTCCAACTTCTTGCTTTAAAATCATTGTCACCGATTAATCAACTTACTCTTTCAAAATCAAAGAAGCTCTTCGCATTAATAAAACTAATCCTAATCTAAATGTTCAAATTCATCATTAAAACACTATCTATACTTTATAATAGGTCTAATCTCATTTTTATCACCATTTATAATAGGTCTAATTTCATTTATCACTATTTCTAATGTAAATACTAATATATTTCAATACATTTTTTTCGTTTTAAACTTACTTTAAATCGATCACACTCGCATTCAATGCAAATAATTTATTTATATCTTCTTATCCTGTATCATATTTCGTAACACTATCATTCGCACTGAAGATGGCATTTTGTTAATGTCAAAACACGTTTGCTAAAACGTGTATCAATAAAACTAATCCTGATCTAAATGTTGAAATTCATCATTAAAAGACTATCTTTACTTTATAATATTTCATTTATCACCATTTATAATAGGTCTAATTTCATTTATTACCATTTCTAATGTAAATACTGATTCATTTATATATATATTTTTGTTTTAAACTTACTTTAAATAGATCGTACTCCCATTCAGTGTAAATAATATTATTCATATCTTCCTATACTGTATCATATTTCGTAACACAATCATTCACACTGAAGATGGCATTTTGTTAATGTCGAAACATGTTTGCTTTTTAAAAAATCGTCGTCTTTATTAGACGTTTTTAAATTTGTTGCTACTCAGAAATTCAAACAAAGATATAAAAAGAGTCACAGAGTCAAATATATTTAAACAAATTCTCGATTTCTACAGGATTCTTTACGTATAACTTGAGAAAAAGGTTTTACTTTTTGCAGTGCTTTAGTGTTGTTGTCTTTTGTTTACAGGTTCTTCATACAGTGTCTCTGGACTGAAACAATTTGAACGAGAAAAAGCCGTTTCAAAAATAGGTAAAACAGGGAGTATCAAAAAATCTCTTTTTATGTGCTTTAATGGGATTGTAATACTGCTTGGGGACGCTGATCTATGTATTCTGTGTAGACAGTAGAGTTTCCTTTTAGCAGAGTGTTTGTCTGGCACTAGAAAATTTAAGTATATTGGTAATTTTTATTTGTCTTTCCTTTCTGTTGAAGGAAACGTTGCAATGTTTTCATTTAGGTTACGGTCCTATACAGCATATGAATGGACTTTGCGTCAACGTAGGAAATCAGAGTAATTTTCTATATTGGTCACGTGATTGCACTTCAAGAAATGCCTTCTTTTTGGTGTCAAGTTACTATCCACCGTATCATATGGTCACAAAGAAATGCATACTACCAATGACGTAAGGCTGCATTAAAATTTATGATTTATGTACAACCTTATGTACAAAGTTAGTTTTATTTGTATCATCTTCCTCATCGTTGCCTGCTATATTTCTCAATTATGCTCTGTATTGAAAACACACGGCGCAACACGGCACAGTCATATGCTTTTCAATGCATCTTGAAAAAAGAGCATCTGACATCATGACATACAAAGTCCTCATTTTCCTTTATCTACTGCTATGAAGAGTGTATTTGTCATGGTGAATGATTATAGACCAGGTAGTTCTAACTAAGAACAACGGTCGGAACTTAAATTATAATAAACTAAATGATAAAATGTATTAATTACTTAGATTATGAAGAAGTGTCACGTGTGTGCCAGAATCTTTGATATTTTGTCCTCACGCATGTTGCGTCGAGCACAATGGCTCTATTGCTCAACCAGTTGTTTGTTGTTGGTTTCCAAATGACGATAAAATGACATGACGTCATCTTAAGTCCTAGTAAATGAAACCTTAGGAAATAATGCTAAGCACTTTCAAGCCATTTTGAAGAACTTTCAAGCAATTTTGAAGGATTTATTGGAAAGCATGATCAAATTTTGAACTTAATTTACAATGTCTCTGATTCTCACGTTTAATTCTTTTTCTAGTTATATTTTCTTTTCTAACCTCAGCGACCCTGGCAAAAATGTTTCTCTTATAATTACAAACAGTACATCTTGCAGTGAAAACGCAGGAATATATCAACCAACTATGAATGGAAATTTGAAATATTACTATCTCAATCATCCATACGACATCTGCATTGGCAGTTCATCTGTAGTCAGTGGTGGTGAATGGGAGCCTCGAGAAAATGAGAATGTCAGTATTGTGGAAAATATATGTAAAGTGAATAATTCGTGCAAACTTAACTACGGTAAGTCTAACCACGAAGGCGAGTGAGTCTGGGCATCTTCATGAAATACCAAATGCTAGATGAAATTCAACTTAATTTGGTTTATGAAATTATGTAATCAATAATAACCTCATTTGTTAAAAGTGTTTGAGAATGCTTGCAACTGTTGCATATTCAAGCAGAAATGGATTATATTGCTAATTTCCCTATATAGTCTTTGACGCTATTCATTTAACTAACATGTTACTGCATGTATGAATTAAAGGAGTCTGCAGTAGGATTGGTATGAGTCCACTGATTACCCCTGATATATTTACCTGTCAACTGTATAAGTTGATATTACTTTAACCATTGAGTTCTATAATAACTGGAGCGGCTTTCTCAAGCGCAGTTTTAGATGTCGAAGGTTGTCGAAAAAATGGTGGAATGGACCTATTTTCGCTGAGATTTACCGATAATTACTGTTTTTCCAAAAATTTCACAATTTTCACCCTCCCCCCGCGAAGAAAGAGCAAAGAGAAAATATGTATGTATTTGACACTAGGCAAGCAATTTTACGTTGAAAATCGGCTCATACGAGGATGTTTGTTAGAACTGTCGGCGAAGAAGCTATTTGGGTGTTACATAAGGGTGCAGATGTGCGTCGTTTTATTACCAGCATGTCCAACATGCTTACTCGATTTAACTTTTAGTCTATACAAAAAAGCATATCATGGTTTATTTCCACAGTTCACGAAGGAAAAATTAGTGTATTTCTTATCATTACCTTTTTTTCATGCATTGGGCGATGGCTTTTTTCGCCCCAATCGTAAGCTTTGTACTTGTTGCTTTATAAAAATAAATAATACATCTTTAGATATTTACAGTTTGACTTAATGTACATGATTTTCTGTCATTGAAGTTCATATTAAATTTCAAAAGACACACTTTTGCATCAGTTTACTAAATGAGAACAAATAATATTGTATACAAATCTCTAAGTAAGCTTTTGTGGTGTTCTGAAATGGGACTGCATTAAAATACTTGTAAAGTTGTACCCCATTTCAATTTTGTTGTATTGATATATGAATATGGCAAAATAAAAATAATCATCAAAATAATTGTGCTTGAAAAGGTTTTAATACTTCTACTTTACTTTTTCTCTTTATTTTGTCTTTCCTATTTTTGCAATGTAAGTGCACAATTTGAACGATTAATACATTTTTCACCTCAATAATAAATTTCATAGGCAGTTGGTAGTGGATTTTTTCATGTGAGTATTCAACATCTAATGCTTTTCATACAAGAAAAATCAAGTGCATGTAGATATGTTATAGTAAGGCATTTTAACCAAATGAATTGAAAACATTTTGTGTAATTTTATGATAGAAGCTTTAAAGCTTTTTAGAAATTACAAAGTAAACAAATTATACTGCCTCTATCCCATCCATCACATGAAAAGAATTAAGAAGCAAAGAATTAAAGAAAAACTTTAAAAAGTCAAAAAAATTACTATATAAGAAGCTGCAAATAGTGCAAATGATGTATCTCGATTCTTTACTCTAATAGGCGAATAAGCTCAAACTGTTTCTTATAACAAAAACTGAAATAAGGAAGAAATACATAGCACAGTAACTTTAAAGATTTCATTGCTGAATCTTTAATGCTTCAGTATAGCATGCATAATGTATTAGATATCATTAACATTCAAACAACACTCTATAGAGTGTACTAATAGTATACTAAAATATTTTGATAATGATATGACATGACTTAACCATTAAGTTACATAAAACCAAATGGATTATATAGCTTGAAGATTCACATCTGCATTGAGTCATCATCAATCTCAGTGCCACTGTTTACATAAACACAAACCTTATGGCCATCCCATTTTACATGTTTGTGAATTGACATCTCATCTCATCAAGCATCAAAACACAGACAACCTTCTTGCCATCTTTCTTTGGTACTTGAACTTTAATTTCAAAGCATGCAAAGATATTTGTCTTCATCCAAGTGAATCCATTGTCTTCATCCATAGAATTTGACTATGATAAAATTAAACTATTCTGGATAGGGATGGCAATAAATCATTTATCTTTTCAGTATCATTTTTTTTTGTATAAAATCTATAAAGACTCCGCCTGGTCAATAGCATCTTCCAGTCATCTTTACTACTTGATCTTCCCTGCATCTCGTCAGCAAATAGAACATTACAAGCTCTGCTCCAAATCATGGGTACTGTTTGGCTTGATCGTTTCCTTTGGATGGATATCTACCAACTGACTAGAATGTGCGGCTCTTTTTTTTATATTTGATGTTCAAGTCTGTCTTAAAATATACGATCTTATGGATTTTATGGCTTTACAAGTGCATAATTGCTTTTCAATATTTGATGAATACACAAAACAAGCAAATATCTCACCTGCAAAATGCCAGATGCCCATTTTTGTGTAAACCACGACATCCAACAATTGAACAATTGAAGGGTTGGCATTATAAAAGAAATTCCAAAAAGACATCGTGTTTGTTTTTAAAAATCTCTATATAATTGACTGTACACAACAGGGGAAGGTCGAGAATATATTTTCTGCCAAGCGAACATTTCAGCGAAAATAGGTTTTTTGGCATCCATGTTTTTGACAACCTCATCGCAGTCCACTTAGCCATTACTTTAACCCTTTACTTTCAAACTGTTTTGGTCCCTCTCATTTTGGATGGTTTCCTTAATGTTGCCATACGGCTAAGTATCATACAATTGAGTAAACAAAAATACAATTGTATCATATTTTTGTTTTGTCAAGTTTTATTAAAAAAAATTGTAACCTTTTCCACCTAACTGATTTACATCATATGAAGCTCATTGGACGGTTGCGTGACGCGAAATAGGAAAGCTTTTTCACGGGGGTGCACTGCACGTGTGATATGTTGTTGTTATTATAACTTTTTGTCCATCGCATTTTGGATGGTTTACTTTATGTTGTCAAATGCAGAGGCGTAACTAAAACGTTAATTGGGGGGGTGTGGGGGTGTGCATATTCATATATTCCGTTGTGCCCTACTGATTTCTTTTGAAAGTGATTTGAATTACTACGGCACAACTGAATATATGAATATACACCCCTCCTTTAACGTTCAAGTTACGCCTCTGGTCATATGGCAACGCCAGGATAGTTAGTCCACGAGGTATAGGTATGGTAATGTAATTGGTAGAAAGAACAGTTGTAGCATTTTTAAAAAATTTGATAAAATAACTGTGGAAGTTAATTTTATATTTTAAGCTTTTATGCAGCTATTTAATTTCCACCAGTGAGACAATGAGGTACCGATAGTCACGACTATATGCAGTCTTCTCAAATCCCTCAAATTAGATACCTTTTTATATTATGAAAAAATGGATATCATGTATAGCAATTGTGGGCCTTTTTGACACTCCAGTAGTTGTGGCTTTTCACTAGTTCCTAATTTGTCACATTTTGCATTTACTTCCCGCTTTTGCCAGTGAAATTGATTGTTAGGGTTTGAGTCATCTCACCTGCTGTCAAATTCTGTACGCTTGGAAAAAACATTTGGTGTGTTAAAAATATAGAAGACGTTAAGTAACCTTAATAACACAAGTTGTTATTTTTAAAACTTGTTTCTGGTATTTCTATCGATCGTAATGTAGTAGAGATTATAAAGGAAGGTAAACATATTAGTAATTTATTGCATGATGCATCAGCTTTTATTTTGAAGGTCGAAGTGCAACTAGCTGAATACAAAATTTGATTGGAAATTTTTTCTTTATAAATAATTACACACATTATTCTTTTTAGTATACGAAAAAAAATTCAACGATGGAGACCACTTAACCATCAATTGCTCTGAATCATGCTCTGATTGGGTCATCGATGTGCGATCAGCTGACTTTGGTGTTTTGATGAAAGATAGTGGCCCAGATAGTAAACCATATAGGATATCATTGACTAAGAAAGATTGTCTATCATCATCAGCGTTGAATGTTGTAAAAACTGACTGTGATGACAAAAGTCATTGTCATTTTCCCATAAGGAAAAGTGACTTTTTGCTTTCTCCCAATCAATGTGGGGAATCTTTGAAATTACTAGTTCGTTACACTTGCAAAATCCAGGTATTGTGATTTTTCTTATACGTTTTATAATGTGAATATGACATGGAATAGAAATAAAACAAAAGAACCAGCATTGTAAGCAAGCTTAATTTTTGTATGAAAACTTAAGAACATAATCATTATTCATATCTATAGAGATCTAGCTGTAGTTTTCATAGTGACGAAAGCAAAGTTGCATGGAGGAAGTATAATTTAGTCGACAGTCTTTTTATGCAAGTAGACTGCAAAATAATTTCTCGATTGCAATGGCTACGTAGGCGAAACAAACAAAATTTTGTCGTTTCAAACATATTTTGTTAAATCGAAATTTTTCTCTGAAAGAAGTTTTTTTGATGTCTGATTTATTAATTTACCCAAGCAATGGCGTTGCATCGTATGACAGCTGCATTCCGCAAAACTTCAAGTATTCTCTAAAGAAGTGTTGAAAAAATGTCTCTGTTTCGTTTTGTTCTACTTCAAGTTTCTGTTTCGCAGTGGACGTCACGGGATGGGTAAATTAGACGTTTGCGCTACCGCATTCTCTTGATTAAGAATGAATATTGTAACAAAGTCCAGCGACATTTCGAAAGTTTGATCAATTACATTTAAAATCGATTGCCATTTTAACACTCTAGCTTTGCTAATTTGATTTTTAAAATAGGTAACCCTCAAATAAAGAGTATAAAGCAATCAGCCAAACAAAACTCCTCATCTCTTTTTCGAGTAATCCAAAATACGCAGCTTCGAATTTTCAAATGTGTTGGAACGTAGTCAGTGATGAACCAACCATGAAACGGTGCCTTTCCTTGAAGTCGACATTGCCTGATCCATATCGAAATGAGATCATATATGGATTATTATCAGCGACAAAATATAACGTTGTGATAACTAGATGTGGTGATGATGGTACAAATCTTGATTATTCCGAATCAAAGTTTGGCATTACTCGCTCAGGTAAGAAAGTCACTTTTTACACAGCTATATTAATTGCACGCGCTCAGAGATCCCGTCAAAGTAATCATTTACAGAATTCAAACAGTGATGCTACCAAGGAGGAAACTTTGAGAAACTGGAAGGAGCTGAAGCTTCTCCTCTTCAATTTATTCTGAAGACCACAATTTTTTTCAAAATAGACACGTTTCGACATCTCATGATGCCATTTTCAGTATGACTGACCTCAATGTTCAAGTTTTTAAATTCAACACAATATTTAGTTTGTAACACGTTCTGCATTTATTTATCTGATTTCCTTATTATTGTTATAATTTATTCATAGTTATATATTTATGTTACTGTACCATATTCCTTTTATATAAACTTTTTATTATTTGTGTAATTACTCACTAGTACTGAAGATGGCATCATGAGATGTCGAAACATGTCTGTTTTCAAAACGTTTGTGGTCTACATTAAATGCGCATTAGCGATAGCGTTTTTACGAAATTATGGTAACATCATTTTAAAGACCTATTAATATTGTTCCAAATCTAATGAGAAACAGGGATGTCGGATAAAAGAAAACGAATCCACTCACATACAGCCATTTGAAAAATTGCTTTCTGTGAATGGGCCCATAAAAAAGTAAATAAGTAGTTTCCTTTGAGCATCTATGCCAATTAACGCTTGAAACGTTCCTCTAATCTAAACCTGGCAACGAAACTGTATTTATGTCATATGATACAATTATTATGTTTGCTTTGTATATTCTTTATTGAACAAAGATTATTTTTGTGTAATTCATGTTGTTTTACCTATAAAAATGTTGAAATGGGAAAACAGGTGCAGTGGCGTAAGTTTCAACCGGGCTGCCCGTGGTCCATTAAGAATGAGAAGCTCCCCCTCCACCAAAATATGACAACATAAACATATTTCTAAGCCCTTAATGACCGAGCTTGAGGTCGAGCTTTATTTTGCGCTATGCTGCTTGCTTTACGAAGTTTGTTTACACTTGACTGTAAAATTACGCGTTCTTGGTCCGTGGTCGATTACGGGAAAATTATGGACCAGCAAAAATGTTTCTGAGCCAATCAAAGCGCGCCATTTAGCCGGAAGTGAAGCTTGCAACATAATAATAATAATTAATAAAGGATAACAGAACATATTATTAACTGGTTTTTAATTAATATGTAGAAAAATACAGTATAAAACTTTCAATTTACTGACATGAACACGAACTTACGAATAATCTTCAATGAGAAATATCTACTGCTCCAAATTACCCAAATATAAACCTATTTTTTATCTTTGTTTTCATAAATAACACCGATCAGTGCGCCCCCTTACAAGGTGATTGCTTTTGCGCCCGTGGCTCTGCCCATCCAGAGCTCATAGTTAAGCCACTGACCAGTTGAAATAAATAATCGAATGAGAAAATTGTAGTCGTATTCTTTCAAAGGGTAATTTTGATTGTATATTAGTTTACAAAAAACATATATGAATATTATCGTCCATGGTATTCTTATTCTTATTTATGTTTTTGAATATTTCAGCTGCAATTAATGCTACAGGAAAAAGATCGGCGACATCTTTTGACGTCAATCTTGGCTTGCCCCACGATGATGACGTGTAAGATCCTAGTTACAAAAATAGATCCTTTATTTGTATGTGTGTAAAAGCAATTGAAGGTATAAGAAGCGATTGAAAAAGCAAGCTAGAATGGCTTATGCATAAGAAGTATCAATCTCATTATCAGTCTGATGTTTGATAAAAACACTGACTGCAGTTTATAAGGGCTTACGTTTAAACATTAGATGACACCTAACAATGTTACTACAGTGTATTAATCAACAATATTATTTCTATGGATTTTTATGTACCGCAGAGAACAGCAATGTAAATGAATTCCTAAATAAATATTCCTTTTTTGAAATAAAAATTTCAGGCACGTTCAAGTTGTTGTTGCAATGCTTTCTTCCTTCAAGAAACCTAAGAATCATCACGATGCTGTGCTTGAGGCTTATAAAAGGAACAATTTTTCTAATGAAAGTTATGTCTACGTCGCGGCTATGTTTAGTGCATCACGTGTGTATGAGGTTAGAACCTTCACTGTTGGGGATGGAAAAAAGTACAATATCTCAACAAGAGGAGTACAAAACATTGTTTCGTATCAAAACGTCATACTTCAGCCGGACACGTTTTACTCTGTGTTTCAAAGGATGTTCAAGAATGATGTATGTAATTCTTCTTCTTTTTTTTGCATGAAATTACCAAAATATTTTATTTGATACATTATAATCAAAACTGCTTATAAGTATTTTAGAAGTAGTTTAGAACATTTCAGCACTGTTTGGCATTGTCATCTGCAACGATTGGAGATTTGACTTAAAGATGCTTTCCTTATTTTTTTTCCTCTTTGAGTTGTCTCATACCAAGAACAAGAAACCGATCATTTCTATTCGATAAGCTTTTATGGCAAACATAGCAAAAAAAAGCCTTGATTTCAAAAATTATTTAAGGCTGTACTACTAATGTTCATTGACTATTCAAGTGTTTTTATTAACTTTGTTTTAAAAAATGCTAATTCAGATAGTTTTTCGTAGTAAAATAGTTTATTTCTCTCTCAGACTTACTTATGGTGCTCTGAAGACAGGAAGACGTCCACTAAAACTTCGCATCGTTGAGATTTCTCTATGTACTAATTATCTAAGGCCACGTCTTTTTTGATTTTCATTTGAAGAATTAAATGCAATTCTATTATACAAAGTTAGCAAGATATGCTAAAATATAGCATTTACTATGAATCAGTAGAGGATCCAGCGTTAGTCAAAATAAATTATTAATTTTAAATTCAAAGTACTTTCAGAAAAACACTATTGGTTTTGAATTTCTAAAGAATATAATTTCACTAATGATATGCTTCAAAGGTTATATGCCAAAATGTGCTGAAGTAATTCATTTTGACTAACCCTAGTTCCGCCATTGCTATGAATGGTTGCAAATTTAAAATGTGTTAAGCTTTTTTAGGTTTCCTTCTATTATTTCCTTGTCTTATCATCCTGATGGTCCATTTCACCAGACCTGCGTCAAAACATAAGTCAAGAAAACTCTGCATAGATGGTGTCAACAATTCACAAAATAGATACACTTTCTTCTAATATTACAAGTTTTGCCTTACACAGACTGAAGATCTTGAAGATATTGGCTTATTGCTTCAATTTGTTGACTGATTTTTTTTCTTAGAATTTGTATTACGATTCTGAGTGGATGGATGTCATCAAGACAGGTAAACTTATGGCCACAAACTTATCTCTTACGCCTTCAACCTTAAACATGATGGTGTCGTATAGCTACAAGTATAAGGGTTATTTTGGTAAGAGAAACTATCTCTTTACATTACACTTTGACGCTGTTTTCTATAAGAGAAGCAGTTGTAGATAGAACATTATCATGAATTGAGGAAAGACAAAAATAGGTTTTATTATCACAGTATTTTCTTGATTAGGAAACAATGTTTTGAGCACAGATGTATCGTCACATGCTTGCAGATGTAGATTGTCGAAGTAAGTTAAGTCCTGAGAAGGACTATTAGTGTTGGTGTTGGTTTTGACTGACGTTTCGACATCATCAGTCAGCGGTTGTCTTCTTCAGTTTAAAGTATGGAGTAAGCAGCAAACCTGCTGTTCTAATGTCAGTGAACACCAACGCTAACGTGGGACTTCTCAGGCTCATTTACTAAAGGTTTATGCAAACCGTGCGTGCAGATAAATTTAGCCAGATATTCCAAACTTTTTAGTTTTACAATACACCATGTAGAAACCTGGAAATAGACAGCAACATGAGAAATGGTCATACGAAAACAGCAAAAACAGCCGTCATTATTGCATTGACCCCAATTAAATTATTGGGTCCAAGACTTCATATAGTTTGTTTTTTTGCAGGAGACAACTTATAGGCTTGATAATAATTGCTATAATATAGTCAATGCTTTCTGTTAAACAGGATTACTCAAAACACCTTTAATAAAACTAAAACTGAAGTACATCAAAAGATTTTTGAAACAAAGATTTTTTTATTAAGAATTTTAAGAAGTTTGAAAAGGCTATTAGCTAATTTCTTACAGCTTATCAAAAATAAGGTAATCTTCAGTGTCCAATTACCTTTCGTTTTGCTTTGTGTTCCCTGTTATAGAAAAATTAAACTTGAAGGAAGTTAAGATGAAATGGTATATTATTGCTATACTGCTAATAGTGGGAGTTATAATTGGCATTCTTACGTGTTTGATCTTCCGATTTTGTTGTCGGCGATGTTCGAACAGAAGAAAAAAACGACCCCAATCAGATACTGAAGAAAAGAAAACGCACAATGCATTAGATGCAAGTTACGAAGAGTTGGATCTAACAAGAGTTAGAAATGTTTATTTGACGAGAAACGATGAAGAGCTTGACGGAAATTACGAAAATCTAGATGAATCAAAAAGAGATGAAAAAGATGACTACCAATCCTTGAATACCAGTGACGATGACTCGACCTACGATGACGTTGTTCCAAACGTTATTCCAACTCACCACTATCAGAACACTTGATTCCACTGGTTTGATGAAAGATATTCATGAAGAAAAAATATTTACTTGTTGCTATGATGAATTTACAATATGTTTGCTTTTGTAAACCTTTTAAAAAGGCATTTAGGTTTTGTCATTTAAGTTTGATTCACAAGATTGAAATAATCATAAGCACAAGCATATAGACAAAATATTAAATAAGATAACCAATTAACAAAGCATACCATAAGCATCGACATAAGCACAAGTAGCTATAAAGAAAAGACTTAAATATACGCTTAATGAAGAACAAAGAATAATTGGACTGAATAGAATAATTGGACTGAATAGAATAATTGGACCTCTTTGTCTTTGTAAAACTCTGAAGAAAAAGAAAATAAAGTGTTGTAGAATTTTAACAGCGTGAATCACAGTATAGGGTATATACAGTAGGTCCACTTCGTGTGCAGCTGTCTGCTGCATATTTAATTAGATTACAAAAAAATGAATTGACTCGCTACCACTACGGTAATCACATGCGTAATGAGATATGCGTGGTACGAAAAATTTCAATGAATGGTTCTACTGCATGTATATTCACTACACTGTGGCGTGACCATGCCTTATGCTTTTTTATAATACACATTTGAATATGATATTAAAGTACTGCAATTTGTGTATCCTAATAAACACAGCGATTGATTTGCTTTCCCGAGTTTGTTCAGAGATGTGCCAAAATTCTGCCTGTGAACCAACAAAATAAGTGTACAAGATGTATAGACAAGATCAAAAGAGAAAGTTTTGAGAGTTAAGTGCTTTATGCAATACCTACATAAGCTTGCAGCGAAGTCAGTGCATCGTGCTGATGATAAACCAAGATAAATCGGTCTAATCACAAGTTTAGTTTAGTATAAGAACCATTGGATAGAGGCACCAACGTCGAACTAAAACGTTATAAAACGAATATACAAGGCGATTCCGCGCAATTTTTTATAATATGTCGATTACTAAACGAACGAACACTTTTTCAAGTACACGTACCGTACAGTTGATAAATTGTTTGAACTATTCCATAAACTTTGTTTAGGATAAAGAATTTCTTCTCATGAAAAATTTATTGGTAATACGTTTTCCACAAGGTGCAAGTCTTGTGACTGAGTTGGCTATTACATCACGTAAAATTTTTATAGATTGTGACGTATTTTCAAACAACTCCACTTGCATGTTTGAGGTCATTGTTGCAACACACAGAATTAAAGATACTTCATAAACCTTCTTTCCATAAATTTCATGCACAGACTATGTAAGCTACAATAAAACAGTTTCTTTATCATCAAGTAAACTATTGATATTTGTAAGTTACTATGTAATTTTTATAGCGGGGGGGGGGAGCATTTTTTCTTGTCCACTGTTTGTATGAGGAAACCATTTTTTCATTAACATATAAGATAAAGCTATATACTATTGGTATAAGATTATACAACATGAATCATGTCCTTTATATAAAGGTCATTGTTTATATGTATCGTATATAAGCTTTAATGATAAAAAAATTCACTTTTTACTAGGAAAGAAATACTTTGGCAAGACAAATTATCACAGGTGTAGACCATAACGCTAAAAAATTTGTTGCTCAAGATGGAAAACTGGGGGAAGAAGTTTCATTCATAACGGCGAATATTAAACTCCTTCGTATAAGAATATTTCAAAATATAGAATTTGAGTCAGGAGAGGTTATTCTGGCAGTTTCTGGCGGCGAAGGTGTTAAATTTCGCAGGATTGTTATTGACGGTATTGAACAACTGACTTCTTTGAAATACTTGTCAATCAAGGATATTCTAATGCTTGAGGATTTACAAAAATATGTCGCTAGCACGATACAGGGCAGCAAGAATCTGACTATCCAGAGCACCATAATCTCTTTTGTCACCACACCAAAATTTCTTAATGTTACACAACATATTGAAGTTATCATACGAAACAATTAGGTTTGTATTTAGTTTAATGATGAAGTCTTTTCCATTTTTTTTCACAGATTAAGACTTTTCAACGTTGATATAGAGTGGTTTTGTTGATCCTGTAAGACAGTGTGTATTTATTGAACCAAATAAAAACAATAGCAAGTGGAGCCGTAAAGGATGTGAATTAAACGAAGCAAAATCTTTAGATTTCAAAGTCACTTGAGATTGTGATAATAACACAGCGTTTGCAGTCATGATGCACTCCTCTTGTGTTTAGCTAGGATAGAAGTGCAGGTAGCTCATTAATTTTTTTTGAAATTTTTCCATGTTCACTAAATTTCTCTTCACTCTTCAAGAATTTTGAAATTTTCACGTCAATAAGCTACGTCATAATAGAAAGCCATTTATAAACCAGATTTCGATTATTTTTAAGTTTTTTTTTGTTAGACTGCCATATCCAGGGCTAAAGTTTTCTTAATCTGTCAAGGTGAATGGTAAATATTTCTTTTATCTTTGTAGAAGACACATCTGAAAGCTTTACAATACATCTCAAACATTGGGTGTTCAGTATCAATTTTTGTTATAGTTTTTACAGTCTTTATGTACGTGTGTTTCTGGAAGTATGTAAAATCACCTCGATGTATAGTTTTGATTAATCTTTGCATTACAATTGGTTTTACCGACATCTTTGCTATATTGGAGGGAGTCTCCAAAAGGAGCACGGTAAAATTTTATGATTTAGTTTAAATCATTCTTTTATGTTAAACCTACTCTGTAAAGCACAATCTTACATTTTCGAATAGGGCAAGTGCTGTTCATAAAAACAAGTTGTAACAGATGTTGAAAGCTGTTAATTAAATAAGTGACTGGTTGCTGATGATCCTAATTTGAAAATGCTTGTTGTTTGTTTTGGTAAACTATGGTGTACAACCCCTTCATAAACAAAATTTTCCTTCATAGCTATATAAGTTCTTCTCGTAAGAAAGCTTGGGAAAATAAAAAATTGTAGTAAATAATTATACAACGTTTTTCTAATAGTAAAGACATTTTAAAACAATTATATGTGTTCTATCTTGCAGGATTTCTGTAAAACAGTCGCAGCTATTTTACATTTTTTTTGCTGTCTGCATTTGGCTGGATGCTATGCGAAGGATTTCTTGTTGACATGTTAATCTTTAAAATTTATTTATTGTCCATTAGACAAACTTCTTTTAGTTCTAGGTATTCCATTGATCATCGTTACCATATCACTTGGAGCTACACAAAGGATATGGAACTAATTCTTGCTGTTGGCTGAGTATCAAAATAAATTAAATTTGGAGTTTGTTGTCCCAGTTTGCCTAGTAATTTCGGTAGGTTGAATAGCACTACTTTGACATGGTCCATCTGTCCGATTCAGTAAATATGAATTACCTTTTTTGGTGGCTGGCATCTGCGGAAATTCCTATAACCGTAATACATCTCCTTTTCTGTGATACCGACCACCCAAAGGGAATGAGTTTCCGGTGGAACAGGACTCTAACGGTTATGTTGTTTGTGGTAGATACGTTAAACAACTGCTAAAAGTTGAATAAAAATAGCATATAAGTGCATTCAAAATGCAATTGGTCGACCAAAACGGCAATTTCGGCAAACGTTTGATGTACGCATTTTGTTTTTATGAAAGTTTGAGATTCGATTGATCAACTGAAAGAGCTTTTTATCGCTTTTAGAGTTTTAAAAACGATGACGTCAATGGCACACCTGAAATGGCGACAAATGTCATAACAACCGTGGGCGTTTTATAACAATATTTCATAACAACCGTGGGCGTTTTATGTATAACCATGCGCACTTAAATATATTACACATTCATCGTTCTCAAAAGTTTTAGTGTGGACAACCGAAAACGCTATTAAAACGCTGGTGCGGGTGCATTAAAACGATGCGTTTCGAAAACGCATTATTGTGGACAGGGTCTTACCAGTAATTGTGAATCGTAAAGCAGCATGTAAACCAAAGAGCGAAAAAAACGCGTCAATGATGAAGAAATGTCTTAACCACTGTTTTGCTCAAAAATTACCAAACTACCAAATTTTCCTCATAGCATGAATTTTTTACATAAACTCCAGTGAACAGAACTTTTTGCTGTTCATACATATATCAGTTCACACATAAGAATTCTAATTTGAACCCGATATTTGAAAAAAAGAGACAAGGCAATTTTCTATTTGTTTATATTAGATTAAATTTACAAGCTAGCTGTGGTTCTATTTATTTGTGTGAAGTGGCATTTTTAAGGAAGCATTAGTGCGGAAGTACAAACTTCTCGGTAAGGTTAGTTGCTTCTTGTGTAATCGTAAAATTAAGGATATACAATTGTTGTCAATGACGTGGTTTGTAGAACTTAATTAATAAAGAGTGCTCTAGCTCCCTGTATAAATACATTTGTAGTTTTTATGAATGAAATTAGTAATTTGGAATTTAGTCCGCCTGAAAATTTGCAGTAAACCGGTTTGCCCTGTGTCTTTAAATATAAGACTGCCTAGGAAACTGAACAGGACCTTTCCTTCTAGGCTACTTCGTGGAACTAGCTAATATATGCAACAATCATCTTCTAACTTTAGCCGTGGCAAGTTTATTTTTGATTATATTAGAAAATGGCTTATGATCAATGCAAATGGCTCGAGACATAAATTATGGGCTTTTTTGACGTATAAATATCAATTATTGCCATCTTTCTTCACTATCATTTCTATGGTAATAGAAGTTGGGCATATATTAAATAGAGCATCACGCAATTCAATCCTAATTAATGAAAAGGATTTCCTCGACGGTCATTAACTCAGATCAACGACGATAAATTGTATTCTTGCAGCATTTTATACTTAAAGGGTTTGATTCTTTTCCAATTTTTAAAATATGAAAATCATGTTTATTTTTGTTGGTATCGCTAGCTATACTACAAACATGCTAATGTTTTTTGTGAAACATTGAAGTAAAGGACATTAGGATATGAAGCAAGAACAAGATGAAATTAGGTAAAGTATCGTGTTAACAAGCACCGGATATTTATAACGGAGGAACATGCGGTGACGCGTATTCGGATAAATTGCCTACTCAAACAATAAGTATTTCAAAATGACCTACGCCTATCGATTTTGCTGAAAACGTAGAAAAACCAGTTTCCTTCTGAACAGGCAATCAAACCAGTTTGAAAACAAAAGTTTGTTTTCATTCTGCCATGCATGGTCACTGTTCCTAAGTCAGCATTTGGCTGCAGCCCAATACTCTTAATATCTTCGGCAACGTTAAACTTTAAATATGACTAAGAACTTCTTGTGTATGTGCAGGTAACTAAACGTTAGTTTTAACAAAATATCAACATTTATAATTTTCTTCTGAACTTTTGACTCATATAACCTCAACTTTTTATTCTCATCACTTACAATTTATGATCATTTTTAACACTCGATATACCGACCAAATAAGGAAGCAAGTGCAACAAGCAATCACACGGTTTGATGACTTATAGTGGGTGCGAATATTACTCACGCAATGTTTGAACGTAAACGGCGATCAATATAACCAAAGTTTGTTCAAAATTAAATATAATGTAAAAGAAGAGGAAACCTTGCTTCTTTTATTCCTAAATAAGAAAGTTCAATGAAAGAAACGATGAACGTAGAACAAATCATTCAAAATTGATTTTCCTTAATTTGAAACCGTCTTCGTTTTGCATGGATTGTCTACTTAATACAATACAAAAGATTTTTGAACGCACGTCAGAAACCGGAATTAGCAAAACTTTGGGAGACCAAACCTCAAAGTACCCGACACGACTTGAACTTCCTTGTGATTTTGAATTTGTCGTGGCATTAATGAAGGCAGAGAAATCGCTTTCACCGTAAATATTGTAAATCACTGTAAAAATAACTGTTCGAATCCATTTGCCTAAGGGACAATCAAACCTATTGTGTTTGAGATTTCAACTGTTAATCAAGTTCGAAATTGCAGGAAAAAGAAACAACTTCGTGATGCATTTTATTGAGATTCTCGCACACGTCTTCGTGTTGGTCAATTTATGCCGGTTTGGTGAAGGTAAGTCAGCATTAGTAATTAGCAGCCATTTTACACTATAAATGTACGCATTATAAAGGGTGTATTATTTCATTCCACTTGCCATTGTTTGTTGATGAATTATAGATACTGTGTTCTAGAAATGTAGATTCAACCAAATCAATTACTCGTGATGACTTACTCTAGATCACTTTATAGTCGTGATCACTTGTTCTACATGAATGTAGTTATAGTACCAAGCCTTTTGCATCGAGAGAAAGTGTTATAGCAGATAAGGGATCGAATTGTATGACTGACAAACTAAAAAATGGCAATCTAATAAGAAGAATTTAGCCTCATTACGGTTGAGAGTGTTTGCTTAAGAACAAATATGAAATAGTATCACAACAGGTGGCTGGTGGGCGATGCATGAAGTGCTACAATTTTTATTTAATGAACTGTTATTTACAAGTTAACTAATCCTGTGGTAAGCCATAAACTCTGGTCGTCTGACTGGGAAGTTATGTTAAAAATTTCGTATTATATGGGTCCGACGACAGTACAAATATTTATGGTTCATTAATTCATTCGTATATAAGACCTCCTAGGTAATGACCAATTGCATACAGGTGACAGGTGTAGTCCGGCAAGTTTTCGACAGTATACGTTGTGATAATGTGATAATGTGATAATTTATAAAACAATTGATTTCAAAAGAACCTAATAGAGCAAAACATGAACATTAAAATGTTCCACCACCCCAAATTATCCAGCTGCTTACATGAATTTTCTATCAAATAATCTTCGGATTTTCTATAGTCGTATAGTGTACTAAGAATGACTGCCAATGGCAAAATGCTGTTGTGTAAAAGACTAGATGAAACAAAGAAACTTTAATCTTAGGAAATAGATAACTTGACTTTTCGCGTAAAATTTTGACATGTTAAGCGATAAACTTTTTGTTATGAATTTGCATGTTTTATAGCTGTTCTATGCGATGCCCTCGAAGGACGTTCGTTTGAATGTGGTAACAGAGCAGCACTGGAAGCTGATTGCCCAAAAACATGCTGCTTTAATCAGACAGCGAGTCCGCCATGTTATTTTAAAGAGAAAGGTAGCATTATGACTTGTTTTGGAAGTAAACTTATTATCACAGTTTCATTCGACCAAAATGTGGACACATCAAGTCACCACACTGAGTAGTAATGCAGTATGCCAATTTTCAAAACAAGATATGCAGTATAACAGTCATTATATTGGAGATAGATAACAGAAAAGTTCTCCTCTGTTTTCAGTCTAAAAAAATTAGTTATATTGATAACTTTCAATGAAAAAACAAGCTTCCATCATACTTTTTTTAATCAAAAGCATGGCGTTTAAAAATTCATGACTGGCAAAAATTCAATTCCGTAGCTATCAGAAGAAATTTAGAAAGCTTGGATTTACTTGTCCACGTCTATAAATTTTTGAACATACAGCCAAAGATCGTTTCGATAATTTCAAAAGAATATCTTAATTCACACAAATCTTGATAGGAAGTTTTAGGTTAGCAAATGTCGACTTAACACTAAAAAAATTTTTCCTCTTAGCTAATCCTTTTTAGATTTCTTTTTTACTCATTTTCTCTTTCGGCAAATGTTGGTAGACTTTTCATTTGTAACATAATGCCCTTTAACGTAACCAGCAATAAGTTGCTAAATTACCATTAAAAATACCATTAAAAGAATATTTTAGAAAATTTTTAAGTTGAATTATTGTTTGTATTTCACATTTACTTTTTTTCCTTTTTTCTTTTGACAAAGCGCGTCTAATTACCCAAAACATGCATCAAGTTTACTTTTTTACATTTTGTATAAATTTGATTAAAAAATACGAGCAAAACTAATTATCCTGCCGTACCCAAGCTCTCTCTTAATGCTGTAAAATGAAAAATTATGCATTCAAATTGCTTTGTTCTTCATATGCTTTTCCAGTAAAATGAAAAATTATGCATTCAAATTGCTTTGTTCTTCATATGTGAAAAAATTCCTCATTTTTTCTAAAACAAAAGTCGTCCTTGTTTGTAAAAAGTATTTTTATGATGGTCATTAAACTTTGCATGAAGACGTAAATTGATCACGATTCATTAAAATTTCTTAGATTTTGGCCCCATCCAACACGCTAACGGACTTTGCATAAATGTGCAAGATGGAAGCGATCGTCTTATTTGGTCACGTGATTGCACTTCAAAGAATGTTTTCTTCTTGGTAGCAAGGCACCATCCAGTTTATCATGCGGCTACAGGAAAATGCATTTTACCAATTGAGTGAGTTTTTGTTTCATTTTTTTATTCGAAAAAGAAACATGACTATAATTGATGACTTTAGTTCAAACTTGCATTGCGTCTTTTTATTACGGTTGAAAAACGAGACTCACGGTAGAGCTCTATATATTTGCTTTTTTTTTCTTCTGATATTGTACTTTGACTTATACAGAAACTAAGGGATTGTTTTTTGACAAACCAAGGGTTAAATGACGTTATTTCTTCAACTTACCTCTTGCTATTTGTTCTAAATTTCTTATTCTACCGAGCTTGGGCGTTGATAAACCACTGAAGGCAGTCATAATAATGCACTAAATACTTCTAAAATAGCTATCTATGGATGGCTAAGCACGCAAATTATTACCACTACACTCATTTTTCAATCAATTGTGTGTTTGTTACCAATTACAGCAACAGCAACCGACCTGAAATTCACTGTATTTTTTGTATTTTAGTTGTAATGGCAAAAAATGTGACGTAATACTACAACCGAATAATCGTTGTACTGCGTCAAATTCAAAATTTCAACCAACTGTGAATGGAAATTTGGAATACGATGACTATTCTGGAAGAAAAATGTGCATTGGTAGCTCATCTGTTGCTAATAATAAATGGGAACCTCAAGAAAATGAAAATGTCACTATTGCAGAAAATATTTGTAGCGTGAATAACTCATGCAAATTTGACTACGGTAGGTTGTCACACAAAGGAATATATGCTAATGGTAATTACGTGTTGGTTTGTTCAGTTTGCTTTATGGGGTTAAAAGTTTGATGAGTGATAATCTTATTAAAGGAGGAGAGCATTAGAGCAATATGTATTTGGAATCAATAATATGGTACAAAAATTCATTGATTTCAAATTATTAAACTCTTCAACAAGGGCCTTGTTAGAAATTAAGCTGTTAATAAAGTTGTAAGAGTATGATTAAGCTGTTGCAATAGTTTGCAAAATACATGTTACTCCATCCTCGAAAGAGATTTTAATTTGTTAAGGTCATGGTTACCTGTGCTTTCCAGAACGTGGCAGGTTATGATTGTTATGGTAGACTGCAATTTTTTAATTGTAATGTAATCTTTGTATATGTAAGTGAAAAAGGCTAGTTTCTAAAGAAGTCAACACGCAAATCAAATATGTTATTTTAAAATATGAGTTCAATATTTTTTTAATTATTAAATTTATTTTTATAGTGAGTGAAAAAATAATTTTGAGTTCGGGAAGTATGACAATGCAATGTAATAAACAATGCAGTACATCGAAGATTGAAGTACGATTGGCTGAATTTGGTAAATTGATCAATTATGTACCCTCAAAGATGTTGTCAAACGAAAAAGGATGTTTGTCATCATCACTGTCAAGGTCGGTGCAGAAAAAAGTGCAAAGAAAAGAGCTATTGTTCTTTCAATATGGGCGAAGAAGGAATCGTTGCAAAATCATCTGATTGTTCAAAAGGAACATGGCTACTTGTGCGTTACACTTGCAAATTTTCAGGTATGGTCTTTATTTGTAAAGTAATACGTCATTTAAATTGAAACCATTAGACATATTACCATTTGCAAGCGATTGTTGGGAATAGACTATTTTGTGCGTTGTTTTTCGTCTTAAACGCCGCGTTTTTGACGTCATACATACACGATAAATTTGTAAAGAAAAAAGTGAGAGGATAACGTTGGAAATGTTCGCAATACCTCGTGCTCATGTTAAACTGCATCGTTTATAACATTTTTGTCAGTTATTGTAATAAATGTTTTTTCATTGTCACCAATCTCACTTTATTAGAGTTTCTAAAGGATATTATTTTGACAAAACATAAAAATCTTGATGTAAGACGTGCACTTATTTGTTTTAAACATGCAGTCTAGACATGTCGAACGTTGACATTTTGCAATCCAAGCTGTTTACTTTGCATGTTATAACGTGTATGTTTGACAAGCAAAACGCCTCGCCATCTTGCTTCCGTCTAAAATGTTGTTGACCAGTATGATTGCGTATCTGAGATGGCTTGATCTTTTGCTTATTTTAACCATGGATTTACTTTGTCATCATAGATTTTACGCATTAATGACACTTTATATAAACAAAGTGGCGTAAGCAGCCAGTATTTTTACAAAAGCTATTTAAAGTGTTATGTGTTTAGTCACCGCAAAAACAATTATATTCAAAGAAAGGAATATAATGATCATCCTCTAAAATTTACATAGCAGGACTGAAACCTTTACGCTGGATGCTCAACTGTTTTACACAGTAATAAGACAATTTTTTTATCAAAGCGTTATTATAGTCAAACCTGTAAATATTATAGGGCCCTGAATTAAGCGGACACCCTGTATTAAACGGACACTTTATCAATTCTATTAAGCCGACGAAAACACCAAAATTGTCGAATAATAACAAAAAACCTGTGTTTAACAGACAATTTTTTCAAAATATTTAATGTTGTTTACTGGCATTATTAGTCACAAAAATATTGTCACAACAATTACGAAGATATTTTAATCGTCATAATGCAACTGTATTGAAGATAAAATGCTGTCATCAAACATGAGCTGTTTACAAATTATTCCTATAACTTGTCAACGTCAAATCAAGCTTTTCGTTGTCTAAAAGAATTCATGAGATCATTTTACGCTAACATCTTCCTTAAAAAACTTTTTACTAACTAAATATCTCCAAAAAAATTCATTTGTACAAGTGAGGATTAAAGGACACATTGTAGAGTATGGTGTCAAAACACTTTTTTAACCTGTTCATTTGATTTAAGATATTAAGAAATGTCTGTTCAACTCATGCAATGCCAATGCCAACTGTACGGATATAGATGGATCGTTTAAATGCCAATGTAAAGAAGGGTATTCTGGAAATGGAATCAATTGCACAAGTAAGATCTTATTAGGACATCAAAATGCAGCAATTTTACGGATGATAAGTGTCTAGGTTAATGCATTCTTGAGAAGGACTACTCATGTTAGTTTTGAGCGATGTTTTTAACATCCTTAGCGGTTGTCATCTTTTTATAGTCAAGTGAATTAAGAGTGTTTATTAAAATGTAAAAGTCTACATGTTTTCTTGATTGTTTATTCTCATTTTAAGATATCGACGAATGTCTGTCTCATCCATGTGACGACAATGCTAACTGTACTGACAATGACGGATCTTTTGAATGCCAATGTAAAGAAGGGTATTCTGGAAATGGAACTTATTGCACAAGTAAGAGCTTATCAGCAATTTTATAATATGTAGCAAATAGCCGTGGTCATTTTTAAAAAGTCAATTAAAGAGTGTTTATTAATATGGAAACAGTCAACAACATGTTTGTTTAACTATTTATTTTCATTTGAAGATGTCAACGAATGTTTGTTCAGTCCATGTGACGACAATGCCAATTGCACCGATAATGAAGGATCTTTTGAATGCCGATGTAAAGAAGGGTTTTTTAGAAATGGAACTAATTGCACAAGTAAGAACTTATCACATTAATATGCAGTGAGCTTATGGATGATGAATTTTCAAGTTGGTGCAGTCCTGAGGACTGTCGATATTAGTTTTGAGAGATGATTCAACATTCTTAGCGGTTGTCATCTTTTTATAGTCAAGTGAAGAGTGTTTATTAAAATGTAAAAGTCGACATGTTTTCTTGATTGTTTATTCTCATTTTAAGATATCGACGAATGTCTGTCTCATCCATGTGACGACAATGCTAACTGTACTGACAATGACGGATCTTTTGAATGCCAATGTAAAGAAGGGTATTCTGGAAATGGAACTTATTGCACAAGTAAGAGCTTATCAGCAATTTTATAATATGAAGCAAATAGCCGTTGTCATTTTTTAAAAGTCAATAAAAGAGTGTTTATTAATATGGAAACAGTCAACAACATGTTTGCTTAACTGTTTATTTTGATTTGAAGATGTCAACGAATGTTTGTTGAGTCCATGTGACGACAATGCCAATTGCACCGATAATGAAGGATCTTTTGAATGCCGATGTAACGAAGGGTTTTTTAGAAATGGAGCTAATTGCACTAGTAAGAACTTATCACATTAATATGCAGTGAGTTTATGGATGATAATTTTTCAAGTTGGTGCAGTCTTGAGGACTGTCAATTTTAGTTTTGATCGATGATTCAACATTCTTAGCGGTTGTCATCTTTTTATAATCAAGTGAAGAGTGTTTATTAAAATGTAAAAGTCGACATGTTTTCTTGATTGTTTATTCTCATTTTAAGATATCGACGAATGTCTGTCTCATCCATGTGACGACAATGCTAACTGTACTGACAATGACGGATCTTTTGAATGCCAATGTAAAGAAGGGTATTCTGGAAATGGAACTTATTGCACAAGTAAGAGCTTATCAGCAATTTTATAATATGTAGCAAATAGCCGTGGTCATTTTTAAAAAGTCAATTAAAGAGTGTTTATTAATATGGAAACAGTCAACAACATGTTTGCTTAACTGTTTATTTTCATTTGAAGATGTCAACGAATGTTTGTTGAGTCCATGTGACGACAATGCCAATTGCACCGATAATGAAGGATCTTTTGAATGCCGATGTAAGGAAGGGTTTTTTAGAAATGGAGCTAATTGCACAAGTAAGAACTTATCACATTAATATGCAGTGAGTTTATGGATGATAATTTTTCAAGTTGGTGCAGTCTTGAGGACTGTCAATTTTAGTTTTGATCAATGATTCAACATTCTTAGCGGTTGTCATCTTTTTATAGTCAAGTGAAGAGTGTTTATTAAAATGTAAAAGTCGACATGTTTTCTTGATTGTTTATTCTCATTTTAAGATATCGACGAATGTCTGTCTCATCCATGTGACGACAATGCTAACTGTACTGACAATGACGGATCTTTTGAATGCCAATGTAAAGAAGGGTATTCTGGAAATGGAGCTTATTGCACAAGTAAGAGCTTATCAGCAATTTTATAATATGTAGCAAATAGCCGTGGTCATTTTTAAAAAGTCAATTAAAGAGTGTTTATTTATATGGAAACAGTCAACAACATGTTTGCTTAACTGTTTATTTTGATTTGAAGATGTCAACGAATGTTTGTTGAGTCCATGTGACGACAATGCCAATTGCACCGACAATGAAGGATCTTTTGAATGCCGATGTAAGGAAGGGTTTTTTAGAAATGGAGCTAATTGCACAAGTAAGAACTTATCACATTAATATGCAGTGAGTTTATGGATGATAATTTTTCAAGTTGGTGCAGTCCTGAGGACCGTCGATTTTAGTTTTGAGCGATGATTCAACATTCTTAGCGGTTGTCATATTTTTATAGTCAAGTGAAGAGTGTTTATTAAAATGTAAAAGTCGACATGTTTTCTTGATTGTTTATTCTCATTTTAAGATATCGACGAATGTCTGTCTCATCCATGTGACGACAATGCTAACTGTACTGACATTGACGGATCTTTTGAATGCCAATGTAAAGAAGGGTATTCTGGAAATGGAACTTATTGCACAAGTAAGAGCTTATCAGCAATTTTATAATATGTAGCAAATAGCCGTGGTCATTTTTAAAAAGTCAATTAAAGAGTGTTTATTAATATGGAAACAGTCAACAACATGTTTGCTTACCTGTTTATTTTCATTTGAAGATGTCAACGAATGTTTGTTGAGTCCATGTGACGACAATGCTAATTGCACCGATAATGAAGGATCTTTTGAATGCCGATGTAAGGAAGGGTTTTTTAGAAATGGAGCTAATTGCACAAGTAAGAACTTATCACATTAATATGCAGTGAGTTTATGGATGATAATTTTTCAAGTTGGTGCAGTCTTGAGGACTGTCAATTTTAGTTTTGATCGATGATTCAACATTCTTAGCGGTTGTCATCTTTTATTCAAGTGAAGAGTGTTTATTAAAATGTAGTCGACATGTTTTCATTGTTTATTCTCATTTTAAGATATCGACGAATGTCTGTCTCATCCATGTGATGCTAACTGTACTGACAATGACGGATCTTTTGAATGCCAATGTAAAGAAGGGTATAAATGGAACTTATTGCTTTATAGTTATTGGCAGTCAACAAGAGTGATTGACGTCCAACCTGTTTATCATTTGTTTGTTGAGTCCATGTGACGACAATGCCAATTGCACCGATAATGAAGGATCTTTTGAATGCCGATGTAAGGAAGGGTTTTAGAAATGGAGCTAATTGCACAAGTAAGAACTTATCACATTAATATGCAGTGAGTTTATGGATGATAATTTTTCGTTGGTGCAGTCTTGAGGACTGTCAATTTTAGTTTTGATCGATGATTCAACATTCTTAGCGGTTGTCATCTTTTTATAGTCAAGTGAAGAGTGTTTATTAAAATGTAAAAGTCGACATGTTTTCTTGATTGTTTATTCTCATTTTAAGATATCGACGAATGTCTGTCTCATCCATGTGACGACAATGCTAACTGTACTGACAATGACGGATCTTTTGAATGCCAATGTAAAGAAGGGTATTCTGGAAATGGAACTTATTGCACAAGTAAGAGCTTATCAGCAATTTTATAATATGTAGCAAATAGCCGTGGTCATTTTTAAAAAGTCAATTAAAGAGTGTTTATTAATATGGAAACAGTCAACAACATGTTTGCTTAACTGTTTATTTTCATTTGAAGATGTCAACGAATGCTTGTTGAGTCCATGTGACGACAATGCCAATTGCACCGACAATGAAGGATCTTTTGAATGCCGATGTAAGGAAGGGTTTTTTAGAAATGGAGCTAATTGCACAAGTAAGAACTTATCACATTAATATGCAGTGAGTTTATGGATGATAATTTTTCAAGTTGGTGCAGTCCTGAGGACTGTCGATTTTAGTTTTGAGCGATGATTCAACATTCTTAGCGGTTGTCATCTTTTTATAGTCAAGTGAAGAGTATTTATTAATATGGAAAAAGCTACCATGTTGGCTTGACTGCTTATTCTTATTTTAAGGTATCAACGAATGTTTGTTTAGCCCATGTGACGATAATGCAAATTGCACCGACAATGAAGGATCTTTTGAATGTCGATGTAAAGAAGGTTTTTCTGGAGATGGATTTTCTTGTACAAGTAAATAAATTATTTGGTTGCACACTGCATATAACAACATATAGAGTTTCATTTGACCTTTTCATATTGTTTTAAGTTATCAAGGAATGTCTCATCAATTCTTGTCGCAATCTAAACTAGAATAACAACGAGGAAGCTTATAAATTTTGTTGTGATGAATGCCCATCTTTTAGATATATTATCCTCAATTCAAATGAACTTAAAATATGAAGGAATTTCTGGAAAGTTACTTATTATCACATGTACTGTTGATGGGTCGTCGTCACCAAATTTTTTGTGGAAAAATGGCAGCCTGGTCCTTTCACATTCGTCGAATGTTAAGATGGAGACGAAAGACAAAGTCTCAAAGTTGTTTGTTCGAAATACTACGCCATTTGATTCTGGTGTTTATCATTGCATAGCAAGGTTTCTTTTAACTTCATTATAGTAAAGATTTTATAAAACATGAAAACAACATAATATTCCGCTTTTTTCAAATTAATACAGAAAAGACGCAGCGAGCATTGCTAGCAATATATCGGTAAAAGTGAAGAATGTTCCTGTTATTTCTGTTTTTCCACTGTCAATATCTGCCACAGAAGGTATAAATATTGGTAACTCCTGAATGTATCTGAAAATCGAAATTTTTCGTTGCATTTAAAAGTGCCAAAAAAATCTAAAATGGAATCCATAGGTAATTTGTATTGTAAGCGTTACAAGTAAAGTTTGGCATTTTGACAGGTTTTATCTTCTTAGATATGCAACACTCAAAATTTTGATTGCGGACGAGGGACTCGCTTTCTAAATACATATACACAAATCGAACATATAAAATACCCGATCACAAATACTCCCTTGACCCTTTGAGATTGTATTGTCATTTGTTTGCCCAAAATCAAAGTTAAGAATATTTTAGTATTAAGTTTGTTTCTCATTGGTATAGGTGACGTTATTTTGCTCACGTGTCTGGTGGATAATAATCAGTACCACAAAGTAGAAGTTTTATGGTTCAATAGTTCCACACCTACACAGCATATAGATACTGGAAGAGAACTCAATCTTACTAATCGCATTCAATTAAAGACGAGAAATCGTTACGAAGAGACATACTGGTGTAATGCTACAAACCAAGACGGTACAAGTCGAAGTCAAAATGTCAGCGTTGTTGTGGTGTCAAAAGGTTGGTAAATTGAAACAATTTCAATTATTTATTTCTGTTTTGTTCCATTATTGCACATGCAGACATAGAATCTTTGTTTGATATTTGCTGGTAGTTTTTAGATTTTATAACACCATTCATAACATTTGATAATTACATTTTACAATAATGACTCGGGCAACCTAAGGTTATCCCAAATTTGAAATTCAGACTATCCTGTGCCGTCGCAAGCTTGAACAAATCACGCGTGATTGATACAAGTTTTTAATTAACCACTCAAAATCTTTGTTTAATTGTTTCACGCGCAGTTGTAACTTATGACACATGGTACGTATAATAATACATAATTTATTTATATAATACATTGCCATATGTGAGATTGCATTTCGTATTGCCATTTCGCAAATATTATATACATACACGCAATCATAACCAAACAAACAATGGTCTTTAGTAGCCGGATTAAGCTCCTGATTGACATCTTGTTAGATTTTATGATTCGTTTTGACAGCAAAGTTGATTGGAAAAGAACTCATGACCGAAAACCTGGACAAGGATTAATCAGTTTCTCTTTGCTTAAATCTCTTAAAACTATACATTTTATTTATCATAAAATACTTTTCTTTTTCTGTTCGTGCGACTACATGAACATTTTTTTATCTGTTTTTATTGTTTTTAAGCACTTCAATACACTTTGATCTTTTAAATGTTTGATAAGCATTCTTTTAAAATACAGAATACAAAGACTATTGCTCTGCTGAGAAAGCTCGTGGTTATGATTGGAAAAGAACTCCTGTTGGGTCAAATGTTGTTAAGAAATGTCGTGATAAAAAGATAGGTCAGCTGACATATTAGTTTATCTTTATCCTGGCCGCACAATAACAGATTATTCAATAATGCCTGAGAGGCTCCTGCATATTCAATACACCACTTTGTTTTTTCTTATTGAATTTTTAGGAGTTGCTTTTCGGTTGTGTTCAAAGGATAATGGACGTGCAGCCTGGGATAAAGTTGATGTGTCAAATTGTAGATCCCCAATTGTCGTTGATCTAGTTGAACAGGTGGGTTTTCATTATTTTTGCATTACCATTATGTTTTATTTACAACTCACGAGGAATTCTAAATACGATGTGCGTTTACAGGTATCAAGGCTCGAGGAAGGTTTTGCATCCATTAACGTCAGCGAGATTCTAAAAAGAACTGAAGTTGTTACGAAAGACGGTGGGGAATTGTTTGAACAAGATATCAGAGACATTGTGTCTGTTTTAAAGAGAACCCAAACGAAAACATCGTTGCCGACTGATCGAGAGAAATTCATTCGGTCTTCAAGTAATATTGTTGGTAGTTCAAAAAGAGGTGCCTGGAAAAACTTACAAGTGAGTCGGCAGGGATAGTGTTCTTCATCATCCCACGAATGAAGGCATTACTTCTCTTGTTATGTTTGAGTGAAACTTATTGCAATTTGTGTCTCTTAGTTCAAGTCCAATGTTTATGTAACAAAGAGCATGTGAGAATTTCATCTTATAACAAAATAGAAACAAAATCTCTATTTACGTTTATCAGTTCATTTTCTAATGAACTGATTTTCTCACGGGCATGAATTGGAACGCACTTGCTACTTAAATTTACAAGCTGGGGATGTAGTTTCAATAGTGTTACTAGGAACAGAAAGTTTTACCAAATTAATAGTTGTTCATATTGTTTTCCCATCTCATTGTGAAAATGTGCTGCTATAATTAACCGATTTATCAGATAATCATTAAGTCTGCCCAGCTATTTTACGGTTGAAAAGCACATGCAACACTGTCGCTTTTGTAATATTTTTGACTTCTATAAAGACAATCCTCATATAACTTGATTTCATTTCTTTATTTCAACCGCCAAAATTGCCATAGAGATGAATATTAATGGAATATATAAAATTATACTAAAACAGCATGCATTTTCACATTTCATGAATGTATTTATAAACTTTTTGAGTATTTATTCAAATTGATGGAATATAATCAGTAGCTACAAGTTGGTGCTTTTAAAAAACATTTTATGATACGCAAAGATTACATATTTTATGATAAGCTTCGCTAAGTTGGACATTATTTCTTTTATGATTGTTTGTCAGGAAAGAAACACCTTAGCAAAACATGTTATTGAAGGCTCAGACATGAACGCTAAGAAATTAGTCGCTGAAACTGGAAAACCTGGAAGAGTACTTAAGTTTAAGACTGAAAATATTGAACTACTTGGTATAAAGCTCCATAAAAATAAACCAGCTCAGCCCGAAGATGTCAATCTCATGTCTGAAGACGAAGGCGTTGAGTTTCTTTGGGTTGATGGTATAAAGCAAGCGACTGTTGTCAAATACACTTCAATCAAAGACATATTATCGCCCGAGGAGCTACAAAATCTGTCGACAGCACGATACAGGCCAGTGGCAATCTGACTATACAGAGCACCATAGTTTCCTTTGCTACAGCCCCAAAACTTCCAATGTTACTCAACACATCAAAATTGTCTTGAAAAACAATCAGGTTTGTGTTGAGTTTACAACTGTATGACAACCTGAACGGTATTTGTTATTGCCTAATGGTTACATATGTATTAAATACCTTTTTTGCATTGATATAGAGTGGTTACGTTGATCCTGGAAGACAGTGTGTATTTATTGAACCAAGTGTAAGCGATAGCAAATGGAGCCGTGAAGGATGTAAATTAAATGAATCAAAATCCTCAAAAGAGAAAGTAGTTTGTGATTGTGATCATAACACAGCGTTTGCAATCATGATGCATTCCTCTGGTGTACAGGTATTAGCACTAGTTGTGGCATAGTTACCTCGCTTATTTAAGTATTTCAAAAAAGTTGCTGCGTTTATTTACTGCGAAAAAGAGATTTTTAAAGAAATGAATAAACTACAAAAATACTCTGAAATTTAAAGTGGACTTTTAACTTTCACGTTCGTTTTAGCAAGTATAAAGTGACCTATTTATTTCAGGTTCAAATGAACAATATTTGCTTACAGTTTTGTGTATAAACAATGATTTAGCTGTGACACTTATACCATTAATTATTACAATATTAAATATTTTAATTTTTTTGAGAAAGTATTTACCTATTGGTAGGTATACGAATCGTCAGTGCTCTAGTAAAATCAATAATTGGTGGTTGGGGTGGGGTTCATATATTGATCTATTAATATGACACTCCCCAATTAACAATTGAAGAATATTTACTATATTTTTACTAGGTATTAATCAAATGGCCAATTGAATTGTTTTTCTTTACAAAGAGCCGTGTAATGTTGCTCCTTAACGAAATATCTTCCCGTAACAAAAGGCCAGCTTTTTTTTGCATCAATTGCGATAAAACGTTGTACAAAGTGGAGTTGAGATTTTGAAAAGCGTTTTAAAGATCGCAAATACCATGGTGAATGGTAAAAACAATACGTTGATAGTTCTTAAAAGAACTGTTTTAAGTAAAGAGCACTAACCCAATAGTTCTAAAAGGAATGTATTGAAACTAAACGACACTATGCATTTCGGCAGACTGCTCTTCAGGTGCCAACGTCTGCTAAATGAAAATATAAAATCTACCGATATTTGTAAATGCCAAGAGGTGTGCGTCATCTCCAAAAGGAGAGATGACGCTCAAAACAGGGATAAACTGGAAACATAATCCTTTTGTTGGCAGACGACCGGATTGGTTAGCTTTCCTTTCTATTAAGAACTATTAACTTATTAATTTTACCATTCACACATGGTATTTGCGATCTTCAAAACTATTTTAAGATTTGCCACCACGACAAAATCTCTATCTTATTAGTTGAAATTTTGTTTCTGCTAAGACTGTTAATACAGAAAAATAATTTTTCTTAGATTTCTTAAACTCTAGCTTAGCTAGAGAGAGTGAAATACTTTATGTAAGCAGTGAATGTTCCTTTCTTCTTGTAGTCACCAGAAACTCATTTGAAAGTCCTCGAATTCATCTCAACTATCGGATGCTCAGTATCACTTGTCGGTTTAGTTTTTACAATCCTCATGCACGTGTGTTTCTGGAAACATGTGAAATCACCTCGATGTATAGTTTTGATAAATCTTTGTATCGCAATTGGTTTTGCCGATATCTTTGCTGTTGTGGAAAGAGTTGCTCGAGGCAATCCGGTAACTATATTGAAAAGAAAATAGCTGTTTACGAGAAAAGGATGTTAGTGGGTATTGCATGATTATTTCGATTACAACTCGAGGAGCTATAGTTTCTTTTCAAAAATTTTGTGCTGCTAAGATTGTTGTTGTACTGATTAGTTGAAACAATTACAAGCATATAAAATGACCGCGAGTGTCCTTTTAATAGCATTCAGTTAATATATGCTGGTTCGTTCGTTCAATTTTTTACTAGGCTAATCATCTGTGTATTTTAACAGGTTTTTTGTAAATCAGTCGCTGCTCTTTTACATTACTTCCTGTTGTCTGTGTTCACCTGGATGTTATGCGAGGGAATTCTTTTGTACATCTTAGTTATACGACTCTTTCATAACGTTGGTAGAAAGCATATTAAGATCTTCAATTTCATTGGCTGGGGTGAGCATGATATTTTGTGTTTCTCTTTACAATGTGCAAGCTATTTCTGACAAATCTGTTCGTTTTAGGCATTCCTTTGATAACTATTGCAGCATCATTTGGAGTTACTCAAGGCGAAGGTTATGGCACCGACTTCTATTGTTGGTTGAGTTTCGAAAATAAATTGAATTTGGCTTTTATTATCCCAGCATGCTTTGTTATTGCAGTAAGTTAACATGTAACATCAATCAATGTTTTAATGTGACCATAATAGGTGATCTGTCTATTATTTGTTCAACAATGATTGTTTTTTTGCGAAAGCAATATATTAGTTTTTATGAACCAAAAACCACTGTCCATATTTGCATAATTGAGTTTTGCATACTAAAATTATTGGTTCTGAACCACCAAATTCTATCAGTGTTTGATGGTTTATATAGCAATATATGTTATCAACAACACGAAATTGATGACCCACCATTGTTCATAACTTTGGCTTATTTCAAAGGTTATTTCACGTTCCAAAGTCGCTTTGAACTTATCAAAAGTTGAACATGATTTGATGTATCAGCATTCCATGATTTGATGGTTTGAGATGTTAAATTCTCACGAGAAATTACTTGATGTTTTCGAAGAATAAATTGAAGACATACTTGACCTTCTTCTAGATTCATGGCAATTAACTTATTAATGACAAAACATGGCGTGTTGATTTTTATGATAAACACAGGAAAAATTATATGATAATCGTCTTTTATATTTCATCAGAAAGATAAAGTGTGCATGCTGTAATATTAGTATAAGCAAATTTTTATTTATCTTCAGGTCAATACTGTAGTACTCATTATGGTTATCAGAAAATGATGAACACACACAAAGTCAGACAACAAGAAAATATTGAGAAAGTAAAGACAGGAGTAAGAGCTACAATTGTTATCTTACCTATTCTTGGTTTGACCTGGGTGTTTGGCTTGATGGCCATCAATGAGGAGACTGTATTCTTCCGTTATCTTTTTGCCATTTTTAATTCTGCTCAAGGATTGCTAATATTCCTCTTTCACTGTGTCCTAAATAAAAAGGTGACATTGACAATTTCTGCATAATTTGTTATGAGATTATAAAGTGTTGTTAGCAAATGCTTAATCACTATTCTAGATGCAAGAGGCTGTTCGGAAAAGTTCGCGACGCACTTTCTCTTAAGACACGGTGGGAAGAAATGGACTGACTTACAAAATGGTTTGTTAAGTTCCTTTTAGTTTCGTTGACTGTGGTGAAAATGGTTTTGTCTGTTTTTCATTGCGATGTATTCTATTGACATAAAACAACATGGATTTATAAATGATGATTAATGATATTTTAAGGATGTGTTTATTTGTGAAACATCCATTTTCCATAGCTTTGCATGACTCATATAATAAATAATTGCTTATGTTGCATGTGAGTTTTAATCAAGGTTGTTGTAAATACTCATTTATGACAAAACTGTAAGCAAGCATCAAATAGGAAAACAAGCTCTAAATAATTTGTATATTGTAGGAAAAAATTCCTTAGTTCTCACTATTATGCTTCTCTCCACCAATGTTGCAATGATGAATAAATTCATAGTGTTTTACTAAAAAAATTTTGTTGACATATCACCTTTATCAGTTTATTTTTTATTAGTTTCATCTAGTGCTCCTGGAAAGACTCTTAGTTCGGACAGAAGTGAAGAAAAGCAAATAGAGAAAGGTGATGATTTTTCAAACGAGGAATCATTTCTTTTGTCCCTTCAGTCACAGACGCGAGGTAAAATGACGAAGAAGAATAATTTAGCATGTTTTTCTTTGTTCGATGTTTGAAAAATATGAATTAATATATTTAAATCTCCCATGGTTGTTCATGGTAATTGACTGTTGTGTGTAATAAAAAGTCAATTTGACGACAAAACAAAAAGAGAAAAAGAAAACTACAATTTTTCTTCTTCAAATGCTTTTGCTGATGTCAAAACATTTTTATCCGAAACGCGAAGTCATGGAAAATGAGGATTCGGTGTTTTTTTAAAAAAAACAATGCATTTTGCTCCTTAAAAGGGATTTTCTCCGTATAAATTCTGCATGTACTGAAAATATTACAATTAGCAGCTATTCTTTGAATAATCTGAAGATCAATTTTTTGAAGTTTTGATTATTTTACGCCAATGGCAAAACTTTTTTGTTACTCAACAAATGTACAACAAAATATTTATCATTTAGAGAAAAAACTTATTTAATCAAAAAACCTGGGATTGAATGTTATTATTGTTGCATTGATTTTTAAACTGGTGCATGTTTTACGCCTTAGGAAACAAAGATACCATTGAGTCGTCTTTCAAAAGTCAAAAATCTGCTGATACGACAGAATTTAGTGGAAAATCATCAGAAAGTGAAACACCATCAAATTCATCATTGTTGGAAAGTGGTGATAAATTGGCTTGCAGTAAATTATGATAACAATAACATCTATGGTATTTTAAGTAACGATTTAAGGTATGAACGAATTTTTAACTAAGAATAGAATGAAAAATAACCCAAAATAAAAGAATTTACCTAGATATATCTTGAACCAATGCATAATGAGACGAAAAAATGTAACTATTGTGCTGCTATTGACAAAAAATGTCATACTAACTTCATAGTAACATTTTGAAATAACTATGTGTTGTCTATAGCTATAGTCAGTGTTAACGAACTGAGAATATATAGCTATTGATTCGTGCAAAGATTTGATTTTAATTTACTGCAAAAGATCAGACAACTAACCACTTAAAAAGAGTATAAACGACGTACTAAGTTTAATTTGTTGAAGTTGGTTTTGTGTGTCATGCTCATATATATATATATATACATATAGGAAGTTTATAATTTATGATTTTCCGTATAAAACAATGCTCGATGCCCAAGAGCAGAGCGTAAATATGTGTAGTGATGTTGAGAAAAATCACAAAACTACAGATTCATCCCGACAAGCCTGTTTCGTGATTGCTCACTCTTCAGGGGATTTAATGAATAAAATACTTAAATGCTTAAAATATATATACAAGATGATGACGGAAGTTAGTGTATTAATCAAGGTGTATAGTTTCAAGTTAGATGACGGAAGTTAGAGTATTAATTACAACTCTTCTCTGCAATACGTCCACAGCGAAAGCAACCATCCACCAACCATAACGAAGAACATACCCGACGCCATCAACAAACGTCTATCTTCACTATCATCCGACAAAGCATCATTTGACCAAATAACTGCACCATACCAAAAAGCACTCGACGAAAACGGATACCGATACACACTAAAATTCGACTCAGACGCTACTACCAAACGGAAAACAGACTTCGACAAAATATACTTTGGTACAACCCTCCATTCAGCAAAACGTCTACACGAACATTGGCCACAAATTCCTTTCATTAATCGACAAACACTTCCCCATAGACCATAAACTCAGGAAAATATTCAACCGTAACACCATCAAACTCAGCTACAGCTGCATGAACAATATCGAACAAATAATCAACAACCATAACAAACATATACTGAGAACATCAGACAAAACTAACGACAACACCGCGAAAAAAAAGACACTTACAAAAACATGCAACTGCCGACAAAAACAAAACTGCCCACTTAACGGAAATTGCCTGCAGTCATCCGTTGTTTACCAAGCTACTGTAAAACGCAAAGACAATAACACAACTGAGACGTACATTGGACTTACAGAAAACGAATTTAAGACTAGACATAGAAATCACACTGCCTCTTTCCGCCACGAAAAACTACGAAACTCGACCGAGCTCAGTAAGCACATTTGGACCCTTAAAGACAGCAATATCGACCACGACATCTCATGGAACATCATTACACACAGCAAACCATACAACAGCACCAGTAAAAGATGCAACCTTTGCCTCAAAGAAAAATCTGAAAAAGAAAAATGGTGTCATATTCGATATTTAAATCCACAAAATAAAGACCCACAGAGAATTAAAAAATCTGATAAGGAATATATTAACAAATTAGACTACTCTGGGATTAAATTTCAAGTGACTGCTAAAAAATGTAATAAAATCGAAAAGCAAAACAGAATTAACATTAACGTTTTTGGTTATGAAGATAAACAACCATATCCATTATTAATGTTTTTGCAGTGCGGTGTTTGAAATTAAATGAAGATATGATTCGCACTTTTGCTGGACAATTTAAGCAATCGTCTCAGGACCTGAAAAAATCAGTTGTTTCAACGGGATTCGAACCCATGACCTCTGCGGTAGAGGATTAAAGCATTTAAGTATTTTATTCATTAAATCCCCTGAAGAGTGAGCAATCACGAAACAGGCTTGTCGGGATGAATCTGTAGTTTTGTGATTTTTCTCAACACCACTACACATATATATACATATATATATATATAAATAAGAGATAAAAGTTTCTCCGGATTTAAAGTGAGTTTTATTGAGCTTTCGACTCGTTGCTTCGAGCCTTCATCAGAATGAAAATATTTATTTACACGTGCTTTTAGCTTGGAGACGTTTAGAGCGTCTAATTGAGGAGTGGGTGGATTAATGTGATTGGATGGGGTGAAATGCGTTGCCATGGGTTTTGGTGTATTGTTAATATGATTGGTGTTAATAATATTAGAGTGTAGTATTTTAGTTTTGGTGTTGTTTGTAGTTTTTATGTCCTTTTCCTTTAGTTGTGAGTATATGATGGGTATGTCGATATGTCTGTTTATTGTGTCGTTGTCTTTACTGTACCAAGCTTCTTTAAATTCGCGTGCGTGTTTAGTCTGTGCCCGTCCGAGTACTTTAGTTTCTGTCCAGTCGAATGTGGTTGTTTCCGTGGGTATGTTCTGCCGGTAGTGAGTTCGGATCTCGTCGTATCATGGACAGATCAGAATACATCGACAAAGCCAAAACCCTCCTACAAGACACCACCACTTACGAACTTCTCCACACAGACCCCAGCAAAACGACCACCAAATGGTTACAAACATACGTAGGTGATCCTGGAAGCGATACGATAGGTTGAAGTGGGTTGTTTTCTTTGTGGATTTTTGTTAGTCCGTAGAATTTGGCGGCGGATGCGTCATTGGGTCGGATTCTTCTGTAGTCGTTTTCGTTTAGTTTCTTTTTGTCTTTTAGTTGTTTCAGTTTCTGGTTGATGCGGTTGGTGGTCGTTTTGCTGGGGTCTGTGTGGAGAAGTTCTTATGTGGTGGTGTCTTGTAGGAGGGTTTTGGCTTTGTCGATGTATTCTGATCTGTCTATGATAACTGTTTGGCGTCCTTTTTTCAGCTCGTAATATGATTATTTGGTCGTCGTTTTGTAGATTTTTAATTGCTCGTAGTTCTTCGTAGTTTAGGGTGACAGGTGGTTTGTGGCAGAGGTTATTTGTGATTTTGTGACGAATGTCTTCTTTCGTTTGGTCTGTTAAGTTGGTGTACTTTAAAGCGGATTCCAGGTCGGCAACGTAGTCAAGTTTGTTCGCGTCTTTAAAGTTGTAATTTAATCCTTTGTTTAAAATTTTAGTTTGCTGTTCGGTTAGTGGTTTGTTCGAGATGTTTGTGACAAATTCGTTTGTGTTGGGATGGAGTTGTTTGTAAGATCTGGATTCTTGTAATTTTTGATGAAGTTCGTGGTGTCGTTTTGTTCGATATGCGGATGTTGCTTTTTTGATGGCTTCATTAATGGATTTGGCGTCTGATTGTGTCGTGTATGTTGTTACGGTTTCTCGATGTTCTTGTAGTTTATGACGGTAGATTCGTAAGCGGTTGTGGGCATCTGATATGAGGACGTTTAACATACGGCGGCCGTTTGATTGTGCAATTTGTTGAGCGTGAGTTGTTTTTAATGGTGGTCGGTAGTTGATGCTGTTCGGTAGGATTCGTTGTTGTTTGCATTTGTGTAGGAAGTGAAGCTGCTCCAATGTTGATGACTCTTTACGTGCGAATAATTCCCATTTTCTTGTTCTTCTGAGAATATCTATCCCATATGTCGATTTTATAAGTTTGAAAATTTGTAATCCAGGCATTGAATATATAAAAGATAAACGTTTCTACGGATTTTTAAATGACTTTTTTTTTTAAATAAATATCCTCATTCTGATGAAGGCTCGAAGCAACGAGTCGAAAGCTCAATAAAAAAAAAATCATTTAAAAATCCGGAGAAACGTTTATCTTTATATATATATATATATATATATATATATATATATATATATATATTAACTTAAAATATATATATATATATATTAACTTAAAACTGAACATGTCTACTTTTGTAACAAGACAAGTACATTATAATATTTTGGACTGTTTCTTAATAAAATAGCAAGTAAAGTAGTAGCCATATTTTATATTAGTAGCAAGCAGGGATAAAACTAGATCCTGATTCATAGGGGAGCTTTAAAATTTTATAAATCTAACAGGTAGAGCTGAAAATATGATATTCAACTTTTGGAATTCTAGTTTTGTCACAGGCAAAGTATAGTGGATATACAGTAGAGCCACTTGATTGAATTTTTTCGTGCCATGCATATCTTATTACGCATATGATTACCATAGTGACAGGCAATCAATTGTTTTTTTTGACCAATAGAAACGATGAAATGGCTAACGGCAGCCAGTAATCTAATGCGTGTAAAGCACGATGCGTAGTCTTCTGTAATCTATCCTCTCGATTGGAATATTTTAAACAAAGCTCTAGAAAAAACATAACCAAATACCTACAAAAAGACAATTGCCACACATCGGAAAAAACTAAGTAATCTCACGAGGAACAGAACCCTACCATTCACACACAACGAGACGATAACCAATATATCATCACACCAATTTAAAGACAAAGAACTAGAACTCCTGAAAAATGGCCTTGGTTTCAGCATTAAACCACTACGACTCAACTCAACCGACATTCTGGAAACACTCGAAAAAATCCACCAAACTATAAAACACAACATTCGCAATCAAGAAGACTACACGCATCTCAAAACAGAGCTGGCACACATCGCTCACTCGTACATCTCATCTTATCACCCGACACCAGCTGACTTCAAAAACATCACATCCTTAAAAACATTCGCATAAATCCAAACATTATCATTCTCAAACTGGACAAAGGCAACGGCGTTGTAATCATGGATCGTCAAATGTATCGTAACTCCTGCCTTAAAATCATTAACAATACAGCAAAGTTAATAATAATAGCTAATCTTTGTTGAGGATGCCAACATCACTAAAAAGTGGTTTACAGAGAGGTCCTCTAAAAAGTAACTAAATATAATATAACTACTTAAAAAGAAAAAGAATACAAATCGAAAAATATGTAGATAAAACTACATCATTTGAAAATTAACATGCTAAAAATGAAACTAATTAAAATAGTGCTTTTTTTATACCACGCTTAAATTAGCTTAAGATGGGCACATCTCTTACGGAAAGGGTGAAGGCATTCCCAACGTCCGTTGCAAAATTTATTGTTATCCAGTGCCCCCATCTTCTGTGTGCGAATGATTTGCGGATATTTCGCTTTGATCGTGTATTATAGTTATGATAGTTACTGTTAAAACAGCAGTGAAAAGTGTGCATAAAAAGGTTATTAACTACCTTAAACATGAAAATAGCACGATGCTCGGCTCTCCGCCTTCTAGAGGCTTCCAATGGAGCCTTGAAAGTGCATCGCTCGCGGAAGCAGTAGGGGAAGATCTAAAATGATTCGCGCAGCCTTATTGTGAAGGATCTGTAGCTCTGTCATAAGTGTAGTGTTTCCCGGTCTCCCATACTATATCGCCGTAGTCAAAAGGAGCAGAACAAAAGAATTAAAAAAAGTTATCCTAGCGCTTAGTGGGATACACGACTTGATGCGCCGCAAAAGGCCTAGCTTCTTGTTTATCTTATTACGCATGTGTTCAAAATGATCCTCCCAAGTAAGATTCTGATTGATAATTAATCCTAAGTAGGGAAACCATTCTGCTTCCTTAAGTTGCTTACCATCGGCTGAAATAACAATGGCTGAAATAGTTCACCCCACTCAGAAGACGTCACACTACCACGAAGCCCAACTACAACGACTGTTAAGGAAGCTTCTAAAGAATGACTCCATTAACAACAAAGTTTATAATGATATCTTCCCCAAAGTTTCTCAACCCTCACGCTTCTATGGCTTACCGAAACTTCACAAGAAACGAGAACCAGAACAATCGCCTCCACTACGACCGATAGTTTCATCAATCAACGCATACAAGTATCTTAGTTCTCTACTAACACCACTCATACCAGATGACCACTCCACTAAATATTCTTTCACTTTCCTCAACGACTTCTCATCTTTTAACTCATCAACTTCTTGTCACAAATTCTTCATCTCCTACAACGTTGAAAGCCTATTTACTAACATACCACTTACTGAAACCATCAACCTAGCAATTGACTTAATATTCACTCACAACCCCAGGCTCAGTGTAAACAGGACAGAATTCACACACAACTGTTTTTAATAGCAACAGTACAGACGCATTTTTTATTTAATGAAAAATTTTATGACCAGACGGACGGTGTTGCGTTAGCACCCATACTTGCTAACATTTTCATGGGCTCACATGAACGAAACTGGCTAAACAACTACAACGACACTAAACCACTATTTTACCGCAGATACGTTGACGATATTTTTTGTATTTTTACTAACGAAACTGAGGCCATGAAGTTTTATAATAACATTAACACACAGAACGCAAGCATTATATTTTCATTTGAAACTGAACAACGAGATCAACTGCCATTTCTTAACATTTTACTAACAAAATCTCATGACAGCTGTACAACATCTACATACCACAAACCAACATGGTGGTATATGAATTCAATTGCGCGGGATGTAATTCCCGATACATTGGCGAAACTTCGCGCCATTTATCCACCAGAATCAGGAAACATACCACAACAGACAAAAACTCTCATGTCTACCGACACCTCCTTAAATCTCACTCATGTAAAACCAACTATTCATCCTCTTGCTTCAAAATCATCGACACTGCCGACACCTCATTCGCCCTAAAATCAAAGAAGCACTCCACATTAACAAAACCAACCCTGACCTCAATGTTCAAGTTTTTAAATTCAATACAATATTTAGTTTATAATACGCTCGGACGCTCCCCATTAATTTATCGTATTTCTTTTTTATTGTTGCAATTTATGTATCACATTACTTTTATATAAACCTTGTATCACCTATTATTTCACTCATACTGAAGATGGCATCATGATATGTCGAAACATGTCTATTTTCAAAAAAATTTCAGTTTATATTAAATGTGCATTGGCAATAGTGCTTTTACGAAATTATAAAAACGAAAATATGCACAGAGGAATCAAACTAATTAGGCATTAAATTTATAGTTCATGTTTAATCATAATTGATTCCTATTTTTTAATTTAAACCAATCTCCATGGAACTGTGATACAATAAGGCTCGCCCACGACGTCTGGTGCCCACAACAGCATTAGTGGAATATTCTTTTGTATTTGACCTTCAACATGCTTAGCGTGACGTAACAGTAACCATACTATAATCATCAAGAAATCGAAGTCATTATTAATACTCTAACACCCCAGTAAATAGAGGAAAACACTAGAGTTTTATCACAAATTAATTTTTTGTTCAAAAATATTAAAAAGATGTTTGTGAGATTATATAATTTTGAGCTATTCAGAAAGTACAGTCTTGATCTCAATTGAGAATTTTCCAATATATGAAAATGTGTATAACCAGTTCTACGTTCCTTAATCATTCGAAGATTAAAGGATCGAAAACTTTCTATTTATACTGACAAAGTATAGATATAAAATTCATCGAAATGTTGAACTGGCCTGTTTGGAATATTCGTACTGCGGAATATTTAATTTGAACATAAGCCATATTGTCAATGGAAGTATGCTGTTAATTCTGTACAACTTTATGTTAGATTGTGAAAACTTACTGCTGAAAAAATAGAATCGCTCTGGGCTACATAACATTTAAATGTAGCCGAGATTGGCAATTGAGAAAACTGTTAAGACCTTCAGACCCGCAGTTGTTTAGTAGTGATGATAAAAAATTAAGATAATTCCGGTTGACATGTGTTAGTTTGGTTATGCGGTTCTGCAGAATGAAATGTGGGCATTGCTGCATAAAAATGCACGTGGAAAATAAGCATTAACTAAAACAAATTGCACTTTTGCATTGGGTAAAAGTTAAGAAGTTTATCGGCAAAGCAAAGTTTATTTGGTAATATTGCTACAATATGACGCACTTTTTCCCCTTAAATACTCATAAAGTAAAAATATTCCAATATCAACTATTCAACTGCACTTTGTTTGTTTTCCAAACCATAATTCTGTAATGATAAGTTAAGAATGAGAAAAAATTATTTTGAATGATACAAGGCGCATTCATATTTTTTACTTTTCAGAGTCCTGCAGTTATAAAAACCTCTTCACACCAATGCCAATCACTTCAATTACTCTTACTAGTTTTTCATCACTCATGTATCATGTACGTGCTTCATGGCTAAGAATGTTTATCTGTAGTTTTGACTCTTGTTGGATGTCCGTTGTTTGTGCATTCAATGATGATGGGCCCTATTGTTATAAGCACCCATGTGAAGGTGGTCAGCAGACATTCATGGAGGATCAACTCTGCTGTAAGTAATCTTTGAATAATGAATTAACTGGGCTATTGAAATGATCCCCTGCTCCTACGAACAAGTAAATGGCCACTGCTGTCGCACTGCTCTAATAAAATCAAATATCGGTTTCTTAATCAAGTTGTACCAGTTATCGAAAATGGAAATTGAGCGTATTTAGAAATTGGCATAAAAATATTCTTCATCTACTCACAGGTCAGTTCGATTTTTGTTTTACATAATTTATTGTTGAATGCTTTGATAGAAAAGCTACTAAGGCCTATTCCTTAAGCGAATATTTTAGCAAAATGAAACATATGCTTAAAGTTATCGGAGGCAGTAGTCAACGTTAAAGATAGTACATGGTATCAAAGAAAATTTATATGTTTTGAACACAGATAATTTACTGAAAAGATTTGTTGATACGTACGTTATGTAGATCAAATTTCATGAGAATATGTACAAGAGCTATATCTACAACCGACGAGAAAAGAATGAATGAAAAGAGCTTTTATGGTTTGTAGGTAAAAGGTATAGCTAAGTCGTACACTTAGGTTGTTCTCAAAAAAATAGATCACATCAGTGTGAAGCAGATCCCAATAGTCTATTTTGGATATTTAGAGTATGCCATTTAATTTAAAGTCAAGATTTTCTGTTAGATCTTTTAAAAATTATATAGACCACGTGCTTGGTTTAATAACTACTGCTGGCTTTCACTCGTTACTTACATTACATAGAAAATAATTCCCAATTTCTTGATTTAAACAATTCAAAGTGTTTTGTCATGTTTTAATGGCATACTTTACACCTTCACAAGCATTAAAAAATTAATCAACAAAATTACAAGAGACAGAAAGTTTCTTGAGTCTGTCTGTGGGTGAAATCTATGGATATCAGGTAATACATTTGTATATGCTATACTTTATATGTGTTTATTTTATGTTGTTCGTAATACAATGTGATGAGGTGCATCGCGTAAATTATTTATAGAATGCGTTTCATGCTAGTCTAAAAGGATGGAAGGCACGCTAAGATAACAACTTGAAAGATGAAGAAAGGAGAGTGTCGATCAAAAGATTGGAGAGAAAAATTTTTCAGGATTTTATTAATTATTACGACAAAAAGCATTTTTATTTTAGAGTTCATTTCATAAACACGCATGCTGTCGAATAATACACATTTTTTTCTCGGAAATACCCGAAAAAAACTGACGAGTGAAAGCCAGCTATTAAAAAGGTCTCAATTAAGCAAAGTTTTAAAAAAAACTCAAATGAAATGCCGTCTCGCAGACGTCAAAATTGTTTTTCATTTTTTTCTGTGACCTCAATTTATGTATGTTGTAGCTATTTATGCGCATGCAATGCATGTTATATATAAGTTTGCTATTTTGTCAAACGGACTCTTATTAGCTAGTGTTGCTTCTCGTTTTTTATTAATGCTAGTGTTCTAATTAGCATTGGTGGCTTATATATTTACACTCCCACAACGCTCTTATGTTATATGTTTTCGCGCTTTGCAAGTCTCGAAACAAATTTCTACGACTGTAATGTGCCAACTGTCTATAATTGAATGTATGTTACAGTGGATCATCAAGATCACGAAAACGCAATGATTACTAAAACACAAAATTCAATACCCAAACTCTAGAAAGAAGTTAATATTATAAGATATTTTTTGCAATTTTCGAGATTTTTTATTGAGGATTTTTTACCGGATCCGCTGGTTTTCCCTTCGTTTCGTTTAATTTCGGTAAAAAAAAACAACAGTGCCCGTATTTGGGGCCAAGTGATTTTCCTCATTATAACATTGCCCTTAATTACCAAAATCGTTATTGATGTTTCTATATTTATTGATTTTGGCCTTTGGGTGTATATCCCAAAACGCTGGAAGAAATATAGTGAAATAAGTGCGAAGGAGAGCTGATGTTCTCTTATATTTTTAAATTCCAAATGCTTCAAGTTATATGTCTTGATGGTTAAATGTTTAATTAACAGTGAAAATTTACAGATTGCATGCTTTAGATAAAAAATGCTTAAATTGCAAAAGTCTTAACAGCGTCAATAGCGTAACGCCATTTTGATTTCATCTCTTGTCAAGTAAACCATAATTAGCATATTTCTATTTTTCATTTTCAGAGTTAACTAAAATTTTTCATTTTCAGAGTTAACTAAAAATTTTCTTTGTCAGAGTCAGCTAATCTTGAAACAAAGGCGGCGGAATATTGGTAATTGGTGTGGATGGGGCTATTATTCATATATGCATGTTTTACTTTATTAGTTTTTATTGAAATCAATTGTGCTTACAGATTATAACATATGATTATATAACTATAGCCCCCAATTATCAATGTTCCATCGCCCTTGCTTTCTTTGAAGTATATCATAAGTTATAACACTCACTGTGGGTTTGTTCCCAAAGAAAAAAGACTTACCCTATAGCTGCTGAAAAAGATTAAATTTAGATATTTATGAAAACATAAGTAAAGATCCTAATCCTTGACCAGACAAAAGTTTCATTAAATACAAAATAAAACATAATACAAGTAGAACATCTTGTACACTTATACTAAAGCTAGAAAAAAAGACAACTAAAAACTGAAATATTTCGGTTTTATTGCAAAACCATCATCAGACAAAATGATATATTTGCAAGATGGCAGTTATTTACATATATACAGAGTAGGTTTTGAATGAAATTACGAAGAAATGTATTGGCTACTTAAATTGCAAATTGCCAAAGGTACTAAATGTTGTTCTATTTATGTATGAATGAGTTAAGAGAAAAGTGTGAGATCTTTGCTTGCTTTTAGTCCAGACAAGGACTATCAAACAGATTAAATTGATAATCAAAATCTTTATACATTCCCATGAATTTCTCTATCAAACTTGCATTTGAAAACTTAGCACTCATTAAAATTGCGGTTGGATTTATAACAGTTTATAAGACTCCGAAAATATACTTTTTCACTTCGAATAAAGACAAAGTCCACATGCACTCAAAATTAACGTCATAAATGAAATTACTTGCCCCGTATGCAATAAATCTTAAATTGGTGAAACTCTTAGTTACTTAGAGAACCGCCTTGCAGAACATGCCAAAAACATAGTAGCGTGCAGTACATATCAAATTTCTCAGACCTAGAGTAAACTATGGACTAAAAGCAAGAATCTTACTCGTTTTTCTTATACCTCATAGCCACGAATAGACCAGTAATTAGCAATTGTAAATAGCCAATAAATTTCCTCTTAAAACACCTACTTTGTATATATACAACGAACTCCAACTGGCAGCTTCTAAATATGTCATTTTGATTGATGATGATTTTGTAATAAAACCAAACTATAACAGTTTTTTAATCATTCTGTTTATAACTTTCATTTTTGCTTAAAAGATCCTTTCTTGAATTATGTTTTATTTTGTAAGTAAAGAGCTCCCAGAAATATAGTGCAAAAATTAACCATATACGTACAACTCTTTATCTCTCATCTTCAACCTTACGTTGCTCAGTTTTGTGATAAACTGCAATAGCAATTTAAAAGTACTCAACAATTTTTTTTTATTTTCAAAGGACCATCATCAATTACACATCCCATTGAAGAGAGCAGTACTTCACCGGAAACAAACATTCAATTCCCACGAATGCCGTCATATTGCAATTCGAAACTGTTTGAATACAAAAGCTTAAAGTGAAAATCGAAAGCTCAATTTCTGCTTAAAGTTTACGAAACCACGATTTTCATAAGTGCATGCCATGTTTTCTTCTTAAGGGCTTTGTTTTATATATCCTGTCGGTCAAATCGTCCATGGTAGAATCAAAGATATATCGACTTTGTGATTTCCGACATAAAACAGTTCTAAATTTCTAGACTGTGAACAATGCATTTATTTGATATTCTTGCTCACATTCTGCTGTTAGTTGGCTTCAGTCAACTGGTCAAAGGTTGGTTAAAACCAAAATATTTTAACTATTTCCCCTTAGATTTCATCCATTACCATGATTTCTTTCTGAGTTTATCTTATCTTACGATTGTTTGTTTATTCCTTGACGCACATAACTTAAGAAAGCAAGTACATTTTATAGAATTCGACGAATTTATCTCTATTTTAGGATTAGTTCATATATTTTAGAGCTCCTTGCATAACTATAAAAGAGTCCCAAGTGATTAAAAAGATTGTGTTTAAAGGTCTTCGACAAGCCATTATTGTTATATATTCCTAACAATGTTGTTGTTATAAATTATCTCTGTCTGGTGGCGCTATGCTACTCTTACTTGTAGCTTCAATATAGATTTATTGTATCTCAATTGTCATGATAAAGGACGGAAAATAAAAGAAAATCATAAATTTATCGTTAAGAATATGCAGTATCAAAAAATGAAAATCGTTAATTTGCGTTCTTTACATGAAATACTGAAAAGTTAAATTCACAAGTAAAATCACTCAATGCATACATTGAGACGATAAAACACAAGAAGTATTATATAAATATGTTCTTAAATTGGGTGAATCAGACAGTAGGGATGAACATATATTGTAGCTTTACAGATTTATTATTTATAGCAAACATTATTTTATTGTAATTTTTAACAATGATCACGCAATGTAGCTAAATACTAACACATAAAATATTTTCGGTGTGAAATAACTTGTGCTATAAATATCAGAAGCAAATCGGAAAACCATTCACCAAAACGATCATTAGAGCCATTTTTCATTTCTCCGAACGAATTCATTTTTTAAAATTTTTTACAGCTTTATCATGTGATGCTTCAAAAGGAAAACTGTTGGAATGTGGAAAAAATGTAAAAAAGCAAGATAAATGTCCACAAACGTGTTGTTTTAACCGGACAGGAAATCCTCCATGTTATTTCAAAGAAAAAGGTAATTTCACCTTATCGTTTTTCAATAATAGATACTATATTCTAGACAAATTTGTGCCAGATAATATAAACGGCAGGTATGATTGAATTTCATTAAAAAATAAGCACAAATTATTCAAACAAACAGTTCATATAAGTCATAGGACTAAGAAATTATTTGATGACAGACTTTTCAATTTTTCTTCTTAGATTATGGTCCCATCCAGCACGCTAACGGACTTTGCATAAGTAAGCCAAATGAAAGCGACAATCTTGTATGGTCTCGTGACTGCACATCAAGAAATGCTTTCTTCGTGGTGATAAATAACTATCAAATGTATCATGTTGCAACAGGAAAATGTGTCGCACCAGTCAAGTAAGTAAATTATGTTTTCTAAGATCGTCAAGCAAGGAATTTAACTGCCAATTTGCTTACAATTTATCACGGGTAATTTTATCATCAATAGTACATGAAAATAATTCTACCTATTTGAAACATGGATTATGCTTATGGTATATCATTCATGTACTCTATTCTTAGACCCACATCAAAACGATCATTATTAGTCAAGTGCGATGATTGTAGCATGGTTACTAATCGTGCAAGAAATGTAGCCCTCCACTCTGCTCATAATTGAAAGTTTACCCTAATGATATTGGGTTTTAAGCCAGTCGACTTCGTTCTCTTTCAATAATTATGCGTGGTTTAATATAAATTTTGCATGTCTTTTCATTAGTGGAAGTACATTTCCTTAGAATTATAAATGTCATGTTTAATTTCAACATATCACTGACGTTATTTTTCTTTTTAAGATACAGTAGAACGTATTGGCCGCCCTATTACTTTCTCCAAAGTAATCATACGCTGTATCATGACACATATTCCTTTTGTAAGTGGCTAGGGTTGTTAAGACTAAATAGAAATGGAAGTTTACGATTTCGTGGTTATCATGCTGGTGGATGCATTGGCAGCTCATTTGCAATCAATAATCAATGGCAGCCACGAGAAAATGAAAAAATTTCCATTGATAAATATTTCTGTTACACGAGCAAATCTTGCAAATTTAACTATGGTAAGTTGCATCATCAAATTGATTTAAGATTAGGAGGAATGGGCAAAGTATTCATCTTACTGAAATTGTGAAAATGTATCCATAAAGACTGTGTTTCTTCCAAAATCATTGCAGTAGCGTTATACCATGATTTTACTAAGCCAAATTCAATATGTATTGCTAATAGTAACTATTTAAGTTGCCTGTGGCATTTCAAACAAGTTTATGTTTGTTTTAAATGGAAAAGAAAATTCAGCTTAATGAAAATACAACTACTGGAAAGTATAAGAATAAGGTTAACGTAAAAAGTAATTTGAAACTCAATTGATCACAAATTCAAGCAGCTTGTACTAGTCTTATAGGTATCACAATTAATGATTTCATTGAGCCCATCTTGCAAACGGATGAAGCATGTGTATCATTCATTAAATTTGACATCAAGAATTTCTTCTGTGGTGTTAGAGCATTAAAGATTTTATATAAGATTGTACAATAATCTTTATGTAGTTTTATCTGTGGCTATATTGGCTACGTTATGCAGCTCATTTTAGTGTGACTTAACATACTTTTGTTGATTAATGCCATTTTTTAACATAATTGCGAATGTCTTGCTTAAAAGTAAGAACAAAATAAGGTGCTGCTTAATGATAATCTGGGATATTACTCTCAAAACGCTAAATATATCAATATTGATAACTTGATATCAAAATTGTGAACAAAATTTGATTGACATAAGTTGATGACATTCACTTGTTGCGAACTATTTTTGTGCAATTTTCTCTGCCTCTTTACGTAAAATACTTTTGCAACAAACAAAAATTCATTTTTCAAATAAAGGATTTCAAGATTTTAAAATCTATTGCAGAGGATAAAATATCTCTTTTAAAAATAAATCGACTTTTTGCATTAGATAATGAAGGCTACTTTATCAAGCTCTCGTCTTTAGTGAATTGTTCCTTTTCTGAATTTGCTTCAAAATAATGCTCAAGTAAATATGCGTGTTTTGTAGTTATTTATTTGATATATTATTAGTAATCGAAAGAAAGTTTTCCGACAAAGAAAATTTAGTCATCATATGTAATCAATCATGCTCTAACTGGACTATCGAAGTAAGATCAGCTGTATATGGTGTTTTCATAAAAGAAAAAAGAAGGTATATTGTACCATACAAGATATCATCAAAAGAGAAAGAATGTTTGTCATCATCAGCGTTGAGTGTTGTGAAAGAAAATTGCAACGGAAAGAGTAAATGCGCGTTTACTATTCAGAAAGATAAATTCTTGCCAAAGTCGTATACTTGCTCAAACGAAACATCTCTAGTGGTTCACTACACTTGCAAAACGGCCACACTAGGTAAATTTTTTTTTGTACTGCATGTAAATTAAGAAAATAGTACAAATTAGGAAAGAAAAATCATTGAAACAAAGAAAACACGTTGTGGTAGAAGTTTTCTTTTTAGCATGCTTAATATTTGTCGCACACTTTTTGTCTTTTATGCAATCTGTTACAAAAGAGAAAGTAAAAAAGTTCTCAAAACAACTCTTTCTTGACAGGAACAAAAATCAACTTGCAAAGGCAGAAAGAAAACGTGCTGATTACAATGTCAATAATCTTATGATAAGCTACATACATACGAAATAATTGTTTAATTTAACAATCAGAAATGTTGAAGTGTCTAGAAGTCTTTTTGTACAGACCGAGCCCGTAGGGGAGGTTTCTACTAAAAGACAGATTTCAAATATTTCTTAGTTAAAGACCGAAAAGGCAAGGTTATTAAAAGGTTTATTATATGGCATTATTTCAACTGAAACAAAGTTTGCTTTCTTTCTCGTCCTTGCTGTTTTGTACGGGTTTGCTTTCACATTTCTAGTTTTCGTCAATAAGAAATATATTGATTCAAATTGCATCGTATGGATAATTAAACTATCTCACGAGTGTTTTACCTTCGACTCACATTTGTAAATGGTTTTCTGCTTCGTTTTACGTTTTGCTGTTTTCTTTACGAAGTTTGTTTACATTTGACTGTAAAATTACGCGTATTGCATCGTGGTCCATTACGAGAAAGTAATGGACAAGCAAAATGTTTCTGAGCAAATCAACGCGCGCCATTTTGCCAGAAGTGACAGTTGTCATATAATAATTTATATTAATATTTATAACACCTTGGCCTGAGTATAAAATCATATATAAATTTCATTCATATACAAGTCACATATATCTGCTACGTAGTCCTTAGGGTCCTTAGTTTTCGTGTGATATTCTAACAGAAAACTAATTGAGCACATATTCTATTTTTCTTGAAATGTATCTCCGTGACATGCACATAGCTTTAAACTTATTGCGTTCTGGAAAGACATTCGCCTTTCACAAAAAAATGAAACGTGGAAATGTTACAATGAGTCAATGAATGGTTTCTTTGCTAAGCATATTACTTTTGAAAATTAATAACATTTGTCGCCTACAATCTAATAAATTTTTATATAATAGTGAAACATTAGGAGATTAGTTCCCGGTTCCATAAGGTGAAGATGCGTTATCCGTAGCCAACCTGCAAATGTGTTAACACATTTATTAGTATTTAGAAATCTATTATTTTTACAATGACTAAATACCTAAATACTTAGATAGCATTAACAAACCATCGGGATGGCTACACCAATGAAGTTATTGTCTTTATTGCTTATGTGTATTCGTTGTACTTATGTTTGATAACTTTATTTTCGTAAAGAAGGTAACATGTGAATATTATATATTAAAAGCTAAACTTTCCATTCCTGAATCTAAAAGTTGTCTTTCTTAGTGAAAAGAAAAAATCATGCACAAAGTTCAATTTATCTTATTTTAAGTCATCAATAAGTGCCTGTCAAATCCATGTAACGTGAATGCCAACTGTACTGACAATGAAGGAACTTTTGAATGTCGATGTAAAAAAGGATTTTCTGGAAATGGTTTGTCTTGTACAAGTAAGGATTTTTGTAAGCCATCAATTAAGAATTTAGGAACTATTTTTTATTTGCTATTTTGTTTTAAGATATCAACGAGTGTTTGTCCAATCCATGTAACGCGAGTGCAAGCTGTATTGACAATGAAGGATCATTCGAATGTCGATGTATGTTAGGGTATTCTTGGGTTGCACGGGTTCTCCTATACTATTAAGAATGTATGTGTAAAATATACTATATCAAATTTAGAAGACATTTCATAAACCTTTTTATATTGTTTCTATATATTGTTGTGTGTCTTTTAATTCCATAATTTCTTAAAAGCACTATATATATATTGGACATTTCAAGTATGCGACGATTTTTTTTAAAGTAAACATGTTTCGGCAGGCCGAGATGGCATAAACATGCCGAAACTCATTTACTTTATAAAAAAAAATTGTCGTACACTTTAAATGTCTAGTAATTAATATAAACGTTAGTGGAAGGGCAAACTGTATCAACAATGACTAGGCTTTTTCAAATTTTTTTATGAATGCTTTTCTTCTAGTCATTTTCTCGTTGATTCGCATGAAGGTGAACTACAAAGGTTTTGCAGGTGATTTACTAGAAATAAAATGTTGGGTTAGTGGTCCGTTGTTTCCAATTTTTAAGTGGAAAATGGGCAGTCTGATCCTGTCACGTTCGACGAGAGTTAAGATTGAAACAAATAGAAAAATTTCGAAGTTGTTTGTTCGAAAAACGATGAAATCTGATTCTGGTGTTTACTTCTGCACTGCAAGGTAAGTAATTTGCAAATATGTATGATATTTTGCATGAAACGCACGAAGCATCATATTAATCTATGATTTTTCTCTTTTCAAATTTTAATAGGAAGGGCGCCGAGAGCATCACTAGCAATGTATCTATCAATGTGAAAATTGCTCCTGTTATTTCTGTTTATCCCCTCTCAATATCTGCCACAGAAGGTATAATTTTTACAGCCCATGTGGCAGTCAATCTGGTATTCTATGAACCAAGCAATCTTTTTAATAGTTGTTTTGTTGAGAGTTAAATACAATATTTAAGTACATCACATCTTGCGTACCCCTACATTTGATGTTCAAATGTAAATACCTTTCAAATAGATCATTTCATTTAACAAAAATTTTGCGTCTTACGGAATCTTCTCTAGGTCAAAATGTTTAATAGTTTTTGAACGATGTGTCGGTGTCTTAATCTATTTTCCTGCGATCTGTAACGTTACATGTTCCCAAATAGATCGCATATATCTTTACATATCACACATTAAACACTTTATTTATGAAAATGTATTTCTTGTTAGTTCAGTCATGTCTCCATGGATAGTCATGATATAATAAAGCATTGCTTCTTGTGTGGTTCTTCTTACATAGGTGATTTGATTTTACTCACGTGTCATGTTGTTGTTGGTGAAGGAAGAGATATAAAAATATTATGGTTCAATAGTTCTAAGCCGACAGAGTCTATGTATTGGGGAAAAGAGCTAAATCTTACCAATCGCATTGCACTAAAGACGAACAATCGCTATCAAGAGAAATACTGGTGTACGGCTACAAATTCAGACGGTAAAGGGCGAAGTCAAAATGTCAGCGTTTTCGTTGTGTCAAAAGGTGGGTATTTCAAAAATAACACGTCGATTGGTTTTGTTTTTTACGAGCAATTAAGACAACTAATAAACACTGCGCTACTAATTTTTCACTTAACATTTTGATGAAATAAATTCCCTACTTAAAGTAAGTCAATATAGATGAAAAAAAAAGATTGTCGATTGAAAGTCTTGACTTTATGAAGAAAATTTATTGATCTTTTTATTGATATTATTGAGCAAAAAGGAAAATGACATTTTTGTCATAGTTTGATGACTTAAACATTCACTCAATTTACTAATAAACCATATTTTTTGATCATAAAATAATGGGCTAATATATAAGAACTATTATTTAAGTGATTTATTATTTTATGTGCAATACCATATAATGCTGTATGAATATTCATTTGAAATGCAGGTTATAAAGACTATTGCTCTGCTGAGACAGCTCGTCGTTATAATTGGGAAAGAACACCTGTGGGATCCACCGTTGTTAAAAAATGTTTTGACAAGCAGATAGGTCTGTTGGCATTAAAAATAAATTGTCTTTGGGCAATGTATTTGTCATATGATTTAAAGCATTTTCTGTAGAACGCCTTTGGTTTTGATTAGAGTTTGAGGAAGATAAACTTTAGCGTAGCAAATTTGTTTGCCACACACTCTTGTTTATTTTCATGTGCTATAATTGACCCAGAAAGTTAAGTTTAAATTCTAAATAGTCTTTCTTATACTGATTACTTACTTTGTCCAATTTCAAGGATTCGTTTCACGGTCTTGCTTGCAAGTTGATGGAAGTCCAACATGGCATCATGTTAATGTGTCGCAATGTCGGTCAGCAGTTGTTGTTGATCTAGTTGACCAAGTGAGTTTTTCAAACTCTTCAAAATCTTAAGCCTTATGAATCTTATAAATATACCCATTTTAGATCTCAAGACTGGACGGAGGTTTTTTGTCCAACAACGTTAGTGAAATTATACAACAAACGGAAGTTGTCACTGAAGACGGTGAATTGTTTGAACAGGACGTCAGGGACATTGTTTTCATTTTGAAGACTACACAGACCAAAACAGCGACACAAAATGATCAGAAGAATTTTATTCAATCGTCAAGTAACATTTTTGCCACGTCACGTAAAGAAGTCTGGGAAAATATACAAGTAAATTTAAGATTTAGTTTGGCCGAGAGTAGTCGAATCCTACATTTTTTAGTAGTGCCAGTGCATTACTCGTTTGGTAATAGTTTATAACTTGTAAAACTCTCGCCTCACCAGATGATATAAACAGAGAATCATTGAAGTTCGTCAATTTAATTATGTGGCTGTTTTGGCTTCATTGACGTGAGTAGGTGCAGGTTAAGAATTAGTTAATTAATATGATAATAATCATAAATATATTAAACTACTAAAATTACATTTGAATAGATAGTAACTAAAATAATAAAATATTTTAAGATTTATAAACTACTCATGAAAATTAGTCTGTTAAATGTCTGTAAAAATCAATGGTAAAATGCAATTTTCTATTTTGGTGAAAATTCCATTTATTCATTTGTTGCTCGTTATAATGTTAAAGATTTACTGCATTCTGTTTTAAATCTACAAGAGCGTAAATATATGATGCCCATTTGTGGTGAAATTGACATTAGAGTTCATTGGTGAATTATCAAAATGTTCAGGAATGTTACATTTAATTGCTATTAACAAGTACAAATAATGGTCACAACAGCAAAATTAAGTTCCAAAGGCAACCACAATAGTTCATTTAATGCTTAATTAGAAAAAGCCTTTATGCCATAAGCTATTTTAGTTTATAGTCTGCTCATCTTATGTGCTCAGGTCCATTGAGCTAGCAGATTACTGGTAATCAGTTGGTAATTTCTGGATGTTATGAGAAATGGTCTGACGCTCTGGTTTATTAGTCAATCATTTAAATGGTTTGGCTTTATTAACATGAACATGAACACGGAGTAGTTTGTCTAATTGATGACTAATGGTGTTAACAACTTTGTAAACGTAATTCAGAACGGACAAGATAAAATTTAGTTTATGAAATGATTATCTACTTGTTCTAAATCTTGGAAAATAAGAATGGAATTAAAATTACCCTGACTGTTTTCTAATCGGATACTATTTTATCAGAGAGATTCATGTATAATGTGATGTAACACATACAAATGTATATTATAACTAAAGCAATATTTATACAAAGAAATATTCTTTCACTGAGAACTGTTTTTTTTAGGATAGAAACACACTGGTGACAGAAATCATCAAAGGTGTAGATATCAACGCGAAGAATTTGGTGGCTTCATCTGGTAAACCTAGAAAAGTTCTTTTACTCCCCAATATTCAAATAGTTGGTGTAAATTTACCTGAAAATCAAAACGTTCGGCTAGAAGATATAAATCTTACCGACTCAGGCGGAGAAGGTGTTAAGTTTCGTGGGATTGTTGCCGATGGCATTAAACAAGCAATTGTTGTGAAATACTCGTCAGTCAAAGATATTTTATCTCCTGAAGAATTACAAAAGTCTGTAGATAACACGATACAGACGAGCACCAGTTTCAATATCCAAAGCACAATAATCTCTTTTTCTACCACACCCAAATCTCTTCATGTTTCTCAAGATATCAAAATTTTCCTTCAAAATAATCAGGTATCTGGAGATGAAGAAAATGCTATTGTTATAACAGCTTGAATTTGCTTTTTGAATTGAGTTTTAAGGTGCGAGCTTTTTTTTATTGATATAGAGTGGTTTTGTCGATCCTGTAAGAATGTGCGTATTTATTGAACCCAGTGTAAAGGAAAGCAAGTGGAGTCGTGAAGGATGTGATTTAAATGAACAAGAATCCTCAGAGGACCAGGTTATTTGTGATTGTGATCATAACACAGCATTTGCAATAATGATGCATTCCTCAGATATACAGGTATGGCTAACATATAGTTTTATTGCTTACTAATGATGCGTGGTAATGTCATTCGTATTGATCATGAACCAAGTGGTATGCTTGATGTATATGCAAAACATGTGCCTGACATGCATGTATTTAAAAAATTCATGGGCATTAGTTTGTGTTTATAGCCTGGAGACGACGTATATTTTGCATGTACGAAAATAATCTTACCCTTAACTATACTAAATTTGTACAATTCATTGAGAAAGTGTATGGATGTTAATTCTTACCATACTGAAATTATATAATTTGTATTTTGATATGTATGTATATAATTTTATATTTACTGTTGTCGACCTCAGGATTGTAAAAATCTACTGAGGTTATCGCGTTTAAATAAAGTTTACTACTATTACAATCATCAGGTGTGGAAATGATTTGAAAATAGCAAACCACACAAAATAGCAAATTACACAAAAAAACAAGTCTCACGAATCACAAGAGCGGCTAAAGGGGATATATTCATATATTTCAACTATACAATTTGTAATCACAATTGATTTAAATAGAAACTCATAGGACTTTATAAACTTTTGTTCAAAAGAGAAAAGTAGAAAAATTTTGATTTTTTTTAAAGTTCAAGCAACTTTTGCCGAAGAGATCTACACACATTGAAAGCTGCAATTGTATCTTTGTAGCCATCAAAAAGTCATCTGAAAGCTTTAGAATACATCTCAATCATTGGATGTTCAGTATCACTTGTTGGTATAGTTTTTACACTCATCATGCACGTGTATTTCTGGAAATATTTGAAATCACCACGATGTATAGTTTTGATTAATCTTTCTATCGCGATTCGCTTTACCGATATCTTTTCTATATTGGAAGGAGTTGCCAGAAGAAATTCGGTATTTATTTGGACGAGTAAAATACTTCAATAAAAAAGACTTAACCAAAGCATTTGTAAATGTGCAACCTCACTCTCTTGACATGACTAGTTTGTTATTATATACAATTGTGTTACAAGGCCTAGTATATAGTTAGTTCGCACGATTCTTGTTGTAGGAATTATCTACGATCTTTCATTCCTTTCCTCTTCATCAACATTTAGGTTATATATCTATGTAATGAAAGGGAAAAACATTTTTTAGTATATTACCATACTATATTTTTCAGTCTGGACTTTTTAAGTTGAAATATGTTATTGCTTGCAACAAAACATTGCAGTCATTAGCGATTGCCTTGACATATAAAAAGTATTAGCTATGTGTTTTTAACAGGATTTCTGTAAAGCAGTTGCTGCCCTTTTACATTTCTTCCTGCTGTCAGCGTTCGGCTGGATGTTGTGCGAGGGAATTTTACTTTATACCTTGCTCATTCGAATTTTCAATAGCATTCATGGCAAACATATCAAGATCTTCAATATTATTGGCTGGGGTAGTGACTTTTTGTGTTCCGCTTTGGCGAAAGTTCAAACATTCCCTGACGAAAACTGTTTTTTCTAGGTATTCCACTGATCATAGTTACCATATCACTTGGAGTTACACAAAGCGAAGGATATGGAACTAATTCTTACTGTTGGCTGAGTATCGAAAATAAATTAAATTTGGCATTCATTGTCCCAGCATGCTTTGTAATTTTGGTAAGTTAGCATTGAGCATGCAGAAACGTACTAAATGAAGTCTGGTGGGTTGTAAATGTGTTTCTTTTGTATGTATTTGAATGCAAAAAAAGGCATTTTCTTCGTAAACAAAATTTAAAAAACTGTCTTAGAATCACCTGTTTAAAACAGGTGATTCTCTGAACTATACGCCTCATGGACACATTTAAAAAATATCAATACAAGATTTAATTAAAAGTTAATGTCTTATATTTCAGTTTAAATTAAGGTTTGAGGAACAACTTTATCATATTTGGTTTTATTATACCTCTATCATTAAAGTTCGTGAAAAATGTGGCACTTGTAAAGGCCTAGCTGTAACATCCATTCCTGTCAATCACACAGTTATTGTTAAACGTTTGCCTTTGTATCTCTGAAACCGACAGTAAAAAAATTTTTCTGTATAAATTAGAAAATATATGGATATTAACTTTTGTTTTATACATTCAGGTCAATTTTATCGTTCTCACTATGGTTATCAGAAAGGTAATGAACGCACACATAGTCAGACAACAGGAGAACGTCGAGAAAATAAAGACAGGTTTAAGAGCTACGGTTGTTATTTTACCCGTACTTGGTTTGACATGGGTGTTTGGGTTGATGGCTATAGACGGAGAGACTGTATTCTTCCGTTATCTTTTTGCTATATTTAACTCCGCTCAAGGATGGCTTATATTCCTCTTTCACTGTGTATTGAACAAGCAGGTCATGTGAGAATGCTCAGACATGTAATTTTTAGGAGTTAACAGTTATTAAGAAATTATTAATCCCTATTCCAGATGCGAGACGCAGTTGGAAACAGTTTGCAAAGTATTTTCTCTTCAAAACTTGGTGGAAAGAAATCAACGGACTTGCCAAATGGTTTGTTAAACACAATTAATCAATTTTCATTATAATTTTGTTCAAACAATAAAAATTAATTGTTTTAAAGTTTTCGTTTGTTAAAATAAATAGTGCAGGGAGAAATGATAAAAAGAGAGCACCCATTTTACAAAACCTATATTTTTCGATAATAGACTGTGAAATGCATGCTTTGACGTTCACTTAGGGATTTAAAGAATATATTTTTATTAGTGTTTTGTATTTATAGAGGTTGGTAATCCCGTCTCTAACAATTTAAAACATAAACTATTATCAACAGCTTAATCGTTTATTAGAAAATATCTTTCATTTAACTTATAAATGACAAAGAGTGTGCTACAATTGGAATTCAAATGAGCACTCAATTCAGTAAGCATAGGTTATTGATCTTCTATAATTATTTTAAACAAATTCTTATTTTTATTTATGGGAACTGTTTTGCGGTTAGCTTCCTGTCATCAAGCAAAATCTCTTGGTTCTGAGACAAGTCATGACATGACAAAAGGTGGGGTAAAGGAAAAAAATGAGCAAAGTGAAGTTTGTTGTGATGAATATCCTCTCCTAGATCTTCAGTCACAAAAACAAGGTAATATCTTCCTGTTTATTACAACCGGTTTTCGAATGTCTTTTAAAGTTAAAAGGTTTTGATAAGAAATCATATTTTTCTAAATCTCTACAGGTTGTTTTCTGAAGATATAGTATCGTGTGCTTGTTTGTTGAATATCAATAAATTCTCCCAATTCTTTGATATGATCATTACAACTCTCCACATCCTTAATTCATGATACTCAGTATGTGTTGCAAGAGCACCGAGATTATTCCTTATTTTGACGTGGATTTGTCAAGAACGTATCTTCGTTAAATCAGTTAACATAAAAAAACTTTAAATTTTTTCAATTTTTTCAACATTGTTTCCTTTTCAATACTAGGAAATACAGATAGTGCTCAAACTTCTGCCAAAAAGACAGATGTCGAGGGGAAACCACCAAAAACGCAGAAAATTTCACATTCTTCATTCTTCAGAGCAGGAAATGAGATTGCTTGCAGCAGAGTGTAATAAAAAAATAATAAGAGTTTTACAAGAATGTAATAATATTATACTAGTAGTGCAATAAAGTTATAACAAGGCTTTGGTAAGGCTTTGCTAACTAGCTACAAAGTACAGGATATTCGTAATTGATAATTGACGTAAAAATAAATGCATTAGGAATAAAAGTAAAGTAAAACTAAGCTAAAAATGACATGATGTCTTAATATTGTTTCAAAAAATACTACATTTTGATAGTAAATTCTTCTTTAAAAAGATTTCTTAGATCTCTTTGGTTCCTTCCAGCCCTTTAGCGTGAAGCAAGAGTAGTGATAGATAGAGAAATTGCTTGTTTAGATTACAGAATAAATTTCTTATTGAAGTCTTTTAGATGTAGCGGATCGCTTGAAAAATATCAATCAAAATCAGGTATGAATATTTTGTGTATTGCTTGACAATTGAATAGAGTGATTAAAGAATTAGGTATTAAATAAAGCAAAAAAAGGAACAAAGGAAGAAAGTGGTACGTGTTCTTCTCATTTGGTTTCGTCATTGAAGACTGTTTGATTGCATGTTTATTCTTTGATTGTATGTTTACATTTTGATTGTATGTTTACTTACCTTTGGATTATAGTCTCATCACGACTTTTTGCTTTTTAAACTGGGCACATTTTACCAAACTCATTTACGAAAACTTGTGGAAAAGAAAAGCTGCAATGACAGTTATATTATTTGGAGTTAAATTGAAAATTTAATAATTTTTTAATAGTTTCTACTCTAATGGTTCTATTTTCTTCATTTTAAATGGACATTCTTAGTACTTTCAATGGCTTAATTATGCGCAACTATAAGTTTTATATCTTTGCTATAGCGTGGGGTTTGCAATGTAAGTGTTGTCTCTGGTGTTCAAGTGGAAATATTGCGCATGAAGTTTATTTTGTAAAGTGTCTTGACGAAAGTGATGCGAGTGAATTTACTCCGCCATTTCGTTGTCAAGTAAATCAAACAGAAAAGAAGATAGCGTTCGGTTTGTGTGAAAGCTCAACTTAGCAAATTTTTCAGATGATCAGAATGGGCTTGTAAATAAGTAGCTGTTATATGTGTTATTAGTCGTAATTTTTTCATTCTGTTTGATTATAATATCTGCTATATGTCAGGTAATGCTTTTCATTTGTCATTCTGAATGTATTTCCTTATGTTCTTCATTCAAGATAATGATGTTCACATTGTAATTTTCTATAGATTATTTTTGTATGACCGATTTATTATCACGACGAAAGGTATTACAAGCTCAAAGCTTAAACGATTGACAATGGAGATATTCGGCAAGAATTAGCTTAGTTACAAAGTTTCCTTCTTATAAAAAGACATTGCAAAACTTTTGAGAAAACGTGGAATTCAAAATCATTCCGTAAGCATGCAGGCAAAATAAAGCATAACATTTTTTACGATAATAATACTTCTACATAAACCTCACTAGTGAAAGCCATCTAGGTCTAAATAAATAACCAAATAGTTAAAAAGTAAGGCTGATACTGATAATTATTGCCTTCTATGACGTACCTTTTCATGCAAATAACAAGTACGAGTCCATCACGTACGCGAAAATTAACAGAAATCAACAAAAAATACACACAACCAAGCAAACATTGTACGTGTTGAGCCATGCTGATCGGTCAGATGACATGTAGATTGTATAGCTAAGCGAATCATGCTCACGGCGGCAACATATTCACAGATAATGATAGTTTTTTGCATTTGTTTGATTTATACGTGTTTTTATATCTTGTTATCAATCAAGCAGCTATCAGCAGAGACCCTAGCTTAGTTCAAAAGGAGATGTGAAGTTTTAGCAATTTCGATGCTGTGGAACATGTTGACGGAAAAGTTTGAAGACAGAACTTGTAATTTTGATTTACATAGAGTTTTGAAAAACCTAATATACGACAAAAGACGTATACACCAACATCACTTTTTAAAGCAAACTAGATTGTTGCTTGACATGATATTTCAAATTAGATATTGACTTATCTAAAAGTCAATCATGTCGTCAATTCTTTATACTGTTATTTACCTCAAGTTTATTCAATTTCCTACCAACATGAGTCTATTCTATAAGTAACCGTTATGCAAATGACATAGACACTTTTTCGTTATTTATGTTAAAGATTACCGTATTTGCTTTCATTTTTTGATTTTCCTTAGCTCTTTTCTACCTAATATTGCAAAAGAAATCACGATTTCTCTTTAGAATAATGAAACGTCTCTGGGATTATTTTTGCTTGTTGTATACTATTGTTGATATGCACTAGACAACTTTCGGGTTGGTTGATCATCTTGAACACACACAAGTTGATCAGTCAGTGTAGATGATGTGTAATATAAGGTAACATTTAGAAATGCGGTTATATTAAAGAAAGCTTCAATGCGAATATCTAATATAAAAGCAAAAAAGGGGACCATTAAATTGTTGTGAATCTAATATGAGTCATGTCAGAACATGATGAGCCATGCAGTTTTTCTGTTGTTTGCCATCATTGGTACTTGTTGACTTGAAGAAAATTTTTTGATTTAATATTAGTACAGGACTGAAGTTTTATGTCAATGAAAAGTAAACAAGAAGGACTATATATCAATCTGCTTTTATTTATTACGATGCACTTGTTGTTTGAGGGATGTGAAAGTTACTATATAATGCCAACACTGTTGTATTATTTCAAGTCATCAGGACAAACAGAGCAATACGTGGCTTCAGTTATAATATCGTACAACGCCGATTTTCTCCTAATGTCACCATTGAGCGGACGTGTTGCTGACCGCTTTGGACGGGTTGATTATTCTTTTGATTATCATGTGTATTGCAATGAAGGTATTTGGTAACGTTCTTTACTCTAGGAAAGGACTACTCGTAGCTCTCATATAGTTCTTGTAGACTGATAATACGTTCTAGCATAACATTATAACAAAAAGAAAGCAACGCACCAAAAAAATATTGGCGCAGTATATTTTGCTTAAACATGCATGCTGCTGGCTGGGTAGCGTCAATAATAAAACTATTTGAAGCATACATCAATGTAACAAATAATTTAATAGATGAGACATCAATAAGTTCAGCATGCACCCATGAAGCCACACATGCGCGTTATACATTTAAATACTGTATACTTTAGCCAGGCCGACTGATGTGTGGATGTGGGTATGTGGCTGTGCTGCGATAAGAAGCGAACCTTATTCGAAAGACTTGAAACATCGTTTTTTTACATGGCAGTTTAACTCAAAAAGTAAATTTGCAAAACGCATAATCCGATATCTTCATAGTTGCAGAGCGAAACTTTTTCAAATATGAAATTTTAAAGTAGATATCAGCTCATCGAAAAGTCAGTCGTGCATGTTGTCGATGATTTAAATTGCTGATAATTTTAAATTTATTCAATTTCCTGTCAGTATGAATCAATTGTAAGGCAATCAATTATATTAATGACCATTTTCGAAACAGTTTCTCCATATTAATTTATACTTATAGTCAAACCTTACTGCGTTTATTACTATTTTGTGATGTTTTCTCGCTTCTCCTATCCAATATTTTACAAGAAACTATGCTTTCTCACATAATGTTAAGTATCTAAAGCAACTATTTCACTATTGTCGTTTTACAAGAGCATATTTTCGGTTGGTTGATCATGGTGAACACTTATACAAGATAATACGTTTAGATGATGTGTCATATACACGTTGAAATTATAAAAAGGCAGAAATAACAAATAATCTCAAAGGGAATCTTCAATATACATTTCTAATCTATAAAGAGAAGAAAAAAAGACGAGCAATTTGATGTGGATCGCATGTTGGCCATGTATTTCATAACAATTAAAATGAATCGTTAAAGGTTGCTATCGTTCGCTGTCGCATTGGTAATTGTTGACTTGAATAAACTTTTCAGTTTACCAAACGAATTTTTAAATTTTTTATAAATGTTCAATAATGAGTCAAAAACAAGGACTTGATCTCACCCTGCTTGCTTTTACTGCGATGCGAATGTTGATTGAAGGATGTGAAAATTACTTTATCATGCCAACAGTGTTGTATTATGTAAAATCTCTAGGGCAAACCGAGCAATACATGGGTATAGTTGTAATATCGTACAATGTAAGTTCACTTTTCATGCTACCATTGATCGGACGTATTGCAGATCGGTTTGGTCGGGTCGATCTATTGATGATCGTGTGCATTTCATTAAAGGTATTGGGTAACTTGTTTTACTCTATTAATATAAATGCAGCATTCCCATTGGCTGGACGAACCTTGTGTGGAATGGGACAAGCTTCTCACGGCTTGCTTTTACGTCTGGTTGTTCTGAACATTTCAGAAGAGAGACGAGCTGGTATATTTGTAGGTCTTGATTGAGTTTATTGTTTAGGGACAACACTCGGACCTGCAATTGGAAGCTTTGTTGTATTTAACGCGAATATATTTGGTTGGAAGATAAACGCTGGCAACTCCCCTGGATTTATATTGTGTTGCGTATGGTGTATTATTCTTGTTTGGTCGGTTTTTATCTCCAAAAAATTTAACGTAAAATCGGACCGGGTGGAAGTCGACTTAACAATGGAAGAGTTAGTAACACTGAATGATCATAAAGATCATGAGAAAAAAGCTGCCAAAATATGGGATGATTGTAATTCCAATGTACTATGTTTGTTCTATTTAATATTTTGCAGCGAAGCTTTCTCAAGCATATCATTCTTTTCAACACCACGTTTTGCTTAAGATGTTTTTCATTTACAACTCATTCACGTCAAGCTATATTTTCTCGATAGCGCACTTTTGAACTTAGGCCTTTTCTTAGCAACTAACATTTGTTCAGGTTATTTTAAAGAGCGAAATATTGTCGTGTTCTTCGTTGTACTTCAGATGATCGCTCTGTCGCTGTTAATCCGTCTGGTTTTAAGTTGGGATCACTCCTATTTCTCTCAATATTATATATTATTGTTTTATATGCTGCTAGGCTCCCCCTTCTTAATACTTTCACAATGTTGTTCGTTACTGTCAAGAATCACCGATCCAAGGAATGCGGGATTCTTTCAAGGCTGTTCCGTCGCAGCTATGAATTTTGCATTTGCTCTAACTCGTTTATCAATGAGTTTAGTGTTTACACGCACGGGAATGATCTATTTTAGTTTTACTGTCATTGCATTTTGGTTTATTAGTGCTGTTTGGTATTTTTTCATTTACCGAAATTTAACTGTACTAGGAAACTTTTTACGGATAAATGATTCTTGATTACTTATTTCTATATTGCTTTATTGTCTGTAGTATTTTCATAAACATAGTTTTACTTTTTGCTTTTGTTAATTGCGACATGAAGTATTGTTGGTAGGGTTAATGTATGAAACATTAATTAATTGATTATGCATGTATAGAATCATAACAATAAAGTTCCTGTTTAGTAAATAGGTTGTCTTGCGTTAACTAATACACCGTGAAATCCCTTGAGCTTATATGAATTATTATTTAAAGTAAATATACTTATAAATATGCATATACCAAGTACATGAATACTTTCATTAACGCCTGCGCTATACGGACGAATTTAATTCACACGAATTCAAATATCCCAATTTTATTCGACCATACTGCAACGTATAACTTGGAAACTTACATCTCATAAATTATATTCGACAAAGTTAATTAGGTCTGTTTCAAACGTCGGAGTTAATTCAGACGAATTTAATGCGCTATTTAATTCGTCTTTAAGTCGTGTTGATGGTTGTTCATTTTAAACGACGAATTTAATTAATGTAAGCAGTAAACAGCAGGAGACGGGCGCGTGTAATGGCGCGCTCATCTAGTAAATTGTTCATAATATCAGGAGGGTGATTCTTTTAAAATAAAGGGAGAGAGAAAAGGAAGAAAATTCACCAAGCTAGTATTGCTTCACTCGCAAAGCGAAGAGAATATCTGGCTCGTGTTTGTTCGACTGTATTATTGTTGTTAGCAATTTTGGAAAATCAAAGGGAATCAGTCCAACGTTCTTGGCACACAAAATACATTGATATTTCGTGATTTTGGCACAATTTTTTGAAAGACATAGCGCTTATAAAATAACACAACCAAACCACAGAATAGACATCTAACAGATGGCGCACTCGGCTAAAATCATGGCGTATTTTTTCATTAAGCATGCGTGACTTCCCCAGCAAGATACTTTTGCAAATTCAATATGGAATTGTATTGCACAAGAATGCTATTTTACTAATAATTCACGCTTAAAGGAAAAGTTTGCCGAAAGTTTACAGAGAGTTATCGTCTTGTGAAGAAGATAAGGCTTCAAGCTTTTGTAGTGCAAAACAATATATTTGTAAAAACATCTATATTTTCTATTACGATCTGCTGGAAGTTGTGTCTGCTTTAAAATTTGTTTCAGGAAAGTAAGGAACACGAGTGGACCTTCTGTTAAGATACATATTCTGTGACCATACTTGTTTCGCGTAAATAATTTCCTTTGTGAATGTATCACGCATGCCTAGTAGGTTCCAGTTGCAAAAACAGTGGTTCAGAATTACATTTTAGCATAATTTATGCATTTAATTAAACGCGACAGTACATCGTCGTTTGAAATGAAGACGTGCAACAGACGTTGTATCCGTCTAGCGTCTTTGACGAAAATAATTAAGATGATGAATTTATTTGGTCTCATATGACGCGCTATCGTCGAATTTAATTCTTTCAATTAAATTCGTCTTAATTAAATTCGACATTAGTTCGACGTTTGAAACAGGCCTAAGAATACGATAGCCCAACTGCTATCATATTCGTATTCTTGGATTGCAAAACACCACGCCCGCGGGTGCCAACAACAGCATTAATAAAATATTATTTTGTATTTTACCACCAATATGGTGCCCATGACGTAACATGAAATCCACCTATATATCATTGCATACTTTTATATCAATTACACAGCAGCAATAAAAGTTATTAATGAAATTGATGTTTACAGTACTAAGGACAAGACTTGAATGCCTGGTGAAGGTACGATCTAACTAAGGATGTCGTTAGTCCAGCCAACATATTAGAGATGAATGCTACTTGCACTAATCAACTAAATATATTATGAACAATTTCATGCTTTAAACAATTACCCCGATAATACCACATTGTCAAAGAGGTTGCTAGTAACCGTGAATTTTATACAGTAGTTAAAGGTTTTTAGTTTTCTCGAATATTGTAATGCATTTCTCGAATATTGTTGACATCAGTGAAATAAGTACAAGCACGATCGAAAAAAAGGATTTAACAAAAATAACAAACCTAATATGCATATATATTTATTTGACATACGTCAAAATAAATTATAGCTACTCACTTTTACATTGAAATTACATTCAGAAAAACTCTATTGGTTTTTAATTTCTAAAGAATATAATTTTACCAATAGATTACCCTCTAAGCTGTTTAGAAATGTAAATATACGCCAAAATGTGCTGCAGTAATTTATTTTGACGTAGTCTGGATCCGCCACTGCTAATATGTGACCTAAGCATTGAAATTCGCGCATTTAAGTTGATGGAAATTGCTTCACCGTAGTCCACGAAAGAAGAACCAATTAAAATAATTTTGATGCCGTTGTCGCTTAGTCTTGGTAAACCTCTACAGAAAACGAAAAAGTCTTGATATTAGTTGATGTTTAAATGTAGAGTGGTTTAGAACTCTTGGGAATGATGGACTGTTCAAAGCGAAAGACAAACGCTGAGCACGTTGTTTATAAGTGCTCTTGACATTGTTGAAAGAGCTCCTCTTTAGATTTGTGTGTTGGAAAATTCAACTTTAAAAGTTCGACGTCTTAATTAATAGGATTCACTGATGAAATCAAGTTTGCACTTGTTATTAAGATTCAATTTGGGGGAGGGGGGAACGGAGAGCAAGACAAGTTTGTTTGCTTCTTCCTAATACTTCGTATTGGTAAGTTTGCCTCAGTTGAATCAAATTTTGAGACTAACCCTCCATATTTTTTGTGTTCACAATGCAACATTTAACATGGCTGACGTTAAACAAAACATCGTCAATTAGCTAGTTATTAAAAACCAACCAAAAATTGAAATACGTGTCTCTTGTATACATTCACTCAAAAATATTCACAAAAATCTTGGCTTTCTAAATGCAGGAAAAGATAATCTCGTGATAGAAATGTCAGAACATTGTGAGGTCAGGAAGATAATAACCGAAGATGAATAGCAAATTCGATGTTCTAATCCGCTTCAGGAAGATGAAAGATTTTCCATTCGAAGAATATCTGAAGAATATCTAACCACGGTTCCAAACATTTACATAAATAATACAAGTTATTGTGGACATTTAAATTATATAGGATGGGTGAGAACTTGCACCTACACGATACAAAATTTGATATATAATGAGGTTGCAAACTATTTTGCATTTTAACACGATACTTTAACTAATCAAGCACAACTGTTTTTTGCAACATCAGCCTTATTTTAGGTGCTAATGCTGAGTATAAAACTTCACTTATACGAGTTAAAATCTGCTGTTAGACTGCATATGTGCATTAATGTCATCATTCCTGACTTGCAACCATTCTTTTGAGATTTGGCAAACAATGTTGCTCGCCCTCGTCGGCAGGTGCCAACAATAACACTTTTATAAAATATTCTTTTGTATCAGACCATCAACATGGCTGAATTGCAAGTCACGAATTATTCCTGTGCAATGTATCTTCACTAATATAAAAGACAGGCGCTTTTCGAAGTCTTATCTCTTATATTTGTCAAGAAGCGTATCTTGACTAATTTAAGAGATAAGCACTTAAACACTGATTGGCGCTTTGTGAAAAGATGACAATGACAATATATTTTGTGATTTATATGTTTGCTTGTTCGATTCCTTGTTGCGTATTCATTTTCAAGAATATTCACTTGCACACAACGTATGAATATGTCAAAAAATATCATGAAAAACCTATCATTTTCGTTATAAGAGTGTGAATAGTTTGGTCAAGACAACAGAATATTGACAGGATTAAAGAATGATTTTTCTTAATTTTTTACTGATAATTGTGCCAAAGTGAGTTGACATCTATCATATAAATGATATGCTACCCTCAAATATTGGCCTATTTTGTTGGTGATGAGCAACTGTTCATAACATTTTAATTAGCACTGCATGCACAAAGCAAGAAAAGCGTATTCATCAAACTGCGCTGGATAAACCGTCAGATAAACGCTTTTAAGTCTTTTTGATTTCAGAGTCAACGACGCACAGTTCATGTTCTACAGCCCGTGATACAGGCTTGGAGATTAGTGGAAAAGTGATGTGTTTCTTGAAATTTCTCCGACACGTTTTCTTCTTGATCGGCATAATTCAATTTGCAGAAGGTTGGTCAAAGATTTCATTTTGAAATTTTTGAAGTTTACTTTTTGTTTTCCATGAGTGCATTATACTTACACAGTGGTTTGTTTCTTTGCACGTTTATTGTACAATGCAATAAGTTATAGTTATTTAACTACATAAACTTTGAAATACTTACTTCCGCATTGACTGGTAGCTAAATATGGATTTCAAACACAACGTGTAGGAACGGCAAAATCTTTATAATTTTTAATGTGTAATAATTTTTTTGTCTCCTTTGATAGTGCACGTAAATTGCACGATTCCAAACAAATGAAATCGGGAAAAAGTCATTTAGCATGAAGTTAGTATTCTTGCAACATAAGATAATAATTTTCCTCGTTATAATGAATAGTTGCTTACTGAGATGCATGGTTCTGGAAGATACAGTACGTTAAACTGTAAAACTGGACGCAATCTATTGAAATCCTACACATCCTTCTATAGCTAGATTTCTTTGAAAAACGTGCTGCTTTCTGGCAGATGTATCATATATATTCAAAGATTGTAGTGAATTACAAACAGATCAGCCTTTTACAGGTTTATTATGTGATGTTACGGAAGGGAAACTGTTGGAATGCGGAAATAAAGTGAAACAGCAAGATGAATGTCCAAAAACGTGTTGCTTCAACCACACAGTTTATCCTCCCTGCTATTTTAAAGAGAGAGGTGATAAAAATGTGTTTGTTTGATATGTTGAATAACGATTGTTACTAATGGCAAAAAGTGTGGATTTATAAATGCAAAATACAAAATATGTGTCTCATTTTATTATATCTGTTATATGCACATAGAAATACGATACAACATTTTTAACGTGGAGTACTTTTAAGACTGACTAAAGTAAGATTGATGCAGTAGCTCTTTTCTTAGATAATAGTCCCATCCAACACGGAAACGGACTCTGCGTCAATGTGAAAGATGCAAGCAGTCTCATTTGGTCACGGGACTGCACTTCAAGAAATGCTTTCTTTCTCATGTCATATGACTATCCACCACACCATCTGGCGACAGGAAAATGTTTCTTACCATTTGTGTGAGTTAATTTAAAATTTACTGATTCCGTTGAACATGGCTAGCTCATTGCTCACAATAGGTGGATAAATCAAACGCGTATATGTTTTTTAACTGTTTTTTAATTGTTTTTTAATTGTTTTTTAATATGTTCTTTTAATTCCATTGATGTTTCAACTACTGACTTTTTGCGCCCTAAAGCAGTAGCTATACATAAGTTCTCTTTTCGGCAGTTCAGCATTGCCTGAAGTATATATTAATGCTAGCATATGAGCATGAAGTGCGAGTGTTTCTAAACAATTCCGAATACCTCCCCAACTTTAAAAAGTGTTTCCATATTTCAATAAAAGTAACTTAAAAAGATAAATTTATCGATTTTAATAACATATTTTTCATGTATTCGAAATTAAAATTACACGTGAAAAAGACAGAACCAGTGAGGTTTTTTGCGTGACTAAAGACTTGTGCTTTATAGAGTTATCAGCGCCCGTGTTTTTAAAAGGTTATTCATCAGAATGCGTTATGATGCACATGTTTCGCCCATTTTTCCAGTTATTGACAATCAGTATGGCTTAATAATGATTAAAAATGTGCTGTACTGTGTAAAAATGAAAATGAACGTTGCAAACAAGGCTTTGAAGCTTTCATAAATAACTTTAAATTTAAGATCGATGCAATGACTTTTAAAAGGAAGACCTCTTGTTCTTCATTACATTTAAAGATGGTACATTTTTCTAAATTTCTGTTTTTTCCAAAGTCGTACCTTGCTGTATTTTCCCTTCATGATAGTTCTTTCAACAAATTATTTGTGATTGATCAAATCACACGTTGAATTTATACAATATTTTTAACACACACCATTAATTGCTACGTGTGTATTAAATAGGCAAACACAATTAAGCTCGTGTTTTTTTCATTAAATTTATGAAACATTTCGTTAATATAATAACCTTAGTTCATGAGCTAAATTTTCCGAGAACTGTAAATATCTGTGCTAATTTGCATCATATCACAGAAGTCAATTGAATATTTTTACAAAATATTCATAAAGAAAAGCGTTGCTATAGTTTTTTGTAATTACTTGTTATATCAATATGTTGTTGCGACATCTTGCCGAATGTAAATTTAGTAATTGTAGTTAACTGAATTTTTGCTTATTATACCTTTAAATATCTTAACTTTGCATTTTGTGGCAACTTTAGTCTTCTGTAAGATTGCCTTTTTGTCATGTTCATACTCAGATAACTGAATGAAACGCAAGCTAGTTTGCAGCCATGTTTTTTCGCTACTCATTATCTATCCAAAAGTAGATAGCGAGTAGAGTAACCAATCAACTTAAAGCATTTTCAATACAATACTTGTATGATTCTACTAATTCTAATCATAGCACGGAGGATTATAAACCAGGGGAAAATGTTGAACTTATACTAATAAACAGCAAATATTGTGGTGGAATATTTGGAAGATATCGACAAACAACAAATGGAAATTTAGAGTTCTACAATGGAAATTCACCGTACAAATTATGCATTGGTGGTTCATTAGTGATCAGTAATAAATGGGAGCCTCAAGTAAATGAAGAAGTCTTTATCAACTACGATACCTGCAACGTAAATAATTCGTGCAAATTTATCTATGGTAAGTCACATGACCAAGTTTTTTACAAATCATTTAATATTTCCCAAAATTTTTGAAGAATTTTTGAATAAGCCTCCATTTCAGGATTCATTACTAGAATCACAGACCACATTCTTAAGTGCAGGAAAAATAGCAAACAGTGATGGATTCAAACGACGATTAACGCATTTAATTTAAAATCCTTCAGAGGATGGTATTTTGTATTGAAAATTCAAAATATTACTTTTATTAAAGTTAAATGACGATTACAGCAGCAATTAAATCAACAAATTGTGTTTCTAAGAAATTTAAAAATGCTGCTTTAAAACTTTGCTAGAAAAGATCCAGAATTTATACATAAAAGGCTGCAAGAATTATAAAACAAAGATTCGGTCTGTTGAGAAAGTTAAACACTGTTCTGAAGGGCGCGCTTTCCATAGAAAATGACGATTATAAGCTTGGTAGTTCAAAAAGCGTGCTTTTAACATTTCGTATATAAGGACGATGGAAGGCTTGTAGTTTTCATTAACCATGATTAACACGCTCTACAGAGAAGTATTTTGAAATATATTTCAGATAAGATAAAAAAATTAATAATATGTAAATAATTTTTTCTTTGCTTTTATTTAAGTATTTCACGCAGCAATGTAGTAAACTGCGCAATTTTAATTTTGTAGTTTTCTTTAAAACATCTCCAAAGTAGATATTTTTATAGTTGCTGATGTAACTTTTCGTTGCAGTTTACGAAAGGAAGTTTCAGCAGGGAGAAAATTTAACCATTCATTGTAGTGAATCGTGTTCTAGTTCGGTCATCAAAGTCCGATCAGCTGAATATGGTGTTTTAATGGATAGAAAACCATATAAGATATCCTCGAGGATAAAAGACTGTCTTTCAATGTCGGCGTTGAGTGTTTTGCAAAAGAAGTGCAACGGAAGGAGTAAATGTTCGTTTACAGTATACAAAGATGAATTCCTATCAAAGGCATCTAAATGCAATAAAAACACAACACTGCTTGTTTATTACACTTGCAAGACACCAACTTTAGGTATGGAAATCGAGTGTAATGTTTTAAGCATACGAGTGTTTAAGATTAAGTTACGAGATGAGAATCGTAATCTTTGAACGAATGTTATTGCCTTGCAAATAATGCGTAAAAAAGCCATTAAAATATTTATATATCCAAAGAAAATCAACTGTAACTAATGATTCGTTTTTGTCTTGAGGCATTTTCAAAGGAACTTGTTTTCTTGCAAGTTTGTGTATAATATATGCCTGATGAAATCTTGAGCGGCGCATATCTAGGATCAATTGAATGCTTTTACTGTTGATATTGTGACATGTACTACCAGTGTATTACAATTATAGCATGTTTACTTCAAATTAGCTCTGTTACCGAATCACATCAATCAGCTCGTGCAATTATATCATAAAATTCATTTCGTAAAAATTTAAATTTCATCTTACTTATTTTGAATTACTATTTATTTGTTTCCAGTAAGCAGTACGACTCCAGTAACGTACATCAAGACTGTTGAAACAGGATATCTTACAAATGGCACCTCATCTATGGAAATCGGCAAGATGAAAAAGAAGGCAAACCCACATTGTAGTATAAATGGTAAAAAACGCTTTCAGCAAATTTGGCTTCAAAACTGCTTATCTTACATCAAAATTATACAGCCCAAATTAGCAACACCACTTTGTTTAGAAGCTGTGCTACTTTTTTGGAAAACTAATCAGTTCAAGCTGGCTGGCTGTTATTCTCTCGGATTAGTAGAGATTTTTCAATTCTTTCGATTATTATGACAAACAAATAATGTGCATGAGCTTTGTAGACAACAATATTGTCAAAAAGTTTAGGTCTATGCACTTAATTACAAAGCTGAATCAAATTATGACGAAAAATAAGAGTATACTTTCCAAATCATAGACTGAAAAATCGCATAACTAAATTAAAAGCGCTTTTTAACAATTCATACATGCTGGTGTTATGAAAAGAACACGTTCGTATGACGTGATATGTATATGTGCACTGCATATTTTCCAATGAATATTGAGCTTAAAAGATGGTGTAGAACAAAGGAATAGAAGCAATACTTTTTTATCTCATATGCACTTTGACGTAAGTTTCTCAAGCATAATATCTTCAAATAAATATTGTACCAAATCGCTTGACTTGCATTGATGAAATAATTTGTAAAAAATTGCGATCTTCTTGATAACTTGGTATGCATTTATGTACACTCTCTAAGACGATCACGTTAAATTTAAGGTCTTTAATTTCTTTCACTGTTTTGTTTTAGGGATTTCGTTTCTATCAAAGAATTGGTACTTTATTCTAGTGGCGATGATTTTATGGATAATTTTTGGAATTTTTCTTTCTTTTTTGATCTTTGTGCGTTATCGTCGAAGATGGTTACATAAGCATCTTCAATCTGCTTCAAAAAAGAAGAAAAGCCAAACCACTGATGCTTTATATGAAGAAGTAGATTTATCGAAAATGAAAAAAGAGGAAAGATACAAATCATCGACGGCAAAAGGCGATATGTTTGATACAACATATCAAAGCCTGGACGATGCGAAAGTCGATACACAAAATAACTACCAGTCTTTGGTGGTGAATATAAAGAATAAAGTTAAAAATGATAAAGAATCAGCTTATGAAGAGGTGCATTGAAGACATTTTGCTTTTTTGGACAGTTTCAGTTCTGTCTATGTTTATGCATATTTAGAATATAGAGAGACGAATTATAGAAAGAACATATAACTAAGGTAGATGGCAATCTATAGCAGGTTTTTTAGAACCATACGAATTACGTTATTAGTTTTACTCATTCATCTCGTAGTTGATATTACGTATCAAGCAGATTTTAGGTATTAACTTAAGAAAAAACTTTATGACATTTTGATTGAAGTTTTTCTGGTTCACGCCAATGTGATTGAACTTAAAAGTAAATATTAAAGTTAATAGTAGTGAATTGCATTAAAAGTATATAAATAATAATTTGCATGCATATATTCAAATATAAGAGACAATTATATGTAGTTGATAACATTACTTTTATGGAGAATAATTAATTTTTATTCCTTTTCTAGCAGTTTAAATGTCACTAACAAATTCGTTACAGTCTTTTTCGACTTTGTTCACCCGATTTTTCTATATCATTCAAACGTGCAGACAATATTGAATATATAAGTGGCGTAGCTAATTCAGTAATTTGGAGAGGACCCACACTCGAATATGTCTGTTTTGTTCAATTTTTATGATACAAGCTAGCTACTATAACTATGTACGTTGAATGTGTGTTTATTATATCAATAAAAAGTCAAAGTATGGTTTGATATTCCTATTTAATTATTTTTATTCCAAAAACCATCAAAACGGACAAAAATTCATTTTTCTTGAGATAAATAAAACCAACTAAAAAACAGTTAACTTAGTCAAATTTGTTCAGAGGGCTTCATTCAACAAAATACTTTACAACCAAGGCTCGGCTCCATGTTTAAGCAATAAACTTTACTTTAGATGAATATCCAACAGTGCATTTTTGGATAGAGTTCCTGTGACCGTAGGGTTGTTTGGGAACATGCAGAATCGTATTTTGGGGGTTAGCGCGTTCATACTTTTGACAGTTTACTAACACCCAACTAACACTTAACACTTACTACATAGTAAATGTAAATACTTTTCTCAAATCTTTTCAGCTTAAAATCATTGGGAATTGACTATTACAAACCACCTTTTTTTAAAAACTGGAAAGAGTTTTCTTTAAAAGCACTACATCTTCTCAGGCGTAAGTTCATCACTAATTAAGGAGTGGGTGAATATTCATATGATTATTCACTTCTGCTCCATTGATTCTATTTGAAAGCGATTTGTACAAAAAAAATGGAAAGCATTATCATTGGACAAGAGCAACTACTAACAGGGCTTCCACTTGTCAAGAAGTGTTCCTGGAAAAACAAAATAAATCGCTTTGGTAAAAAATGACAGGAACGCTTTCTCGGAAGAAAATAGAAGAAATGCAATGCATTGACAGTATATATAATGACTGGAAATTCCGAGATAATAATAATTAAGCCTATGATATACTCTATGTGCCACACTAGGAAAGTAGGCCAGACATGTAAACTAAATACCTGGATGTAAACTCTCATCCAAATTACTAAGCCATTATTACAACCAAGCGTAAGGTCTTAACTGAGAAATATCAGACCGAGGTATTTTTTGTAAAGATCTAGCCTATAGAGCGAGTTTGTGTGTTGGACTGGTTTGCCACTACAATACAAGAAAGAAATAGACAAGCACAATCGTTTTTTAACCAATCAAAGCACGCTAAATCAAAGAAAGTGAAGCCTATAGCATATGATAATATATTTTATTGTCCAGTTAGTCTAATAGATACCATAGGGAAAACCTAAAACAAAGTTAGACACAAAAGTAAACACAAAAACAGCGATAAAGGACGGCAAAAGATAAAACGGGGTAGAAGAAAATGGTAGAATAATGGTAGAATAATATGTAAACAAAAAAGTAAACATAAAGACGGACATAAACGTAGACACAAAGATATAAACTACAATGTAGACATAAAGATGGACGCAAAGGTAGATATTAAGGTAGACAAAAACGCACACAAAAACTTGCACAAAAAGGTAGAAACAAAGATAGACACAAATGTAGATGTTCCAATAAGCTCAGTGCAAAAAATATCAACGAAAGCGCCGATTGGTTTAATATTAGTGGACATTGTGAGGGCTCAAGTCTGTTCTCACAACGTCTTTCCTACTCACATGTTATGTTATAAAAAAAATGAATTCTTAGCAAGTTTGTCAGAAATATTATAAAAATTTTAAAACGTTTAGTAATCTAAGTATGATTTTGTGATAATTTATTCAAGTGTTAGCATAAGTGCTGGACGTAAATTTAGCGTTTATGTCATCTTTCAGAAATGTCGTTCATGTCGTGTTTTTTAAATATTGTTTGTGTAGCCTTTTTCAAATGTCGCTCAAAAACCAACAAAAACCGACAATTAACGAAGGTAAAAATAAAAATAGAGATAAAGATAGACACAAAGGTAGACAGAAAGATAGACATAAAGGTAGACGTAAAGGTAGATAAAAAGGTAGACATGAAGGTAGACATAAAGGTAAAAATAAAGGTAGACATAAAGGTACAGACAAAGCCAGACACAAAGCCAGACAAAAAGACATTTCTAAAGTGAAAACATTAAATGACACTTGAAAAAGTCCTTACTTCATAAGAGACGACACACATTACATGTGAAATCATGCAGTCATGTAATCATGTAATCGATTACTTGTGAAACTGTATAATCATGTATCATGTAAAAAAGTTCTTACTCATAAAACACAAACTGCTATCATAAACCTACTTTACTCTCTTAATATTTAACCTCCTTAATCGAGAACCTACATATATATGCATGTACAACTATAATGCTTAACCAACCAGGATTCGAACCTATAGCATCGCAAACTTCGTAGATTGACAACTTGACCACTCAAGAATCGGTGGTTATTAAGAATCTCTTATTGAATGTAATCAACGTTTTGATATAATTTATGAACTTTGTTGCCCAAATTATCTAAAATCAAATTCTCAAAATAGACATTTATCCACGAAAAACGACGATCCTCACATATTATCAAACTATATTAAATGCGAACCATATTTTGTCACGTTATTGGCTTTTATAACCAAGTCATTTTTAAGTGTTTTGAAAAACGAGAATATAATTAACAAAACTTCAGAAACATAATCAAATTTTATATTGAACATCATACATTGAAAATTTATTGAGTCGATTTTAATTGTTTAATTGACTTTGGCAATAAATACAGATCACGACTGAGAGCGAAATAGTAGTTTTAGGCAAATATCCCAAAATTGAAGAAATATGACTTAAGCAAACAGGTAGTGACGTCACGATTTCTTATTTTACAACAGATCAAAACAACAGTGCTACACTGGTGTTCCTACCAATAACTGCAACAAAACCTACAGTAGAGTGGAAAGGAGACGGGAAAAAGAGAGGACTATAGCAAAAAGAAGACAGAAAAGGAAAGAACAGGAACGAAGAGGAGAGAATATGCGAGAAGAAGAAAGGACAAGCAAGGAGAGGCAAGGAGAAGAGAGGAGAGTGTAAAATCAATTAACTGTAACAGCAACACCAAGATCAAGACTAACACCACCTTAACACTATCATTAACACCAAAAGTAGCACAAACACATGCAGCACTACTAACACTAACGCTAAGACGAAAGCTAGCATTAAGACTAACACTACGTTGCACTCAGCTACAGTAACACTATCAATAAGACCAACACCAGCATTAAGGCATTTTCACCCATCATAGTTATAAAAAACCCAGTCAAATCATCAAAACACCGGCACTAAAACTAACGTTAGTACAAAGACTAACACCACATTAGGACTAACATCATCATTAAGAACAACACCATCACTAAAACTAGCACCAGCACTAAGACTAACACCAGCACTAAAACTAGCACCAGCACTAAGACTAACACCAGCACTAAGACTAACACCATTACTAAGACTAATAACATCACTAAGACCAACAACAACACTAAGACTAACACCAGCACTAAGACCAACACCAGCACTAAGACTAACACCATTACTAAGACTAATAACAGCACTAAGACCAACACCAGCACTAATACTAACACCAGCACTAAGACCAACACCATCACTAAGACTAACACCAGCACTAAGACTAACACCAGCACTAAGACTAACACCAGCACTAAGACTAACACCAGCACTAAGACCAACACCATCACTAAGACTAACACCAGCACTAAGACTAACACCAGCACTACGACTAACACCAGCACTAGGCTCTTGCCGATTGTGCTAGCATAATTTTTAGCATAATCTGAGGAATTGAGCATAATTTTTGCCCTTTTTCAAAAAGTAGCATTGCTAGCATAATCCGTATATTTTCTTGTCTTAATAGCACAATTTTAGAATAATTCAAGAAAACGAAGATCTCAGCTACTAAAAACGATAGATTACTATTAACAGTTGCTTCCACTCCTATTTTTCGATTTTTTTTACTTGTGTTGAGATACCGCGGGAGTTCGATGAAACGGAACCGGAAGTCTGTGTCTCGGTCCCAGACTCCTTAGCCTTTCTCCCAGTGCTCGTTTCAAAATGGCGGCCACCACGCCAAACCAGTCAAGTGCAGTGAACTTACATCCAGATAGTTTACAAGGTTGCGAGAACAGAGAGGATAGACCAAAGCCTGCACAACTTGCCCGGGATAGACGCCTCGAATCCACCACTGGAAAATACAAGAGGAGGGGGACGAGTAATGTCACTAATGCGAAAAATGTCCCTTTGCAAGATCGTATTAATCAGTTCCCTGATCAGCACCTGAGTGTCAGAGGCACAACGATCTTTTGCAATGCCTGCAGAGAAATGGTATCGTCCAAAAAGAGCATTTTAGCATCACATTGTAGTTCAAGAAAACATGCCAAAGGGAAAGATGCGCTGAAGAGATCAAGGTTAAGAGAACAAACGATAGCCGAGGCACTCAGCAGAGAGAAGACTCGTAAAGACAACACGCTGCCGTTGGCTGAGCAAGCATACCGACAGGAAGTAGTGGAGGAATTTTGAAAGCAGGGATTCCAATCGGGAAGGTAGACAGGCTACGTCCTTTGCTAGAGAAAATGGGTATCGCCTCACTCATAGTGCGCATCTCGGACAGTATGTTTCTCTTATTTTCAAGCAAGAGGTTGAGAGAATAAAGAAGGAACTGTCTTTGCCAGGAGAAGATATGACAAGGGACGTTTCAGTAATATTTGACGGGAGCACCAGGCAAGGTGAGGCTATTGCGATAATCCTTCGCTTTATTAATGATGAGTGGATGATAACACAGCGTCTTATAAGAATTGACATTTGCTCAAAGTCGGTGAATTCAGAAGAACTAGCAAGAGTTCTCAACGAAGCCCTTTGCGTTGAATTTGGGATCAAGGCGAACTCTTTGCTTGCAGCGATGAGGGATGGAGCAAGTGTCAATCAAGCAGCATTGATCGGATAGCATTCATCTTCCCAAAGATGTTGAACATTGTCTGTTTTTTCCACACGCTCGATAATGTTGGCAAACATCTGGAAATTCCTACTCTTTTGGAGTTTGGAAACCTGTGGGTACGCTTATTCAGTCACAGCCATAAAGCAAAGTTGGCATGGCAGGATCTAACCGATCGAAAGTGGAAATCCTATAGCGAAACACACTGGTGGTCAAAATGGGAAGTTTACAGGCAGCTACTGGAGCAGTTTGGAGACGTTGCTGGATTCCTGAATGATGCGGAAGTAGAGAACATTGCTCCAAAGATTGTGGCACAGATTCGAGCTATACTCTCAGATCCTCAGCGCCTTGTCGATCTTAAGCTCGGGTTGGCTGTGACCATTGATGTAGTAGAGCATTTTGTCAAAGCTACATACTACTTGGAAGGTGACGGGCCCCTTGTATTTTCATGCTACGAGAAGTTAAAGGCTGTCGCCGACGCATGCCAAGCTCCGCACTTTCCTAATGTACGCGCAGTTGCTGCCGCAATTGGCAACGAAGATGCTACTCAGAGAGCCGCGGATCTAGAACGGAAGGCAAAAGCTTGTGTACAGCCGGCTATACTTTGCTTCTTGCAGAAGTTTAACGTGAAGCTCTATGACACCGTCACGGCCTTCAAAGCTGCAAGAATCATGTGTCCAGTTGCCGTTCAATGGATGAGGCCTACACCCGCCACAATAGAAGCCCTAAGGATTTTCCCTTTCCTCGACAATGATGCAACTATCAATGGCCTAATTAGAGAGCTTCCACAGTACGTCGCTGCTGCTCAGGATGTGGTCATTGAACAAGAGGAAAAGAAGGTGGAGTGGTGGCAGGCCCACGCAGACCGTCTCCCAAATTGGTCCATGGCAGTGAAGAAAATACTGTTGGTCCAACCATCGTCTGCTGCCGCAGAGAGAGTATTCAGCATCCTGGCAGCTTCATTCAACGATCAACAAGATCGTGCACTTGCAGATTACTTGCAAGCAAGTGTGATGCTTCAATATAACAAGCGCTAATTAACTGTTGGAGAACGAATTAGAGAAGTCAAGCCGGACTGCGTGGTTCAGAAACGAGCGAGATTATTCAATGTTAAATTTGTTATCCAGGGCTTTGTCAGAAACTGCATGTTTAAGTTTTCACTGTATTTGTTTTTATTTGTTTTGAAATCCAGCGCGCACAGTTCGTTGTTGCTAGCGCGCGCGCCGTTCGTTGTTTACTCGAAATTTGCATACTTTACCATGGTAACTGGAGGCCATTTGAGTGCAAAACCTTGCGCAAACTGTGTCGTGCTCTGCTACACGCGATGGTTAGCAACTAGCAAGCTATCCGCGGATAGTTATCCACCACACTATCCAGGCTTTGTGCAACCTACTTTTGTTCGCTGGATAACTATCCGCTGGATAGCAGATTTATTCGCCGTATAGGCCCAACCACCGGATAAAGTTACCCAGGTTTTGAACAACCGAGCCCAGAACGTCTGGCCAGGGTTAATAAAATACATTTTCAAACTTGTCTTGTGAGTTGTGAAGTTTGTGCACAGAATAATTTTTTATAAAAAAGTAGCATAATTTTGAAAAGCGAGCATAATTTGAGCATAATTTGGGCAAAAAACGAGCACTGCCACTAGCATAATATGCCACTTATACTAGCACAATCGGCAAATGCCTAACCAGCACTAAGACCAACACCAGCACTAAGACTAACATCAGCACTAAGACTAACACCAGCACTAAGACTAACACTAACACTACAACAAACACTAGCACTAAGACTAAACCCAGCACAAATACTAACACCAGCACAAAGACTAACACTAACACTTAGACAAACACTAGCACTAAGACTAAACCCAGCACTAATACTAACACCAGCACTAAGACTAACACCAGCACTAAGACTAACACCAGCACTAAGACTAACACCATCACGAAGACTAACACTAACACTAAGACTAACACTAACACTAAGACTAACAACAGCACTAAGACTAACACTAACACTAAGACAAACACTAGCACTAAGACTAAACCCAGCACTAATACTAACACAATTACAACAATTTACACCCGTAACCCACACTAAGACTAACAGTAGCTTTAGAACTAGCACTATTACTAAGAAAAACACCAGCTCTAAGACTACCGGTAGCACCAGCACTAACACTAACACAAAGACTAACACCAACATTAAGACAATACCAAGACAAACATTAAAAACACGGCTACCATAACCAACACTAACTAATAGTAGGATTAACCTATTCCTAATAACCACAGTTCTAACTACATGTCCTTTCTTTACAGCTTAATAACATTATTGCTAGAGACAAAAAACAGCATTTTCATTTGACATGCACTGCATTTAAAATTTTCAAGCAGTAAAACAGGCCGTATTCTTTATTAAGTCAGGGTTCAGTTTAAAAGGTAGTGAATCCCAATTTGTTATCAATGTTTAGCATTTTGCTATTCACTAAGTAGTTTATTTTGAAAACAGTCTTAAATTAGTAAACATTTTAAAATTTTCTATAATAGTTAGGAAAACTTTACAACAAAACATACAAGTCAATTTTATTTACAACAATACAAAGTGATTAGCAAAGACTTTGTGAGACAAAACTATTATCACATATTAATTTGCTGAAATAAATAAAGTGTCAACTACAAGGAAATGACTTTCATAGAACCAAATGTTATGTGATGCATACTGTTTGATATTATTCGATACATAGTTTACATTGTTTATGCTGAAACAAAATAGATAACTTGCAATTCACATTGGAATACTCAACAAGAACTCTGAATAAAGTTTATCCTATTTAAAGTAAAAACAGCCTATTCTGGCAAAATGCCCTTGATTTGTATGAAAGCATGCTGTATTCATAATTTTATGATTGTATTTAAAAATTTTAAATCACAACCATCTTCCTAAGAGCTTAGATTCACAATCCTATTCTTTATCTAAGCAACCAAATTCCTTGCCATACCAACTTATGAATCTACTTCAAATTCCTAGAAACTTTTCTTGATTATATGAAATTAATTAACTATTTTGCCTAATAACCTAATTTCTAACCCACATATTCTTGACTTGCAACCATTCTCTTTAGATTTACAAAACAATGCTGCTCACCCACGTCGGCTGGTGCCAACAATAACACTAATAAAATATTCTTTTGTATCAGACCATCAACATGGATGAATTGCAAGTCAAGTATAAGCCCTACTTCTACAGTAAACATATTTATCTCAACTACTAATCCTCAAACTCCAAACGTTAACCATTTTTCAGCATACCTTGATTGCAAATTTGGTCTTCTCCTTTCTTAAGCATTTTTCTTGAACTTGTTAACACTTCAAATTTTAGGCTCGAAACAGAAGTCGTCTATTCACAAAGGTGACGTCATGCAACATTTTCTGTTTACAAATGGCTGACATTCTTAAAAGTTTGTACTTCGAGCTTATTAGCTTTTACTCAATGAAGCTAACAGTTTTTCCACATAAGTTGAACTGCATATATTGAAAATGATTTGGCTCGTTAATTAGCTTATATCAACTAGAATTTTGCCGATGATATTAGTTTTTGTCCCACGTTTCGTAAATAAATGCATTCATTGAGCAAACAATTAACGTTGATAGTTATTGAGTCTTTTGTAACGTGTGCTTTGGGAGAAGAATAAACTAAAGTTTATTTATAGTCACAACGTTTATGAGAAACATTTAGTCAATATGAAAAAGCAATTGATCGGAAAAGTTCATCCAAAATCTCGTACAAGGTGAGTACAATGAGCAAATCTCTCTGTTTGTATAGTGACTGTTTAATAGTGATGTTTAAATCTCTCATCGAGGAATTTGTTGCAATCTTTTTGTAGAAAGAAGCTGTGTTACTTATGAGATTTAAGCACTATGGAATGGAAGAGGTAAGGGATCATGCATAATGCTTTGGAGTTTGTTTCAGGAAGATTCTAACACTTAAACGCATTAATAGCTTATATCACCTGCATTACAATGAAAAAGTGCTTCCCATACGATCTTTTCTACAGCTAACCAATTAAACATACCCTAGTCTAATTTTGACATGAGATGGGGAAGTTCACGAAATCAGTAAATTTTGCCACGTGGTTTTTTCTTGTACTGCTGTCAATGATATTGAATACTGACATACTTTATAACAGTAATCTAAAACATATCTAATTACTACTTAGCTAGTGAGCGCTATATTTGGTTAATATACAAAATAGCAATATAACAAAATTAGATGTTGTCATGTCGTAGCTTGCAAGGTGCGACTTGTTTGGAGGGTGTTATCTACCACCCTCCAACTTTTCGGGTGCTACTAGGGATTTCCAGACAAATTTTAAAGGCTAAAAATGGCTCGAAAACAGTGTGCAAGTTAACGGTGTGCAATGTGCAATTTGCACATCGTTTTAGCTAAAATGAAAACAATTACACATCACTTTTTAAAACGATATGCAAAAAACGTCTTTATTGATTACTATCACATAAATTGAAAAAAGTTTTCAAGCTTAATCTTTACCGATCTTTACTTTATAAACGAGTGCGCTGCACGACATTAAAATCCATGTTGACTCAATGTCATCAAATTTTAAAGACGTTGTCATTTTAAGACTGGGAAGTCTGTCAACAGTCAACATACATGGTGCTTATATGCTTATGACAATAGGGGTGTAATACATTATTAATGTCAATTTTTGCATTTGCGTTGTTTTGTAAATCGTTACGTACTGTTTTTGGTAATTGGCATCATAGCTATTTTGAGTATTTTCAGTAAAATCAGGAAACATGTTGATTTTGATTCTTAAAAGAAGACAAAAAAAACTTAAAATAAGCCAAATTTGAAAAATAAACTAAAGGGAATTTTGATTTTAACTAAAATAGCCAAACGTGAGAAAATGAAGCCAAATTTAGCTCAAATTACTAAGTCAAACTGGCAACCTTGATCAGCCATACTTTTTGCTTTTACATATTGCTTGTAATATGACATAACTATGATGTTTTTTATCGTAAGCAAACATCAAGGATGTTACTGTTAATAAGCAGAAAGCAAAAGTATATTCGGTTATACTCTTTTCACTTTTGTCTTTCTTGCCGTTTTCGTCGAAAGGTTGTAGCTACCAGCAAAGTTAATACAGTAAAAAAATGGATGGAAACATCAAATGCTGACTCGTTTGAGTACTAGGATGATGGCCAAGTGGTGAATATATTTTTCTGTAAAGTTTGCACAAAAAAGAGGAGAGAATAACATGCACACAAAATTTCTCTCATATAATTTTAAGTGGATCAGCGGTTGTAACAAAAAATACTGTTGTAAACCATATGAATTTGTGCACGTTTAAAATTATTAATTTAGCAATTCGCGCTGTATAGTAATTAACGTAATATCGATTTGATTATGTCTATAACGAAACACTTTTATTAAAAAAATTGCACATCGTTTTTTTTCCAACTAATTCGCACACAGCTCGAAAATAATCGGGGGAGAGTATAATAATGCCCAGCGCGCCCTGCTTCTTTTGTTCTAGTATTCATACTGAGAGTAAAATTTGCATTCTCGACTAAACCTTATTTAATTATTATTCAATTGATGACATTTGACTTTGGTAATATCTCCCAGGTTATTGTTCTTCAATAAACCATTTAGTTTCTTATTGTTTTGAATTACTATGTTTTAGCACTTTTCATTTCTTTCAGGCGTTCAGCCATCATCAAACACATAAATTACGGTTACTAAATAATTTTACTTTGCGTCTGAGGCATGAAGACATGACTGTTCTCATTTATCGGGTCGCACGAGTTTTTTCTTTTAGTGCAAATCTTAAATACGTCCACGGAACACGATGACAAGCATTGATACTGTTATGATTAGATTATTGTGCCACCCTTTTTAAATATGAATAGATCTACCAATATACATTTTTATCAAAATCCAAACTCCCCTTGTCCATTGTTCTCTTGTCATGATCAGCCTTTTTTATCAAAATGAGCTGCAAAATAAGTATGATAAAGGAAATCTGAAAGAGTTTTGATGTAACTAAAATAATTTTTTCCAAAAGAAAAAATGCTTCAAAAGTCTACTTCCAAACGGATAATAAATATTCATTTTTTAGTTTTACTCTTGCTATGTTATCAAAAAGTGTGGCTTGGATATTTTGATGTCACAGTTTGTGCTGGCGCAGTTGCTTAAAGGTTAGTAATTAAATTATATTTTCATGCTCTTATAATAAAAGCAGACTTTTTAAAACGGCTTAGTGATATCTCTTTCCCTTCTGAAGACATTTAAGTTTTCTAATGTTCATTTTACACCATTGCTGGCACCACACTGCATAATTAGAAATCAAATAATCAGGAATGTTTGCTGTTATATTATGTGTATATGTATATATTACTTACAATCTTACAACACGCCTGAAGTCCTGTAGTTTTGGAATGTTAAAGATATGAAACTCTGCAGAAGTATTTCTTTCAAAAAATGTCAGGAAACTTAACGATATTTATAAATTTGCAGCGAAATGTTTTATAATATGACATCACTTGTTGTGCACAAGTCGGACAATACAAAAACTTCAATACCTCTTTGATAAAGAGAGGTTTGAGTGAATTATTTAGAAAGTTAACTGTCATGTTAAGCGTCATTTTCAACGAAAATATAATTTAGATATTAAAATATTCGTTTTTATGTCTCTTTATTAGTTTCATGCTTGACTATTTTAAGTTAGCAGTTGGTCTTGCGTTGTTCGTCAAACGCCACTTAATAATGTAAACAAACTGAGTGCATAAAAGAATATGATGAGAAGTCTAAGTGGCAATGCCATATGTTACCGTTAATTGTTAATGGAAACCTGAAATTATATATCATTGTTGCTTCTCTCAAAGTTTAATGTATGGCGTTTTGATGTGAACAGTTAGAATACTGGAAACTACAAATACAAAACATATTAAGTTGTACATCTTTAAGTGGTAAATTTTTTCCTCATTTTTGCTATTAACGTGCCCCAATATGTTAATCTTATAATACTAAAGAAAATGAAGAAGTCTTCACGATACGAAAAATGTCTGCAACGTAGCTAATGCAAATTTAACTATCTGAAAAATGGACAAGGGTTGCTTTCTCTTAATCTATGAGAGGCATAGACTTTACTTATCGTATTGATATAGTTACATTACAAGTGACAATATAAAACAAATGACGTAACTTCTGTTGAAAGAAATCAATGCCATTTTTAAAGCTTCTGAAATCATACTGGCACGCATTGTGGGCAATGCAACTTCGTATAAACAATTGTTTTTGCATCAAATCCAAAAAATATTTAATAATGTTATAACTGGTTGTTTTAAATTTTTTTTTGTTTTTGCCTGTCGATTCGATGACGTTTTTCGTGCTTATCGTCAAAACCAAACTCTTTATCGATTATTGTTTTGAACAAGAATATTCATGGCTGTCATCCAAATCCACGATAGATTCGCCGATGAACTTTTGGTGAATTGTGCTTCCTCAAAATACTGTTTTGTAATGAAATTTGTCTTCTATGCGTTTTTCAACTTTTTATAAAGTAAAATACTGTTTGGCTCAGAATTTTATCATATACTGAATTACATGGGTAAAACTAAATCAATCTAGAAAGTGCCCAGCTGGGAATTTTATCGCAACAATGCTAAATATACTTGTAAACTATACGTCACATTAGCCAGCTGCATATATCTTATGTGTAAGAGCCCGTGATGGAGGCTTTTTGTGTTGACGTTTTATGTTGTTTCAAAAATGCTAAACGTAGAATTATACGGAATTGTTTTTAGAATCTTTATTTTGGTCAAAATATAATGAATTTCGCATTCACTAGCAATTAATAAACCGAAAAATTGTCGTAGCTTAGGAATAGTTATGGCTTTCTCAAAAAGTGCTTGAGTCGAGTGGCTTACGTCAAACGTCTTCAAAAAACATCTATTCATTATCTTTATCGCCTTTTTGTTTGCGTACTTTTCAACTATACTGCTAAAAGATACAACGATAAGATGCAATAAATTTTTTTTTCATATAGAAGAAAACTAATGTATTTTGATTTTTTTTCTATTTTCAGTCCTGGAGAATACGTAATACAACAGAAAAGAAAAGGATTTGCATTCAACACATATTTCCGTGAGTAGTACTCATTATTATCGTTATGCACGATGCCATGCAAACTTTATATACTGACAATGACAGGTTATCTTTGCTTAAATTTTCTGCAGAACATTTAAAACAACGTAAAGATGATGGTGAGTTAATAAAATGTTACACTTTCCCCCTCTCTCTTAATCCACCAAAATGTCTCAAATATGTTAGTTGTTGAACAATGCACTAGCCTGAAAGTTCATCTTCTCCTTCATTAAACAATTAAGTAACAAATGGAAATAAAATTTGCTTAAAAAATAGTTTTTTGATGTTGGATAATAATAAACTATATGGTAAACTCACCTTATTGCAACAAGACCATGTCTAATGCCATTCCTATTTCGGAGGGTAAATTCAGAATGAGTGTTTAACATACGGGCAAATATCAACGCGTAAGAATGATTACTAAAAAAATCCAAAATTTCAAGTGTTGCTCCTTGAGCCGAAGATCTTCAAGAGATAAGAAAAAGTAAAAACTGATAAATTCAAGCTTTGTAGTCATGCAACATATTGATCCGATATAGAGCTTTACTTCTTTTTATTTAATCCATACAATGGCGAGTTTAATGATGTGGTGTCTATTGTGGCTGGCATTTGGTCAAGGATTGACTTTGAAAGTGCGTTGGAATGACGAACTTCACTTTTGTGAGGAAGAATGGAAGAAATTTGTTTTCGACAAACGTATACTTGATTCAAAATGTACAAATTCTCCCCCAAGTTGTTGCGTTAAAGAGAAAAATTATCTTTTTGAACGATTTAGAATGTTCACTGAAATATGTCCATTTGAAGGTAAAATATGTAAACAGTTTTATGAAACGGAAGATAAGTTTTAAAGAATAATACTGTATGTTTTAAGACATATACCAAGCACATGAAATTTCAGTTAGAAACGTTAACTGCTCCAGTTGAATTTTGATTATTTCTGCGTGTTCGTATTCTGAGAACTAAACTGTTTTTCCTCCCCCGATTTTCGCAAAATGATTGTGCTTTCCATTGAACGCATTTAACTGGCACTTCTATCGCCCACGGGCTTTCTAAGTAGACACAACAATTCTTAAAATAAATACCCAGCTTCTCTTTTGTGTCACCCTTTAGACCTGCATTCCGACCTGTAGAACTATATTCAGATTTGTTCCAAGCATTTTTGACACAATATCAAAACAAATAATTTTAAAAACATTGTTTTTCTCCACTACCCATTCATAGAATTTGCATGTAATACCGATTTGCATAATGCATAAAAGTAATATCCTCAAAAAATCATCGAAGATTCAATGGTTTGAGCTCCAGCTTAAAGTGCATATAAACCTTATAGGATTTTAGTATAGTTTGATGGAGCAGTTCTCGAAAACTAAAAATTCAAAAAAACAAATGAATTGAGATTAAAGCTTTCTTTGCAATTACTGTGTAAAAGTCCAGATTTTCACTACATTTATTTCCCAATGGGGTCTGGTATCCAGTACATGTTGTGACGTCATGTAAGGAATACAGTCACGTAGTCTCCATTCAAAACAAGTTATTTGCTTTTTTAAATAATCAATATTTTTGCCAATATTTCGAGTTTTGCGTCGTTTTTTTTTCAAAATGTCCTCATCTGGATGGGAAACATCTTCAGATTCATCAGAAAATGCAAATTATGATACAGGGTTGGAGTCAGTGGCGTAGCTAGGAAAAATAGTCACTCCCGCCAATCCATCTCGCACCGGAGGCGCGACCCCACTAGGGGGGTCCGGGGGCATGCTCCCCCGGAAAATTTTGAAATCTAGAGCCTTGGAAACAGCATTTCCTGCGATTTCGAGGGCGAATTATTTGTTGTACAATAATTTATAAAGGTACTAAAGGTGGCTCAGAGAAACGTTACGCAGGAGACAATTGTCCTCTAAAACATAATTTATTCATCACTGCCCCTGCATAAACAGAAGAAATTTGTATTAGCACAAAAAATAATATAGTATACGACACTTCTAAAGCGCATAGAGAGATTTTTCTTAGCATTCTACTTGTTAGTTTAAACTTGTTTAGATTGGGGCAAGTAGACAGGGATGGCTTTATTCTTTAAAGTTATGCTTAATTTTCTCAATGAAGTACCATGTATTATACGAACAAATATCAAAACACATACTATACTCATCATTTATAAAGAAAGGCCAGCCTCCTGGTTTTTCTACAAATTTTCAACCACCTCGTTATGCAACACCTCTGATTCCTCTTTCTTTTCAATGATATCTTTGTGAATAGATATTCTACACAAAGAGCTGCCGACCTTGACCCATTCTATTTCTTAAATAGCTTTTTACCCTTTTAAGCAAGAAAACGACCTCTCTACTGAAGCACTTGCCACTGCCAACACACCATTCAATTTTAACAAATTTACCACTTGACCTAAACTCGACTGGAGATTAAATTTGAAGATGTATTTAAGAACCTCATTACTGCACTCTTTGTGAAAGTCCTTGTCGTTGTAAATGAAGGAAAGTTGACTCTCCAAAGTTTGGATGTCAAAAGAGGACTATACTTATCTTTGAGAAGATTGATCTTCTCCTGTGGAACTATGCCCTTCCATGTAGTAAATAGTTTAGGATTTACAAGGTCTAAAAACTCGAACTGATTAATATCTTGAAATCGTTCACTTAACATGCCTTTAATGGAATCAATAATCTCAAAATAAAGCTGTTTGTAATTGTATCTACTATCTGCTCTGGTTGCTGGTGGGCCTACTTTTCTAGTGCAGTTTGGTAAAACTCGGTGAAAGCTTGATCTGTGCAAGTGACACAATAAACTGCTTGAAATTGTCAATCTTGCTTATGCCATAGTTAAAATGGGTTTCCCTATTTTGAAGAATGGAATACAAAATTGTGGACTGTTCTAAAATCCTGTAAAAAACACACACTAGAAAACAAAAGAGAAAGCTATCAAGATAATGCAGTAAGCCACTTATTTTACTTAATGACTCATCATCCCACCCAGCTGGTTGTTCAAGTACCCCTCAAAAATATCTAAAAGTTTTTCATAGTTTTGTGCAATACATTGATTAATCTAGAGCGATAATACCATCTTGTTTCACCAGGGCAGGAAACTCAAGGTTGTTAGATGTGAGAAAAGCTTTTCTTTTGGGGCATTGCTTGTAAATGTGCTGAATGTAGCTATATTAATAAAAAGATTTTAACAGGAGAAATTGATGAGGCTGACTGGCATAGGACCAGGTTCAATCTATGAGCTGCACAATGAACAAAATGAGCAAAAGGATACTCTTGTCGAACCAATGCTTGAACACCATTGATATGGCCAGACATGACAGAAGCACCATCATATGTTTGTAAAACCAGTTTTTCTTTTATATTAGAATACTCACCAAGTTTATCTTTGACAACTTGTGATATTGCTGTGGCATTTCTGTTCATACTTACATCCACAAATCCTAATTGCCTCTCCATAATTTCACTTGCTTTGTCAAACCGAGCAATAACACTTAGCTGCTCTTTGGTGGAGACATCAGATGCTTCATCAACCTGAATACTCATAAATGTGCAATCATTTATTTCCTTTCTGATTTCATCTTCAATAATTGAATCAAGACAGCTGATAAGACCATTTTGAATTTCTGGGGAGACTCCAGTAAATCTTCTGTCACCAACTATATCAGATTCTGCTAGTCTACTGTGCAGTCGACGCTCAAATACAGAATCAAACTTAGCAAAACATTCGAGCAACTCTCTATAATTACCTTTGTTCAAGCTACCTTCGGACTCATTGTGACCTCTAAATGGCAACTCTTGCTTTGACAAATACAGCACGGCCTCAGTAACAGTTTTAAAATTTCTCGATTTTGTCTTACCTCCTCATTGTGACGCTGAATCTCATTTCTTCTAGCGAGGGACATAAGACAATCAATTCGTTCACTAGCTCCATACGTTTTCCATGTCTTAAATGCAGTCAAATGCGATTTAGATTTTCATGCTTCTTAGCATCAGACATAATACTCCGCATATCGTTGTAGCCATTCTTAGTCCACGATGGCGATGTTTTGGGGAAAACATTAGACATGGCCAACAAAACACTTTCTGCAAGGTTGTACTGCCACACAGCCAGTCCTTCGCCTCATACCAATCTCTCTGAAATGCTCTTCCCTTATTTTGGATAGTTAAATCAGGAGTAGGCCGTTCATGAACGATAACATTCTGTTCGACCGACGATCGAGCAGAGAACGGTTTAGCTAATAAGCTATTTACTAAATCAACATCAGTTGAGCAAATCGCAGTCGCACTTGAAGCCATTGTGTCATACACAAATACAAAATAGCAATTTGAGAGTAAACACAATGGAAAATTAATACCGACAATGACACGTAATTTGATAATCACTAATCGCTGTACTCGTATTAAAAGGTCGAATAATTACAACCTCCGCCAATTTAAAATAGCGGGAGTTCGACTATAAAACAGCAGATTTGAGCATGCGTCAAGTCCCTTAGCCAACCAGAATTCAAAACTTCTTATATAGAATTATATTTATGTTCCGCCCTCTGAAGATGGGCGGAATACGTGGAGAATCGCGCGAGTATGCAATGTGCGAGAAAAGGCGGTTGCTAGGTTACATAACAAATCTTGAGATTTTGCTGTATTACGATTACGAACCACCTAATAAAAGCGTAAATATGAACGAATAAAACATAATATTACAAATTGTTCGTGAAATAATGTATATCTTATGTCCAAATAGAATATTTATTATTTTTTTGGGAAATTTCTACTCCTGCTGGGCGGGAGTAGCGGGACCGCTAGCTACGCCACTGGTTGGAGTACAGTGTTTTACCGGTGTCTGTCCATGCAAACTGGTATATCTCCTTGCGAATACATGGGCATTTAGCATGATGTGACAATTGTAAAGAAAATACTTGTTAAATCAGTATAATGTTCAGGAAGCGATTACTTACATGATGTCACCCGACCGCGCAGGCTCAGTCCTTAAGCGGTAAAACCGATCGCGTAAAATGGTATATTTTTGCAACTTTGATAGACTGTACAACTGAAAATATTTGTCCGATTACATCAAAGTTTTGGAATATGGCTTTTGACACCACGTACATTGGATAGTATAAAAACCACGCAAGGTTTATATGCACTTTAAGCGAGGTTACATAACCCAGTTTTATTTATTCAGAATAAGAAAATAAGAACATATTCTTTGCTCGATAACATAAAATGAGAAGTTTGACAAATGCATAGTTGTGTTTAGGGACGTGTGGATGTAGCCCGAGTATTGTGAACATAACTGCCTTTGGGTCCACAAATCGATTATATTGGAAAGAACCCGAAAACTTCACATGTCCGCATAAGTATATGTTAGAAAGGGTGGAAAAGTCATATCTCGAACCTGTTGGTTTTTTTGGAATCGGTCAACACAAAATCCCTTATAAGTATGTTTTGTACGGTGGAAAAAATCACACGTGTTATATTGTTGTTAATGCAAACTCTAAAGGTGCGTGAGTGCTCAGCTTGCTTGCCTGCTTTATTTGGTTAGTGGAACCAACGATGACTTGATTATAGGAGTATCATTTATCAAAAATAACTTGTTAGACTGTACTATAAACTTACAGCACTTTTCTAATAGGCTGTAAAACATGCTCAAAACCTAGCCCTGGTTTATAAGGACCCAAGAAGGATAAAAGAAAGTTGTGTGGTGTGTTCATGAGTCTTGGAGAAAGGGCCCGCAGGCCTCTCAATTTCTTTGAGTTTCCCAATTTTAAATAATTAAGAAAAGGTTAAGAGTAAATACATTGTCGAGAGTGTTAACGGTACAAAACTTGAGAAACTAACTTTTCTGATTTTGACTGGGGTTGTTTTAAAAACAAAAAAACTTACAAAATTTAGACACTATAATAGGTGAGTTCTCAATATCTTTTAACGAATCTAAATAAAAACAACAGATAATAATTGTACTAACCTGGACGATCTAGCTATACATCTACAAACTTGTGAAAATAATAGTATTGTCTATCAAAGGCGTTATACAAAAGATTTTATGTATGTTTTTGAAAAACTTAATATATAGCTTACATAAAAAACTCATTATAAGTTGTTATTGCTGTTTGAAAAATTTGGGTCCATGTAAATTGGATTGACTTAATTATTTGAAAATGCCAAGCATTTCTTGTTTTGTAGAGAGTCAGTGGCCAAATGGTGGCTTTGGTTTACTTAAAGCTAAAACTGGATGTCCTGGTGACTTCAAAAGCGGATGGCGTGAAGGCTGGAGGTTTCAGGATATGGAAGATTATGGTGAACATTCAAGAGCGTCACTTAAAAACCACATGGATATTTTCTCAGACGATTATGGGGATATCAACAGAACATTTTGTATGTTAAACGAAATAAACAAAAAAACAATACCTTGGCCTATCGGGGAGTTTGTTTTGGCATTTTTGCTTAAATTAAGATATTTTTGATAGCTCTTACATTTCAGTGACAATGCAATTTAGTCTTACCACACCATATAGCTTATTACCAAAAACTGCCTTTTGTATTTCATTGTTTCAAGTTCTGCATGCATAAATTATTGTACGATATTTGCGATCAACTTAAGCCATGATGTTTCAATCAAATACTTACATTCATCCAATAATCCTGTGTGATATTTGTGTTGGAATTTTGGTTATTTGTGACTTTGCAAGCAGAATCTCCAGCCAACTTTACTAAGCGCAACTACTTTGCGAAGTTTTGATTAATGTATTTCATAAATTTTGCCATCAGTTAAAACTATTTTAATCTAATTGAAAATCGGTTGCTGAAATGTGGATACTTCCGACAACCAAACAGATTTTTCAAAATTCCATAGTTACGTAGATTTTACATTTTCAAACAGTTTTTGTTTCTTTTAAAAGGTTCATATTGCATTTATAAGTCAAATATAAGTTGTCCAAAAGGTATGAGTACTGGGTCTGTTAAATGGGACGATGAAAATGATCGAAATTTAAATGAAGAAGCAGGAGAGTTACCTTACGGCACTTATGATGACGACACTGTCATTCATTATTGTTGTCAAACTGATGGCAAATGGTATGAACCCATAGAGTTGCCAGTTACACAATCTTTTTATTTGTTGACATCTAATTCATTGACATCTCCCAAATGTCAAATGGTGAAGTGGGCAACAAGTGAGATGGAGTATATAACATTCAATACCGAAGATGATAACAATGCTGATCGTTTTTCTGGAAAACACGCGTTCGTAAACACTTTAAACGCATTTCGTCATAGAAAGCTACATTATTGTTACTACGAAGGTAATGACACGACGAATAAGATTTACAATGAAAAATGACCTCTTTTATACACAATGACAATTTTGAAAAATAGTTCTGCTAGTTAAACGTTTTTTAATTTGAAACTGTTTCTGCACTTTAGACTGCCGTTGTTCATTCACAGGACCACGTGGCTCAATATCTTTGCTACAAACAGCTAAATATGAAAGTGATTTACGGTTTCGATGTTGCGCATGGCTAATAACTGTAAAAGAAACATTTATCATCTCGCTTTCATTCTCAAAATTAACTATACCACTGTGCAACCAGTCACTCCTCACCATTTACAATGGTCCGAATGATACATCCCCTGTACTTGGTAAATATTGTGGAGAAAACGCAAGCGCAGGACTGGTAATACGTTCGTCAAAGAATCAATTATTTCTCGTGAGCAACTCTGATAGTTTTGGATCTCATTCGAAAAGTTTGTTTGCTTTTCTTGCTCACTATTATGCCACACATTTAGAAGGTTTGTTTTTATATTTATCATTGTACATAACATCTTAGTACCATTTGTGTAATTAATGCTATGAACTTGTTGTTGATGACCATTTCGTCTGATAATGGTTTTGAAATAAAACCAAAATATTACACTTTTAATTGTCTTGTTTTATAACTTGAATTTAAGTTTACAAGATGTCCTTTTTCAGATTATGTTTCATCTTATATGTTAGGAAATTGTTGTCTTGTCAAGGATTACTGTCATCAGAGTTTTGGTTCTTTCATAATTGAGACTCTCTCTTCAAAAACTGAGCTGAAGCCGTTACTTGTTAGACTTAAGTAAAGAAGGCGGTCTAGCCTTTAATCTCGTTTCGACAAATTTTTATAGCGACAGCTATATTTTTCTCATTACGTTTGTGAACCAGAATTTCATATAGTGTTTGCAATTCTTTCATTTTTTGAGATACTTTTCATGTTTTGTTTTTTTTTTGATTTGCGATTTTACTCATTAATGTTTATGTGCTACTTTTATTTATGGATATCGTGCAAGTTTTTATTTTGAATCTTTAAAACAAACTTCTGATATTTCAGAACGTAATACGGCACAATATAGCTACGTGGGCGATTCTTTCGTCACGTGTGGGACATCTATACACTGTATTTCTGTTGTAGGTCCGTCCCTAGAACGTTAAATCTGTGTGTGTGTGGTGTTTCATTAATATATTCAGTTTTGCCCTGATTCTTTTGAAGGCAATTCACTGAAGGTATTAAGCAATCATTTATTCAAAAGAAATAAGTCTGGTACGTCTGAATATATGAATAACTCCCCACTTAACGTTTTAGGAACTGCCCTGTTGCTATTATAATTGCTTTAAGTGTAGAAAACAAGGAATTCCTTGTAAAGTATGGGATATTTGTTGTATCCCAGGGTAAATTTATCTTAAAACATGCAATTGCTACTATGGCTTTTCAGTACTTTTCTTATAGAGATGAAAAGGCAAATGTGCCACGTCACACCCAGAAAATTGACGTTTCGTAAAGCTTTTGAGACCAGGGTCTATAAATTTGGTGAACATTGATATATGGAAAAGTTTAAAAACATGAAATAATCCTAGTTTCGACTAAAACAGACCATATAATATTAACATGTTATAATTCATCAAGGAAGTAACTTCAATATGTTTCCATGCGGGTTCAATTTTGGAAAATTTCCCATTTCTTGATATTTTGGTACGCAAAAATTAGAAAGAAGTATCTTTCCTTTAATATGGACGCTAACTGCAAAAAGTTGTCTATTTTATTTTCTTATGGGAAACTATTTTCATATTTAGACTGTCGTTGTATTTTTACTGGACCAAGCGGTTCAATTGTTACACACAATGCAACCAGATACCAAAGAAACTCGCGCTCTCAATGTTGCTCGTGGTTAATAACTGCAAAAGAAACATTACAAATTTTGCTATCATTCTCGAGACTGACTGTGCCTCAATGCAACTTTGCGTCTCTCACTATTTACAACGGTCGAAATGATACCTCTTTTGTACTTGGTAACTATTGTGGTGAAAACGCGACTGCTGGAATAAAAGTGCTTTCTTCAAAAAACCATTTATTTCTGGTGACTAATTTCTGGAGCTACGGGTCGCATCCAAAAAAAGTGTTTACATTTCGTGCAAAATATTATGTCACACAATTAGAAGGTTTGATCTTAATTTTCTCAAATTATTTCTTGGGCAATTGACATTGTAAATGTGATCGGGTAATACGAGATTTCAAATTGAAATCTTTTTTAAGTTTTAATTTTTCCCTGAGAATAGTTTTACATGTGCAAAAAAAGATAACTTTTTGCTAATGATCTTTATGTGGTCATTCACAAGGCTTCTCTAAAGCAGAACTAGCTGCTGTTCTCGTTTTAGTTCTTAAGTAAAATTATAGAAAATGTTGAACGTTCATCAGTATTAACTAAAAGTCGTGTAAGCTTTCCTTTATTTGTGGTCATCCTGCTGAAACCTGAATATGAAGCTCAATTCCATTGAAACAAATCCGATTTAGCACTGTTCACACCAGCAAATTTATCTTTAATGACCAATAAACAATAATCTTTTGACTTTGCTACGGTAAATTGAGGATGTCCATCAAACTCTCAATGCATGGAAGGTAGTCCTCGTTTTCAACAAATTTAACTTGTTTCTCACTGCTGAGTGCTAAGTGAAAAATGTGTCTTTATTTAACCTAATTGAAAAGTGCTTAACCATTAAGTAATTTGTTTTTTTCAGACAACCAGTGGCCAAATGGTAACTTTGGTCTTCTCAAAGCCAAAACTGGATGTCCAAGTGACTGGAAAAGTGGTTGGCGTGAAGGATGGAGGTTTCAGGATATGAAGGATGGTAGTATGAATTCCAAAGCATCACTTAAAAACCACATGGCTGTTTCCTTTCATATGAGAAAGTTAGGTGTTGATATCAATCGAACATTTTGTATGATGAATCAAATAGACGAAAAAAAAAGGCTTTGGCCTAATGGTGAGTACCACTGCTTTTGTATTTTCTTTTTTCATTGTGATTTTTTTGTAAATTCTGGATTTCTGCATTCTGCTCGCCTTTTTTGTCTGTTGTCAAGTTAGGTATCCACCTTGACTATGCATGCATGCAAGCTGGATGCTCAACTTCTGTCACTAAGCTCAACTTAGCTACTTTAATTCACAATTCACGAACTTTTGCCATCATTGAGACCATATAATTCACAAATAATGGTATTTCCTACTTACATATTGATCAAATAATGTGGATATTACTTTTTTTGATAAATCTTGTTTCTTTTCAAAGGTTCATATTGTATTTATAAGTCAAATGCGAATTGCCCAAAAGGTATGAGTACTGGGTTTGTTGAATGGGACGATGAAGATGACGAAAATTCGAATAAAAAAGGAGGACAATTACCTCACGGCACGTATAATGACGACACTGTCATTCATTACTGTTGTCAAACTGATGGCAAATGGTATGAACCCATAGAGTTGCCAGTTACCCAACCCTTCTATTTGTTGACATCTAATTCATTGTCACTCCCCAAATGTCAAATAGTGAAATGGGCGACAAGTCAAATGGAGTATATATTATTTGATACAGATGATAATAACATTTATGGCGGTTTTGCAGGAAAACATGTGTTCGTGAATAGCTCAGCTAGGCCAGGTCTCAGAAAGCTGTATTATTGCTACTACAAAGGTAATGCGTTGAACATGACAAATTACATTTACTGTGTATAAAATTTTCTTTGCGTTTTTCTTATTGGTTACTATTCGTACACTTTAGATTGCCGTTGTCTATTATTTGGACCTTCTGGCTCAATATCTTCGCACAAGTCAATCGAAGATAAAAAAAGCTCAAGCTTTCAATGCTGCTCTTGGCTGATAACTGTTGAAGAACCATTTCTTATAACACTAAAATTCTTAAAACTGACTATGACACAATGCAACAGTACATTTCTCACGATCTACGATGGTCAAAATGATACCTACCCCCTACTTGGTAAATATTGTGAAGGAAACAAAACAGCCGAAATGAAAATACGTTCATCGAAAAATCATTTATTTCTCATGGTTAAATCTTTGAGCAATGGGTTGCGTCCAAAAAGCTTATTTACTTTTTATGCAAAATATTTTGCCACACCATTAGAAGGTTTGAAGTGTTTTCTATTAATAATTAATGTTTTTGTATTTCTTGTGTATTCAGTTGACGTTAATACGATCGTGATGCTGATATGAGGTTTAAAATTCAATATTTTTAAAATGTTTCACTTTTTTAATGAGAATAATTTGCTCATGCAAAAACTTAACAGTAAGTGTGGTTTCATATCTTAGCCTTTTTCTCTAAATCTGAGCTCAAATCGTCAATTTTTAGACTGTAATTTGTAAGGATTACAAATTATAGTCCAAATATTTGGATTCGTAATCGGTAAATTGCTCAATTCCTATGACATGGAACTTCTACCATGTTGCTACACATGTCAAAAGAAAGCCCTTTTTTTCTAGCGTTTACTAACGCGATTTTTTAATTTTGTTTTCTTAGCATCTTTTCTATACTGTATTTATATCATCGTTTTAATGTAGACTTTCCCATTGCGCTGCCAAGGATTTTGTGTGTTTCCACAGTAAAATTTCGAATTTCAGGCAGAAAAATTACTTAACCTAATTCTTCAAAAAGTAAAATCTGTGCTAAAGAATGAAGTAGCTTTTAATTTTTTAAGAGAATGAGTGGCCAAATGGTAACTTTGGTCTACTTAAAGCTGAAAGTGGATGTCCTGGTGACCGGAAGAGTGGATGGCTTGAAGGATGGAGGTTCCAGAATATGGAAGAATATGGAACGAAGTCAAGATCGTCACTTTGTAGCCATATAGCTGTTTCATTTCCTTATAGATATTCAGGTGTTGATGTCAATCGAACATTCTGTATGTTGAACCAAATAAACGAAAAAAATAGACTTTGGCCTAATGGTAAGTACGAGGATTTTGCATTTTCCCTTTTTCCCTATGATGCTCAATAGCCACAAAATTTAGTCATTTTTAACGAAGAATTGAAGGCTATGTTTAAACTTTACATAACAAGTGAACACATAGCTTTTCACTAAAAGTTTCTATGTAATGTTTGATATCTTGTCGGCGTGTTTCACTATCGTTCGGCATAAAATAATGTAGCATAAAACTATTTCGGTTCATTTTAGGTGCAAAATGTATATATAACGAGCCTGTATGCCTATGTAAATAATTTTTGTTGCGTTTCTGTATTTTGTATAACTATTGTGGTTGGATTCAACGGTGAAACGCAACGTTTGTACAATAAAATACCAAGCAATTTTTCATGATCATTAAATTTACAAATTTTCCCCATCACGTGCAGCGGATGACACTCTTTGCACGTTATTCAGGACATCTTGCCACCGAAACATATTAAAATACAGGTCTTTTGTCCGTATTCTCAAAAAATAACTCTCACAATCACTGATTAATTTTTTTCAAAAGCTCATAGTATAATTCGAAGATGCTATTTTCCATGGTAGTATTGTTAGAATGTTGATTGTGGGATGTTTATGTTGACTTTTGCCCGACTGATGACTGACTTCTTTTGAAAATGGTTTTGCTTTGGAAAGAAATCAGTAGGGCGCAATTGAATATATTAATGAATGACCCTTCCCCATTAATGGCCCTGGTAATTTCACTTCATTAGCTAAAGCTTGATTTAAAATATTTTATCAAAAATCTTGCCGTCGAAAAAGAAATTTATTTGTCATTAATTATTTCATACGAAATTTGTCTGTTCCACTCAATTAGTTTGAGTGTGAATGAACTCTTAGAGGACAAGCGTGACTGATTTATCAATTTGCTTTTTTAAGGTTCTTATTGTATTTATAAGTCAAGTGACAACTGTCCAAAAGGAATGAGTTCTGGCAATGTGAAATGGGACGATGAAAACTATAGAAATAAGAATAAAAAGGGAGGAATATTACCTTACGGCACGTATGACGACGATACACGTATTTATTACTGCTGTCAAACTGATGGCAAATGGTATGAACCGATTGAGTTGCCTGTTACCAAACCTTTCTATTTGTTGACATCTAATTCATTGACATCTCCCAAATGTCAAATGGTGAAATATGCAGAAAGTGAAATGGAGTATATTTTGTTTGAGACCGAATTTTATAACAATTCTGACAGTTTTTCTGGAAAACATGTGTTCGTGAATACTTCAACAGGATCTAATCTCACAACGATGTATTATTGCTACTACGAAGGTAATGGTTTGAGCATGTCTGATGAAGCATACTGTGAAAAAACAGTCTTCTATATAATTGCATTTGGAAAAAATATTCGCTTGCCATATTTCGTGTTTTCCAAATCTCACAAAAATGCTATTTTTTATTAATTCTATTATAAGTAAAAGAATCAAACCTCTAACTTTGGCATGGAAACATTTTTGTTAGCTATTTCGTCGACCGGATTGTCGATTAATTTTTTAGAATATCATTGTTACGGCACCCTTGGCCAAAAACAAGGCACTTTTAGTAGTGTTTTCAAATGTTTTTCAAAGATTGGATTTTAGAATCCTTTGGCATAAAGAACTAGTTAGCCATTGTTGTTGCATCATGTTAAAATAAATTTAGACTTTATTTGATCGCCTTCTATGATGTCTCAATTTTTTTTGACTCACTTACAAGGAAAAAATTAAAAAATTAAAAAATTTTTTTTAAAAAATTTACTCCGAAACAAATCAAACTTAAGGAAATTGTGTAATTAAAGAGAATATTATTATGAGAGAACGTTCCACGTGACATTCACTATTTCATTTATGCTTTATTGAGTGGATTATACTTCTACACTTTAGACTGTCGTTGTCTACGGAATGAATCTAGTGGGTCAATTAAGATGCCCGATACAATTGAATGCGAAAGTGTTTTACGGTATCGATGTTGCGCATGGCTAATTACAGTAAAAAAAACATTTATCATCTCGCTAACATTCTCGAAACTAACTATACCACTGTGCAACCAGTCAATCCTCACCATTTACAATGGTCCGAATGATACATCCCCTGTACTTGGTAAATATTGTGGAGAAAACGCAAGTGCAGGACTGATAATACGTTCGTCAAAGAATCAATTATTTCTCGTGAGCAACTCTGGTAGTTTTGGACCTCATTCGAAAAGTTTGTTTTCTTTTCTTGCACACTATTATGCCACACATTTAGAAGGTTTGTTTGTTCAAAACACAAGGTATCTGTACTTCTTGTTGATTTGATTTCGTCACTGACACGCTTATGAGAGATTTAAAATGTCTTCTTTTTCTTGGTGGATTTATGTTTTCACTGAGGATACTTATTTTTACGAAGAACATATGTCATAATAGTTTTATTGTTTCAGACTCAGACGTAATGCCTTTTGGTTAAAACTGAAAAGATAATTCTAAAATCTTAGACTATAATTTGTGACAACTATTAACTGTCACTTCGCAAGATTTCTATCAAAAGAAACTTCAAAATTGTTCCGGGTCATTTCCATAGAAAGTGCTCAATTTTTTTTACTTTTTATTTTTTTAATCCAAGTGCTTGAAATCTCTTTCTTTTCTTGAGATCTCTTTTATAAATTTTCATATGGTGACATTCTCTTTTTATTATCATCTGTAAAGCCGTGAATTGAAACATATGAAATTTCTATAGAGTTTATATGTTCTTTAATTTGCAAACAAGTTTCAGTTTCCAGAGCATGATAGCTAAATAGACAATCAGCTAAGATGCATTTCTTGACATTCATGCTCAAGTTTTAAAGAATGATGTGAAGAGGGCGAGTAGCAAATTCTCTAAAGTTTTTGTTTGTTGACATCCATTTCGTTTTCATCCACAACGTATAGGTAGCAACATATCGAATGGAGTATATTTTATTTGAATCGTTTACGAAATGTAAATTTCGAAAATTATTTTTTAATATTTTAAAGGATATAGTTGAAAAGGATTTTTCCATTTAAAACACATTCTATATTTTATGTAGTATTCCAAACTCAAAACTATTTCCACATTTCAGACTGTAATTGTTCATTAACTGGACTTACTGGTTCAATATATTTGCGCATGCACAAGTCAATCGAAGATGAAAAAAGCTCAAGCTTTCAATGCTGCTCGTGGCTGATAACTGTAGAAGAACCATTTATTATCAAACTAAAATTCTTGGGGGTCACGTTGCCACAGTGCAACAATACATTTCTCACAATCTACGATGGCCAAGATGACACCTCTCCTGCAATCGGCAAATATTGTAAAGAAAACGCGACCGCAGGAATGGAAATACGTTCTTCAAGAAATCATTTATTTGTTAGCTATAATGGCTATGGCTCGCAACTAAAACGTTTGTTAGGTTTTCATGCAAACTATTATGCTACGAATTCACAAGGTTTGTTTTATTTGTACCAAGACCTGACGTCTCTGTACCTCTAGTGCATTTGACCTTTTTAATTTCATTGTGTCCTGGCTTAAGAGACTAATAGCTAGCTACGAGACTTAAATTGCAATATATTTCGTAGTTTCCGATATAGATAATTTGATATATGCGAAAAACGTAACTCGTGATAGTTTCTATAGCTGTTGTTTACCAAAGCTATGTCAACGGTATTTTTTTCAAAAATGAGCCAAGTCATCAATTGTAGTAGAAAATAGTTTTTTTTTATTTTTCAAACAAAAGCAAACGTTTTTATTTAGTTTACAAACTACGTTTTATAGAAGAGTTTGCAATCTTTTCATTTTCTCGAAAGACCAAAAAGGAATATATAAAGAATGCGTTATTGCATGCGTTAAATCGTGTTTAGGAAGTTGGAACATTTTCTGCGTGGAAACTATATTCTCGAACTCCTTGACCTTACGATTGAAAATTAAGCATATAGAGAACGCGTGAAATCAAACAAATACCTAATTGTAACACTTATAGCCTAATTTTATTTAGCAATCATTTGAAGTAGCCGCTGTTTACTCTTGCAAAATCAAAGTTGTTTTGTTTAAAATTATGATAGATGCACTGGTTTGTTGAGATGTAATGGTGATTTTATTTTATCGCGGATAAAAAAATTGTTTCACACACGATGTCCAATGGTATATAAGATTGAAAAATTTTAAAGAAATAATATTATCATCAACTGTATAACTATTTAAGAGCTTAATTAGCTCAAGAGCTTTTTTTTAAGTTCTATTTCATACAATGTGGAAAAGGGTGTGAACTAAGAAATAATGGTTCTTACGAAGAACCTTTTTCAACTATTCATTTCCTTAACATTGACTTGAGGCCCTTATGTTTATTGGCCCTAATGAGGCCCTTCGTTGGAAACAAATGACTTGAAGTTTACATTGAGTTAAGCGAAATCCATCTTCATTATTGTTGTATAAATCAGTTATTCATGCAAATGTTCGAAAGATAACAAGAGTTGAATATCATCATAAACAATCAGACTGAAACAAGAATGACTTTATGTTTATAACGCTAGCATTCTCATTTGTTCTGAGGCGTCAGCTGTGATCTTTTGACTTCGCTTCGCTTTGCAAAAAAAACTTAGTCTTTTGTTTTAAAAAAATTACCCCGATATTGTTGAGTAAAAAATCCATAAGAAATTTCTCTTTATCAAACCGAAATGAGAACGGACAATTAAGGCACTAAGCATTTTTTGTTTTGCAGATAACCCATGGCCAGGTGGTGACTTTGGTCTCCTTAAAGCTAAAACTGGATGTCCTGGTGACTGGAAAAGCGGATGGCGTGAAGGATGGAGACTTCAGCATATGGAAAGTGATCGTGAAAATTCAAGTGTGTCAATTAAAAACCACATGGCTATTTCCTTTTCAGATGTTAAGATCAATTGAACATTTTGTATGTTGAACCAAATAAACCAAAAAACAAAACTTTGGCCCAACGGTCAGTATTGCTAAAAACATTTGTGCAGCATTTCCGAATATTTGTGACTTTGTAAGAATCCCAGCTCCTTCTATAATACGCAGCTATTTTGCACATTTAACTTACAATTCAAATCTCGAAAAATAAAATAATAGTACTTAGACTCAAATAACTTGTCTGTAGATCTAACATTTTCAATCATTTCTTTTAATGGTTCATATTGTATTTATATGTCCAAAACGAATTGTCCGAAAGGTATGAGTTCTGGGTTTGTTCAATGGGACGATGAAGATGATGAAAATTCGAATAAAAAAGGAGGACAATTACCTCACGGCACGTATAATGACGACACTGTCATTCATTACTGTTGTCAAACTGATGGCAAATGGTATGAACCCATAGAGTTGCCTGTTACCCAACCTTTCTATTTGTTGACATCTAATTCATTGACATCACCCAGATGTCAAATGGTGAAGTGGGCAACAAGTGAGATGGAGTATATATCATTTAACACCAAAGATGATGACAATATTGATGATTTTCATGAGAAACACGTGTTCGTGAATACTTCAGCTGGGCTAAGTCTCAGAAAACTGTATTTTTGTTACTATAAAGGTAATGGGCTGAGCATAAAAGAGTGTAAAAATAGCCGAAACTATTATATGAAATTTTTAAACGACGAGATTACATTTGAGATTCCGTGTATGAATCTAGCTACAATTTCCATTTGATATTCGCCGTTTTTTTAGGTTTCGCATGACGAATAATATTTACTGCGTATAAAATATTTGTGTATGCTTTCTCATTGGTACCTATGTGTATTTATATATTTTAGACTGTCGTTGTTCATTCAATGGACCTACTGGCTCAATATCTTCGAACAATACAACCAATCATGAAAGAGACTTATGCCGTCGGTGTTGCTCATGGCAGATAACCGTGGCAGAAACATTTACTATAACCCTAACATTCTCAATACTGACTATACCTCAATGCAAGTATTCAATTCTCACTGTTTACAATGGTCCGAATGATACTTCGCCTGTACTTGATTGTTATTGTGGAGAAAATGCGACTACAGGAGTGAAAATACGATCCTCAAGTAATCATTTTTTCATAATGCTCAAATCCGGTAGTTATGGGTCGCACCCTAAAAGTTTGTTTGCTTTTCATGCTAACTATTATGCAGAACACGCAAAAGGTTTGATTTTTTCGTAATAAATAAAATCTTTTTCTAATTTGTCTATAATGTATAAAGGCGAAAGCATGGGGTGGTCATCAAAACGAGGACAGAATTTTTAATCTATTAAAATTTTCTCGAGTTCTGCCATGTGTATGAATACTTGAAACATATTTTCTGGTTTTAATTAAACAAAATATAGAAAATTGCTGCTAGTCGAGGTTGTCTGCTGTGCCATTAACTTAAAATAACTTTCTACAAAAGTCCTGACTTTTTTGTTTCATTTTTATTTTGTTTAAATGTTTGCTTGCAGTGAGTGGGATGACGTCAATAACAAAGAGGAATACTGAATCACAGAGAAGCTTCTCAGTTCTGACGACAAGTAAAACTACCACAAAACAGTGGCGTAGCTAGCGGTCCCGCTACTCCCGCCCAGCAGGAGTAGAAATTTCCCAAAAAAATAATAAATATTCTATTTGGACATAAGATATACATTATTTCACGAACAATTTGTAATATTATGTTTTATTCGTTCATATTTACGCTTTTATTAGGTGGTTCGTAATCGTAATACAGCAAAATCTCAAGATTTGTTATGTAACCTAGCAACCGCCTTTTCTCGCACATTGCATACTCGCGCGATTCTCCACGTATTCCGCCCATCTTCAGAGGGCGGAACATAAAATATAATTCTATATAAGAAGTTTTGAATTCTGGTTGGCTAAGGGACTTGACGCATGCTCAAATCTGCTGTTTTATAGTCGAACTCCCGCTATTTTAAATTGGCGGAGGTTGTAATTATTCGACCTTTTAATACGAGTACAGCGATTAGTGATTATCAAATTACGTGTCATTGTCGGTATTAATTTTCCATTGTGTTTACTCTCAAATTGCTATTTTGTATTTGTGTATGACACAATGGCTTCAAGTGCGACTGCGATTTGCTCAACTGATGTTGATTTAGTAAATAGCTTATTAGCTAAACCGTTCTCTGCTCGATCGTCGGTCGAACAGAATGTTATCGTTCATGAACGGCCTACTCCTGATTTAACTATCCAAAATAAGGGAAGAGCATTTCAGAGAGATTGGTATGAGGCGAAGGACTGGCTGTGTGGCAGTACAACCTTGCAGAAAGTGTTTTGTTGGCCATGTCTAATGTTTTCCCAAAACATCGCCATCGTGGACTAAGAATGGCTACAACGATATGCGGAGTATTATGTCTGATGCTAAGAAGCATGAAAATCTAAATCGCATTTGACTGCATTTAAGACATGGAAAACGTATGGAGCTAGTGAACGAATTGATTGTCTTATGTCCCTCGCTAGAAGAAATGAGATTCAGCGTCACAATGAGGAGGTAAGACAAAATCGAGAAATTTTAAAACTGTTACTGAGGCCGTGCTGTATTTGTCAAAGCAAGAGTTGCCATTTAGAGGTCACAATGAGTCCGAAGGTAGCTTGAACAAAGGTAATTATAGAGAGTTGCTCGAATGTTTTGCTAAGTTTGATTCTGTATTTGAGCGTCGACTGCACAGTAGACTAGCAGAATCTGATATAGTTGGTGACAGAAGATTTACTGGAGTCTCCCCAGAAATTCAAAATGGTCTTATCAGCTGTCTTGATTCAATTATTGAAGATGAAATCAGAAAGGAAATAAATGATTGCACATTTATGAGTATTCAGGTTGATGAAGCATCTGATGTCTCCACCAAAGAGCAGCTAAGTGTTATTGCTCGGTTTGACAAAGCAAGTGAAATTATGGAGAGGCAATTAGGATTTGTGGATGTAAGTATGAACAGAAATGCCACAGCAATATCACAAGTTGTCAAAGATAAACTTGGTGAGTATTCTAATATAAAAGAAAACTGGTTTTACAAACATATGATGGTGCTTCTGTCATGTCTGGCCATATCAATGGTGTTCAAGCATTGGTTCGACAAGAGTATCCTTTTGCTCATTTTGTTCATTGTGCAGCTCATAGATTGAACCTGGTCCTATGCCAGTCAGCCTCATCAATTTCTCCTGTTAAAATCTTTTTATTAATATAGCTACATTCAGCACATTTACAAGCAATGCCCCAAAAGAAAAGCTTTTCTCACATCTAACAACCTTGAGTTTCCTGCCCTGGTGAAACAAGATGGTATTATCGCTCTAGATTAATCAATGTATTGCACAAAAACTATGAAAAACTTTTAGATATTTTTGAGGGGTACTTGAACAACCAGCTGGGTGGGATGATGAGTCATTAAGTAAAATAAGTGGCTTACTGCATTATCTTGATAGCTTTCTCTTTTGTTTTCTAGTGTGTGTTTTTTACAGGATTTTAGAACAGTCCACAATTTTGTATTCCATTCTTCAAAATAGGGAAACCCATTTTAACTATGGCATAAGCAAGATTGACAATTTCAAGCAGTTTATTGTGTCACTTCGCACAGATCAAGCTTTCACCGAGTTTTACCAAACTGCACTAGAAAAAGTAGGCCCACCAGCAACCAGAGCAGATAGTAGATACAATTACAAACAGCTTTATTTTGAGATTATTGATTCCATTAAAGGCATGTTAAGTGAACGATTTCAAGATATTAATCAGTTCGAGTTTTTAGACCTTGTAAATCCTAAACTATTTACTACATGGAAGGGCATAGTTCCACAGGAGAAGATCAATCTTCTCAAAGATAAGTATAGTCCTCTTTTGACATCCAAACTTTGGAGAGTCAACTTTCCTTCATTTACAACGACAAGGACTTTCACAAAGAGTGCAGTAATGAGGTTCTTAAATACATCTTCAAATTTAATCTCCAGTCGAGTTTAGGTCAAGTGGTAAATTTGTTAAAATTGAATGGTGTGTTGGCAGTGGCAAGTGCTTCAGTAGAGAGGTCGTTTTCTTGCTTAAAAGGGTAAAAGCTATTTAAGAAATAGAATGGGTCAAGGTCGGCTTAGCTCTTTGTGTAGAATATCTATTCACAAAGATATCATTGAAAAGAAAGAGGAATCAGAGGTGTTGCATAACGAGGTGGTTGAAAAATTTGTAGAAAAACCCAGGAGGCTGGCCTTTCTTTATAAATGATGAGTATAGTATGTGTTTTGATATTTGTTCGTATAATACATGGTACTTCATTGAGAAAATTAAGCATAACTTTAAAGAATAAAGCCATCCCTGTCTACTTGCCCCAATCTAAACAAGTTTAAACTAACAAGTAGAATGCTAAGAAAAATCTCTCTCTATGCGCTTTAGAAGTGTCGTATACTATATTATTTTTTGTGCTAATACAAATTTCTTCTGTTTATGCAGGGGCAGTGATGAATAAATTATGTTTTAGAGGACAATTGTCTCCTGCGTAACGTTTCTCTGAGCCACCTTTAGTACCTTTATAAATTATTGTACAACAAATAATTCGCCCTCGAAATCGCAGGAAATGCTGTTTCCAAGGCTCTAGATTTCAAAATTTTCCGGGGGAGCATGCCCCCGGACCCCCCTAGTGGGGTCGCGCCTCCGGTGCGAGATGGATTGGCTGGAGTGACTATTTTTCCTAGCTACGCCACTGCCACAAAAACCAACGATATTAGTCGCAACAAAACGACAGCAGTGAAAAAACCTTTACCACCATTTTAGGTAGTGACAATTTTGCCTTATTGTATCGTTGCCGCGTAACAATTGCATATTACTGTTGATCACTCATTGTTATCACGGAGCGGGTCATGATGGAGTTGCGGCAATCGTTGCGAAAATTAGAGAAAGATATTTGATCGTAAGAATTTATAACCTGGCAATGGCAAAGAAAATTAAATATTGCCTTTCGAACATTTAAACAAAGACAAGCTTGGTGGCGGGGGAGAATATTTACATAGTTTTACGAAATATTACGTAGCATATTACGTAAAGGGGTTAGATTATGCATATTAACTATGCAATCATATTGGAAAATGACATCATGCAGTTTTTATAGTTTAAATGTATTGATGGAAACAGTAAAGGGATACTTAGACGCATCTTTGAGAACTTTTGAAAAATCGTTAACATAAATTTTTAGCAGGAAAAAAGTTATACGAATAGAGTTCTATAAATAAAAATCAATCTAAGACATATTGGCAAAACAATAGTAGCAAGCTTTGATTGTAGCTTGTCTTTATAGTGCTTTATATGACTCTATCTGATGGATGGCTTAGTTTCCTAGCTTCTAATTAGGCTATTAGGTTAAAACTTCATTTAATCATTTTTCATGTACAGAGTTGCTTTTGTGTTAAGTTTCAGATGTTAAAAATGTGCATGAAAGATTTTTTAAAGATGCTCACAAATACGTTTAAGTACCCCTTGAGTTAATATTTGAAGATGTCTAAAAATCATTATTTTACATTAAAAAGAGTTCGTGACTCGTATTTCCTCATACCATATTTCGTGTTGGCGTTACCAAAAACTGTTATTATAGTCCGGAGGATAAGCTCCGAAAATTGGTCAGATTGTTCAAACATGTGAAGAAAGCATGAAACTTACCACAAATTGCTAATTTGATTTATAGATCAAAATAAAAGTGAGACCCCAGCAGGATCAGCTTGTTTAGGGTACTTTTGAGCCGATTAAAAGCTTGGTCAGCGGCTTAAATCGCGGGCTTAATGAGGCTTTTATAAAACCGTTTTAAATATAAAAATGTTAAATAAAAATGTTGTATTTTATATAAAAACAACAAAACACCATGAAAATTCCGGTAAAAATTAATTAATTGTCGAAAGTTACCCTTTTTAAAGGTTATTTCGAAAACTGCATAAATTTTGGGCTCCTGTGGCAAAAGCCTGGTCGCCTAGTTAATTTGGCATTTCCAGACGATATAGTGCTATTTCTCGATAATTTTTTTGATTTTTTTCGCTTTTAAAATGTCTTTAAACTGGAACCTTTGTGCCTTATGTCAAAAAGACACAAAAGAAAAGATTTTATGTCCGGAAAAAGCTTCAAATACTTTACTTGCTGGCTCAAGTTACAAGACAATTGCAGAAAACTTGAAAGAATTCGAGAAACTTGATTCGCTACCTATTAACATTCCACTTTCTTCTCTTGATGATGGCAGAGGTAAGGAATTCCTAATCAATTAAAAGTGAAATAAACTCACAGATCAACTATGAGCCATAAATTGTACTTATTTAGCCTTATAATAATACTTTAACAGGCATTGAAAATACTTTAAGAAATCACAGAGCATCATGGCACAAATCGTGCTATAATAAATGCAATACGCTAAAGCTTCAGCGGGCACAAAAGCGCAAAAGTGAAGAGGAATTTTCAACTGAGGATCCAGCAATATTAGGAGCTACTAGTCCAGCTAAAACAAGAAGAAAGACATTTGAATTGTCAAGTAAGAGTAGCAATGCTTTATCATGTTTTTCTGTGATTGCACAGAGGGTGATTTGCATAAAGCAGAAACCATGTCAATTACCAATAATGTTCAATCAGCGGCCGAGACGCTTCAAGATTACAAACTGTTAGCAAAATTAGCACAAGGTGATATGCATGCAAGAGATGCATATTACCATAAATCATGCTTGACATCTCTCTATAACCGTCAGAGAAGCAAATTAAACCAACCACAAGATAGTGCTGTTGATGATAAAAATGAAATAACACCTGAGGCAATAGCCCTTGCAGAATTAAGCCTATATATTAGTGAAAGCCTGGCAGCTGGTGAAGCAGTTTTCAAGATGTCTCAATTGTCAGAGCTCTATTGTTCAAGACTTGAACAATTAGGAGTAGAAGTGAAAGGACGTATCAACTCCACAAGACTGAAAGAACGACTTCTCACTCAAATACCAGAGCTGCATGCATTTAAAGATGGTAAAGATGTGAAGCTGGCAATGCCAAATGATATTGGAACAGCTATGGCTTTTGTACACAATAGGAACCTAGACACCGCTGCATTGTACCTTGCAAAAGCTGCTAGTATAGTACGAAAAAAAATGTTCTTGAAAAGGGAACCCTTTGAAGGCACGTTTACACCAGAATGCCAACAACAAGCAGTCCCCGATAGTTTACTTGCCCTGATAAATATGATTTTAGAGGGTCCAAATATAAATAATCAAAAGAAACAAGAGGTGTCAGGAGCCAGTGCCGCTTTAACGATTTCCCAACTGCTAATATTTAATTCAGTAAAGCATGTACGATCAGGTGCTAGCAATGCCATTCGACATGACAAGTCAAGAGAGACACCATTAACCACTTCCACGGCGCTCGTTGTCCATGCAGAAACAAGAAAAAACATTGGTCGACAAGTTTTATAAGCTAGGTCTTTGCATTTCTTATGACAGACTAATGCAGATATCTGCAGATCTGGGAAACAAGTGTTGCAAACTGTATGAGAAGGAGGGTGTTGTATGTCCTCCAAAATTAAGAAAGAATATCTTTACTACAGGCCAAGTTGACAATATCGATCACAATCCGTCCTCAAGAACCGCTAAAAATTCATTTCATGGAACAGCAATTTCCCTTACACAACATCCTTCTCTTGACTCACAAGGAGAAGAACGAGAACAAGTGCCACAGGATAACACTCCCACAAAGTCAAAGGTCGTCAACAGTTTACCTGAATTCTATACAACTGTAACTCCTGTCACAGATGAAGGTAAAAAAGGATCTCTTTTGTCCCAAAGTCACTGGCTCTTTTAAACCTAAACAAGACCTGATAAATAAAAGCATCAAGGAAGAGGAGAAATGGCTAAAAAAGGGTCGACGAACTTTTACTCAAAGAAAAGCTTGAAGAAAAGGATTACTTATCATGGTCAGCTTACTTTGCATCTGAGCAAAACGTAGTTTTGAGGCCCAATGCAATCACCTCTTTATTGCCACTTTTGAAGACAATGCTCATACTATGGCTATGATAAAGCATGCAATGAAAACCGTCAAAGAATCTACTAAGTTCTTAAACCCTAATCAAACTCCTGTTATAGCGATGGACCAACCACTCTATGCACTCGCTAAGCAAATACAGTGGAACAACAAAATGAATTCGGTGAAGATAAGTACATGGTAATGATGGGTGGCCTGCATATTGAGATGGCAATATTAAAGATGATTGGACATTGGTTAACTAACAGTGGGTGGGCAAGGTATGGTGTAGATTTGTTGTTTTATAATCTCAATCTAATAACTAACATATATTTTTACTTTGAAGTGCTCTAATTCATGCTGAGGTTATGACAAGTGGAAGAGCGGATTCTGTTTTGAAAGGATCGCACGTGACGAGATCTCGCTATGTCCACCAAGTAAGTGCCTGTGCAATTTACCTTATGCAGAAAATTGCTTACCAGGAGTACATCGAAAGTTGTGAAGACAAGCCCCAAAAGTTATGAAGCTTGGATAAAAGAACAAAGTGAGCTTTGCCCGCAATTCAAATACTGGGCGACAGTATTAGACCTCGAAATTCTTCTACTGCAGTTTGTTAAGGCTACCAGAGGGTAACTTCCAAGTCTACTTACAAGTGCTTGGAAAGGTACTTCCTTGGTTTTTTGCGATGAACTTGTCTAACTACTCTAGATGGTTGCCAGTACATGTGAGAGATCTCTTACGATTAGAGAAAACGCATCCTACTCTTTTTACAGAGTTTAGTGCACATGGAAAATTTGTGGTTCAGAAGTCCCAACATCGTTTTTCTATGATGTCCCTTGACCAAAACCACGAGCAAGAGAACGAAATGATAAAAGGTGATGGTGGAGCAGTGGGCCTCACCGAGTGCCCAACGGCCCTAAGACGTTGGATGATCGCAGGACCTGAAATTGCAAGACTGGTAAGAGAGTTTGAGTGTTCCTTTGGCGTTCAGTGTTCTACAAAGAACATTACTCACCACGAACAGACACCATCTGTCCAAAAGAACTTTGCAAAAGATGTAAAATCAATGTCTGCTGCATTAAAGGAGTTTGGAAACCCCTTTATGGAAAATAGCAAGGATCTGATTGTCGTAGATACGAAAGAAATAGAGCCTGAGTGTGTTATAGAGTCGATTTATACAGCTCGAAAGATCGGAGAAGCACAATACACTAAGTACGTCGAAGAGAGACTTGAAAAGTGTAACACACCAATAACTGACACAATTGAACGCAATAAGCTTCCACTTTTTTGGAACATCAGTACCAACGACAACCAACAAGACGAAACTTCAAGTCACAACATTAAAGAATGACTGCAATCTTTTTGCAAGGTTGTACATTGCTTGTCAGTCAAGAGAAGGGAATCTCCAAGAATTTTTTTAAGCATGAAAACCAGAGTACTCCTCCTTCATTATCATCAGGGGACAAGATGCGAAGTGGCCAGAAATCAGAATTGATTGATTGTCTCGAAGCTGATGTGCAGACCACCTGTCCAAATGTTGATGTCAAAATCTTGGATGCCGCAGCTATTGTAAACATGCTTAGCCCAGGGAAGTGTAAGACCTTTCAAGAATACTCCAAATCAGTGTTTGTTCCTTATATTGTTCAACAAGCAAATGGTATTAGAAGAATAGATCTTGTTTGGGACCGTTATATACCCGACAGCCTTAAGCAGGGTACTCGTTCATCGCGAGGCGCTGTAGGGGCAAGAAGAAGAGTATGTGACATGGCTGTGATCCCTGCAAACTGGAAATCATTTTAAGATCAGATGACAACAAACAAGAACTTTTCAAGTACCTCAGTCAGGCAGCAACATCGATTCAACTGCCAAATGTTACAATTGTAAGCACTTTTGAGGAAGACATAATAAGTTCGAAGCCAATCGAAAAGATGAGTTAGCTCCCTGCAATCACGAGGAGGCCGATACGCGCATTTTCATTCATGCAAACCATGCAGCGAAAGGTGGAATGAGGAAAATTGTCATAAGAACTGTAGACACAGATGTTGTTGTGTTAGCAATAGCAAACGTGCACAAGTTAGATGTAGATGAACTTTGGATTGCTTTTGGTGTTGGTAAACACATGAGGTACTTACCAATTCATAACATTACACAAAGCTCGTTGAGTAGGGAGCAATGTGAAGCCCTACCCTTCTTTCATGCTGTCACTGGTTGTGATACTGTGTCGTTCTTTGCTGGAAAAGGTAAAAAGACTGCATTTCAAGCCTGGAAGTCTTTTCCTGATGTTACCAGTGTGTTTCAGCTTCTTTCATCTCCAAAAGAATCCATCTCAGAAGAAGAAATGGAAAAATTGAAAGATTTATCATTATTATGTATTCCCGCACATGCCCGCTCTCCAACATCAATGATGCTAGACAAGCTATATTTGCACAAGGTACTAAGACAATCGACCACATTCCACCAACCCAAGCCTCCTTGGTACAGCACATTCGGAGGGCAACATATCAGGCTGGTCATGTTTGGGGTCAGTCGTTAGTTTCAGTTCAACAGTTACCGCTTCCTTCGCAGTGGGGATGGCAAAATAATGGCAGATGGATTCCTACATGGAGCACTCTTCCAGAGGCTTCCAAAGCGTGCAACGAACTGGTGCACTGTGGTTGCAAGAAAGCATGTAGGGGCTTGTGCAAATGTACCAAGTCCAATCTTCCATGCACAGCATTGTGCAAATGTGGTGGTAGCTGTTACCAAGATTAATAAGTAAGTAATATTCCTAAATAATCCCGAAAATGAATCAAAAGAATACACTGCAGTGAAGACGACAGGTGATACAATATCATTATTAAACATTTTCATGCTCTTGTAAAATTTAATAACACCAATAAATCAAGAAATCCCAAATATTCTTCTCATTTTTTTATTGAAAGTATGTGAAATTTACTGGTATAAATGACAATTTATACGAATTATATATCGCTTAATAATACTTACTTCCAAGAGGATATAAATGCGATGAGAACTAAATTGTTTTGTCGATTTTCTTTTATTTGAAATGGGATCCCTGTGCCTTTACTATTAAAATATATGGCAAAATTTATTGATAATTTTCTCGGAAACAAAAAGGTATTTTGCTGGGGTCTCACCTCTATTTTAATTTCATTGATAAACCAATGCAAAATAGTGAATTTGAGACTTTCTTCATGAATTTGAACAATGCTAGGTCTTATACTCCGGACTATTACGTACGTCATTCAGTTGGTTGAAATCGTTACTTTTTTTAGTAATTGCAATCAGTAGCGGATCCAGCATTAGTCAAAATAAATTATAGCTGCTTATTTTCAAATTTAAAGTACTTTCAGCAAAACACTATTGGTTTTGAATTTTTAAAGAATATAATTTTACCAATGGGATGGAGTGTCATCTATCAAAGTCTTGATTTTGCAAATATCACGCTTACGTGTCTATAGAATTGAAGAAAAGCTATTGGCTTGTTTAATCACGTGATAAAATGTGATTGGCTAACAAAAAAAACATGCAATGGCTGATCAATTTTGTTGAAATTTTGTTATCGAAGACGAAGCACAAATTAATGTTTGAAACCGGGTTTTTTCTTTTCTTTTTCCTCAAATAGGTTAACTGCCTCAACTAGATCTTTGTGAATATCTTTATTTTCCCATTCAGGAAGATATTGGGATAAATTTTCGAATGTATCCGCGATTTGTTTGTTTTTATAAACATTAAATTTTCTGTGACGTCAATTCCGTGCGTATGTCTTTTTATAAATCATGGCTCTTCACCAAGGAAGTTAGTCAAATTCTTATGGTTATTATATAAATGACGATTAACAATGAAGAGTAAATACAATACACTAAACAATTAATGCACCCAACGCGTGTTTTTTAATTTAAAATATCAATTAGATTTGACTAATTACTCACACTTTCTTTGAGAGTAATTTTTGAAAGCCTTCCACAAATTCATGATAGCTGCAATGTATGTGCATGTTCATTTTCAAAAAAGTATATTCCATTGTCCCAAGATATATAACAATAAGTAGTTGATTTAATCAGGGACGCCGGAACGGGAAAAGGGCAGGAGGGGCAAGCCTTTGTGGAAGGGCACATGTCTGCAATGTTGGTCGATGAATATTAACGATAATGTAACTATCAAACGATGTAACGTCACTAATTTACAATTTGTCATGTATATTATTTTCCAAAATATTTAATTCTTCTTTCATTTCTCTGTGAAAACTCTTTGGCAATTACGTCTATTTCAACCATATTCATGTGTTGCTTCTGAATGTTGGAGAACATAATATCATTCAGATGATTTCCTAAAGTGTTTGACCGCAGTCATGTTTTGAGACAACGCATTACGCTGAATGTGCGTTCGAACGAGGCAGATGAGAGTGGCACTGTGTAGTATAGTATAATTAGTTTGTGGATCTCTGAGCACCTTTTCTTCGCTGACGGCATGGCATTGAATATCTCTGCTATTGCTGAAATACGCGTGACTTCTGTTATTTTTTTCTTCTGATCCGCGTTGTAAAGCCCAAGAATTGCATTCTTAGAACATCTTTATCAATCAAAAATTGCTTAATCCATTTAAAGATACTCCTCTTTCTTTCATGGAGTTAAGTAACAGTTCCTCGATACATTTGATCTGGAAACGATCGTCTTTTTCAAATCGCGATCCTAGACCTGAGATGATTGCATCAGTGGCTTGGTAGTACGAGCTTTGCATTTGTGTTATATTCGCACTGTTGTGAACTGAGGCATCTGTGACGTGAAGGCTTTCTATTATTAACATTTCTTCATTATTCATCCGTCTTGGAACTTTTCTTAGTCTAGTGCCAGTGCCAAAATTTTCACTAAATTCCAGTGGAAACGACATCATAACACGAAAAACTTTCTTAGCGTCATCAAGTGTACGCTCAAACTCTTCTTCGCTTCTCATCTCAATGAAGACGTTGCAGGACATGTCTTATTGAAAATAGAGCGTACTCAGCTGAAATATCAACCGCTTGGAGCTCTTTAGAAAGCTTCACGAGTAAAGCCAATAGCTTTCTTGTCGCGTTTAAATTAAAGATGACGATTAAGGAAGACAGCTGTCGCCTTATTATTCCTCTAATCTTTGCTTTTGTGTCTGCCGAAATGCTAGGATCTTCCTGCAACTTTTTAACGGTTGCATGTACTTTAGCCGATTTCTCGAAGATGACGTCAGCAGCCTTTACTCTTGTTGTCTATCTCGTTGTAGAAAGACTTTGGAGTCGTAGAACTTTGTAATCGTTTGTTCCTGTTTTATTTCTAAAATCTGCCCGTAGTTTTTCGAACAATAAAATACGTTTTGGATGGGCACCTACACTGTTATTTTTGAGGTGTTGAACTAGCACTTTCTCTAGTGCTAAACTGACACCCACCCGTGGTGTTAAATAAAAGGTGTTATTATAACACCAATATTGGTGTTGATTTAACAACATATGACCTGAAACATATTGTAGCGTGTTAAATTTACACCTCAGCACTTTAACACCCAATTAATAGTGCTGAAATAGCACCTTGTTCTGCCACAAAGGTGCTAAAGTAACACTGTTTCTTGGCGTTAAGTGGTTGGTGTTAAATTAACGCCATTAGCAAGAGTTACAATAATTTATAAAGGGCGGTATTTCTGCACCACTCTCCTTGTAAAATCATGGGTGTCAAAATAACACTTATTTCAACTGTTTTTTTAACTTATTTTTATACTTATATCAAACTGCAGCTGTTTTCGTTCTGTGCTGTTCCTCGTATTGCGCACAATGTTATGTTTTCGAATAAGGTGATTTCTCAATGAAAAAAATTTCTTAAACGTCCTGGCACAGCCATCGATGCTACAAACAACATGAAAATTTGGTTCATCACGATGAACACGGCCAATATGTGTTATTAGTAATTGAAGAGAATCTGAAACGAATTCTAGGCAAATATTACATCGATATAGACGCTACATGACATAATTCACTTCAAGAATACAATTCACTTCTGAAGAGAGTGCCTGCTCAACTCTGTTACCATATATGGTGTGAAATGTGATATTAGCGACTATATGCAAAAACGCGGTAAAATGCTTATAGCCAACTGTCACTGTCACACTGATCATATTTCATTTCATGATTTTCATCGTGATTTCACCTGTTTGTGCAGCATTGTCAAATTATATTTTATTGTGAACTAAACGTAAAAGTCAATATTACCAGGCTTAAAGAGCCATTGGATTTAAGTTATTTGGTTTCGACGATCTCCCTTCTTTTAAAAAGGTAAATACAAAGCTTTCTTGAATATATTTTCTTATGAAATTTCTTGTGACACATACTTTTCCTCGTGCTTATATTTCATGTAGAAATTTTTGTATTTGTGTTTTACAAATTTTTATGCGTTTAAGGTCGGATGGATTCCACGTTGCTTGATAATCTTAAGAAGGCAGGGGTAAAGGACAGTGTAATTTCTATTCTTGAAGATGAAGAGGTATGTGTATAAAATTAATTTTAGCATGAGTGCGTGAATTTTTGCGTGTTGACGTTGTGACTAGACGACTTTTTGTTGCTTTTGTTAACACTGCTTGGTAAATATTTATTCCATACCGAAAAAACAATACTTGAATTTAGTTGGGAAAATTATTGAGGGAAATAAAATGTAAAGATAAAAAATGACTAAGTAATCTAAGACGTCAAGCATTATGAGTGAAAGTTCAACTGCTGTGGTTCCAAACTACATTAGACTATGAAGTAAAAATACCAAATCAATATTATTGCAGCATGCTAAGTTGATGTTCGAATAAATTACTTCATTTTTTTTACTCCGGTCCGCGGAATCCTGGCAAATGTTAAAGCCAATAAATTAAGCTGCTTTAGTAATTTAAAAAATTTATTTGGAAAACGTTTTTAACAATGGATTTGAATGATAGTTCTCACTCGGAAAGCGAGTTTTACTATGCCGACGAGCTTGGAAATATCGTGGAAAATGATAGCGAAAATATAGCAGAAAACGTAAACATGGATGAAAGCGACGAAAGTTTTACGCATGAAATTCAAGATTACATTATGGCACAACGGCCATAACCGCTTGACAAGAAATAAATACGTTATTTACCGTTTATATTTCGGTCCGAATAGAAAAATAGTTCCTCTCGACATAAAAAACGGCCTTTGGCCTCTGGCCGTTTGGGACCTCTGGAAAACATTTTTACATTTATTTCACGCGCGTTCTGATTGGTCAAAGCCCAATCCAAACATCAAATGGCTCTTCTTTTTTCGCTTGAATGGACCTCCCCAAAGTCTCGGTCAGTACAAGCGAAAAAACAACTCGACCAGTATCCTCCTGTACGAACCTCTCGCTCAGTCATTAACATATATATATCTTTTTAATTTAATTTTGATTTTTTGTACTTGAATAGTTTGATTCAGCTGGTATTTTAAACAATACATCTGATGAGCTGTTGAAGGCATGTGGCATAAAAGGAGGGCAAGTTATACGAATCAAAAATGCATTGGCAACGATTAACAACTTGGACAAGTTTCTACCATTAAGAAATGTTCCATCCACCATTGAACCATCCACCCAGAAGATCGCTTTATCCACTAGTCATTCCTTTGCCATAAATGACAATGTCAGCAATTTTTCAGCGTCAATTGAAGAAGCTCATTTGTCAACAGGCACACCGTCACCTACAACATCTAGTACACCTCGACATACCATAGCATCTGAAAAGAGTAATCAACCTTCACCAAGCTTTGTACTTGTGGAAGAAAGGAAACCGAACAAGAACTGGATAAAAGGTTTTAAACTTCCTATTTCTGAATGTTAAATAATATACCTCATAATAGGTCACATTCTAATGTTAAAATTTATCTTTTGTATTTTACAGTTTTCTCCAAGAGTGAATGAAGCACTGCAAGCAGGAAAACTTAATGGAAACCTTTGGGATGAGTTTACTAGGGACATTTGTTCTTCTATTAAAGCTCATACAATGTTTCCATCCAGAGAAGAAAAACAAAGAGTGGCGTCCATGATTGTAGAAAAATATACTTTTCTCGTCGATTCACTTGGAGCTGGTACAGTAAGTCATATTCATATTATTTAATGCATATGATAATCTTTAGAAGAAATCCTATAGCTTTGCTCGCTATCTCTTATAATGTACAGCATGAACTTTCTTCGTTACAGGGGTCATGGTTGAAAGCAATCACTAATCGATTCAAAAACATGCGTAGAAAGAAGACGAATTCAACAACAAGATCTCTTTGTGTGTCTCAAACTACACAAAAGCAGCCAGAAACAAAGATGTTTCTAAGCTGTTTTATATATATACACTAGGTGCCAAAAAAATAAGTCCACTAAATATCGAATGCATATTTTTAGTTTTGAACCATATCACCACTCTGTCACAACAATGTTAGGTTTTAAGTTCTCGAAAAAGCAATGTCAGTACATGGTATGTCCTCCCTTAGCTTTCAAAATGGCTTCAACTCTTTTTGGCATTGATTTAACAAGATTTTGAAGTGTAGATGGTTCAATATTATGCCAACATGTAGAGATTACATCCCATAGCCTGTCCTGGCTTATTACGTCATGTTTCACTTTTTCTCTTTTAAACTTATCCCATAAGTGTTCAATTGGATTAACATCGGGCGATTGAGGCGGAAATGCCGTGAGCTTCAATTCACCCTGATTTTCTTTGTTCCTTAAATAATTTGTGCACAAGTTGGAGCTGTGTTTCGGATCGTTATCCTGAAGTAAGGTAAATCCTCTCCCGCATAACCTTTTGCCAGATGGTACAGCATGCCTTTGGAGAATAGAATGGTATTGCCTTTTGTCAAGATTACCTTTTATTCTGTAAAGACTCCGAACACCATTAAAGCTGAAACAGCCCCAGACTTGAATGTTTCCACCCCCATGCTTCACGGTGGACTTGAGGCACTGACTTGACAATCTTTCACCACATCTTCGTCTCACATAAACACGGTGATTATTTCCATGTATTTCAAACTTTGATTCGTCAGTAAAAAGTACTTTTTTCCAATTGTCTACGCTGTAATGCCTGTATTTTTGGCTCATAAGAATCTCTTCCGCTTATTTATCGGGCGAAGCAACGGCTTGGAAGCTGCAACTCTTCCGTTCAGACCACTTGAAGCCAATCTCCTTCTTACTGTTGTTTTGCTGATTGCTTTCTCTCGGGTGGCGTTAATTGACGATTGAATGTTGCTAGCAGTTGCTTGTCTGTTACGCAAAGAACTTAGTTTTATGAACTGATCTTCTTTCTTTGTTGTTATACGTGGTCTCTCAGGTTTTGGTAAGCTGGAATAACATTGCGTCTTTTTAAATCTTTCCACGGTTCGCTGCACAGCTCCTTTGGACACTCCCAGCTTTGCAGCAACATTCGTTGTAAGTAACCTTCGTTAGTGAGAGCAACAATTTTTCCTCTAACTCCTTCATTTAAATCTTTAGCCATTTCCCAATGTACTGCCCATGCACTTAGATATTGTGAAATATCTTGGAAACAATTGCGGGAGACAATTTCAGGTCTCACTGCGCATTTTCAAGTGGCTACTGTAACTATATATTTCAAAAGACACATTTTTTCCCACAATTTTTCCAATATTGGAGCTGGACTCATTTTTTTGGCACCTAGTGTATATACATTTAACTTTACTTGTTTCATATATTGACTTGTTTATAGTATGTTTTATGTTTTTGTATATATTTATATGTGTGAATACATGCATATAAATCATTTCATTTTTTTTTAAATATATTTATTGCTCAGCATTTTTGTGTCGCGTGTTTAACTGGCCTTACATAAAATAATAAGAAAAGGGGTTACAAAATAACACCGAATTTAAGTGTCATTTTGACACCGGACGTTAAGGGCTAAATTAGCACTTTAACAAGTGCTATAATAACACCAAGAATAGGCGCTATTTTAGCACCAAACTCGGTGTTAATTTAACACCAGTAAGAAAATAACACCCGAAATGGTGTTATTCTGTACCTTTTAATTTAACACGACTTTTTAGTGTTAAATTAACACCTTAAAATTTACAGTGTACGATTGCATACAGGGATTGGCATAAATCCAGTGACGTAGAAAATAAATTAGATTGCTTAGCTGCATCCTGTATAATAAGTTCATTGCAGTGACTGAAACAATGAACATAAATTGCGTTTGGTGCAATATCTTCCTTGAGCTTTCTTGCGAGGGATTTCATTGCTGAAGCCCATCAAAGCCCATAGCTGCCATTTTGTGACCTTCCATACCACATCTGAGAAGGATATCTTTGGTGTAGTACAGTAATGCATCAGATGAAAGTCCTTGCAAACATTCATAAATTCCAACAAAATCTTCCGATACTTCGTAATTATCATCACAGGTCCTTACGGAGAAAGACAACTGTTCCTTCTTAGATACGTCTGGTGATTCGTCAGCTAGAATTGAAAATGATTCTCTCACTAGTATTTTAACAGTCAAATGTCTTCGAGCATTTATTACAATCATCTGTTTCTGCTCGTCCAGGATGTCGTGTGCAGCTACGTATCGGTTCTCGTCTAGTAAAAGTTTTAGTGCTTTGTCGTTGATAGCTTTATCAAGATTGAACTGATGAATATTAGATTCAAAATCCGTTTTACCTCTAATCGCAATACCTTGGCGTAAGAGTGTTTTTAATGTTTGAAGATGTGAAATCAACCCTTTCCGCCTTAACTGCTGCGTTTCAAGAGCAAGCGAACTGCAGGCTATGCTAATAGACAATTGCCCTTTGTCTAATGTGGCACAAGCTTCTTTATGAGCGTAACTGTTTTCATGTTCGTTGAATTTCTCACAGCCTTTTTTCCAGTTAACAAATCCAACTTCATAACTGCCAAACACTCCCTTTATCTTAAAGTGGGTAGAACAAATTTCGCAAAAAGCCTTATTTTTTTCTTGATTGTACACTGGCCACTCATAATTTCGTAACCACTGACCTTGGAAATATCGACCATGCTTCACACTACTTTCCTTGTCTTCACTTGTAAAGTCTTTCTCATGTTTTACCCATGTCGTTTTCATGCATATCTTTTCTGTTTGACCAATCAGACTTTTCGGTTTGGACCATTTTTGTGACTCACAGTCTGAGGCTTTTTCAGTATAGATAGTTATTACAGTGTCAATTCCGCTTGTTGAAGCAGAATCAAAATCATGGCCTGTGTTTCCTTTTGCAAACAGCGATGTTATTTTTGATTGACCCGGCTTAGCAGCTGCTTTCGCTAATGCTTTTGCTGAATCTTTTTTATATCTTACTGCTCTTGGTTTTGCAGAAAAAGCGATAAGATGCAAAAAATATCCCTTTCAAAGTCATCAGTGTTTAGGTGACTGAGCCATTTATGCCAGCAGATGTTTACCATTAAAAATATCTTTGCTATACGTCATGTTCCTGGTACGTTTTTGGATTTAATAATAACGAAAGAAATTTGCAAAGGTATTGTGATTTTTACTTGTTTACATTTAAAAAATGACGTTTCACGGTTGTCGAGGAACTCGCTCCTCAGCTGGTTCACTAACACTCTTCGTTTTGAACCTTTTATTTTACAAGCCAAACAATCTACAAGTACATCACTGGAGTATTCTTACGCTATCTATTAGAGTTAATTAATTATTTACATGTTATTTATACTATCGGTAATTACATAAGTCGAGCTTTCCTTTACGTCATAAGCAGTACTCACTCTTTCATTGCGTTTCAAGTTCTCACGCGTTGCAACAATAAAGAAGAACTAACTAAACAAACACAGAACTTACAAAACGTACTTAAAACAAAGAAATGTTAAAGGAAAACTAACATAGTTACGACAATTTTATTGCTAAGCTAAAAAGAATGCAATATCCCACAACGGTTAAGTAGTCTTTATCTTGGATTAAAAACAATAAATTTTCAACCTGTAGGGCACTTTTGCCCCCCCCCGCCCATCTCCAGAAAAGGCAAGGGGGGCCGTTGCCCCCCTTGCCCCCAAGTTCCGGCGTCCCTGGATTTAATATCTAAACATTGAGTACCTGGTTCACAAAAGCAATTTGCACAATGTTCAAGGAATAAAGTTAATATTGGCGGAAAGTGCAATTATGCGAGATGTTTGGGAATGAAGAAGTTAAACAGACTTGTAAAATTTAGGTTTCATCAAGCTTTGTAAGTGAGAAATGATTTATAAACGCAAATATAAGAAAGAAGAAGGAACGATTTTTTCAAGGATTGCAGAGTTTTTGATTTCCTTTAAATCAACTGAAACTCAATGTTAGTTGTTATCTACCTTTGTTATTTACCACAGTTGCATTTACCCTAGGTCATGTTTCTTTTGGTTTCGGAATTCAATGCATTTGATTGTAGTTATTGATTACCATTGTAGCAATCAGCTCAAATATAAACGAAAAAAGACAGCATCAATTATGCCTTTTGGTTGCCTTATTCCAAATGGAAACAGATTGCTCAAATTTACATAGCAAATGAATTGGATTTCTTTTCTTTAAATGAAATTCTAAAGCAAGTTTTTACATTTTGTAAGGGAAGTGTTTCGTCATAGTTTGCATTGTACAGCGTGTAAGATTAAAGTTTCATTAATTGGTTGCAAAAGATCTGGGCATTTTCGCACTCAACGGAGTGGGGTTGAACATGAAGTCCTTGCTTTAGCACGTCCTCATTTTTGCAGTAAATGCCGCGAAATAAAAAGGGGGGGAGAGCGGAGTCGTCCTTAAAAGATTTAATTCAAAATTACGTTTTACAAGTTCAGTTGTATCACAATTTTTAAAATCGATGAATGTCTGACGAAGATGAATATCTGTAAATTTTTAAAATTTCAGAAAACTAATTCATTGGGTTGAGAATAAAAAATTCCGATTTTGTTGCTTTTGCAGAATTCCTTCACATTAAATTTAAAGTCAACGCTATTATTAGATTGCCAAACAATATACGGAAGGGTCACAAGTGTCGGAATATTTGATGTTATTGTCCTCGCGAATATTGCGCAGCGTCGCTAGGAACCATTATTCCAGCTAGTTGATAGCATTAGTCATTTCTTTGCAACCTCTAAAATGACTTCTCATTGTTTCTCGACTCTAAATATTCTCGCATCAATCAAACTAGACGACATTTTATTTTACAGGTTAGAAATTCTAAAAAGTGGCTGGGAATAATCAGATGGTCATCGTATCAGCTCATGCATATCGTCAGCTTGATCAACTAAAATGTTCAATTGACTACAGTAAAAAGACCTTTATATTCTTCAGCAGGGGAATACATTTTTGATGCACCCTGTGTATTTGCTCCTCTGGTAAATGAACGGATAACACCGTGTATTGTTTTGTTCTCGAGATTGGTTGTATTCACTGCATGGTTTTCACTCAAAATATAAAGAATCGATCGAAATTTAAGGAAATAAGGCGACAACAATGATATATTTCATTAATATTTTTGCTCACATGCTGTTGTTGGTCGGCTTATTTCGGTTAGCTACAGGTTGGTGAAGTTATGTGACAAACTATTGAGTTTTGTACTATTTGCTTTTATGCATTTAACTATACTATACCTTTGGACTATTTGCATCAGTAAATTTGCTTGGTGTACAATATATACAATGTATTCTTGTTAAAATTCATTTCTGTTAAATTTGCGCACGCCCCATGTGGAAAACAACTCCCTTGTTGACAATGGTTAGCGTGTTGAAATAAAATTATTCATTCATTCATTCATTCAATGTGCGAAATCTTTATTATTGTAGGCTCTTTGCTTCACTTATCAGCGGCGTAGCCAGCAAAAAGTATTTGGTCGTAATCAGTACTTCTGTTTTGCATGACTGAAGAGTATATTAGCTGGGATTTTATACTATATCTCAACCTTAAATGCGTACATGGCAGATTTATCAAGTCCTTTGCTTTTGATGTTGATATTTATACTTGTAAGCCAAGATAGCGGTTATGAACGCCATTTTCAAAATTCCAATTTCATACTTGCATTTTAATGTCAATCTATCAACATCTGTGTTATATTTTGAAGGGAGATCGTATGGTTGCTCTATAATTATACTATTCTTCACTCAGTCTCTTGCCGATCGATAAGAAATCAATTGCACGATACATCTGCTTTTGACTTCACAGCTCATTTCAAATGGTAAGACTAACGGTTGTTGAAACACCATTTGACGACCATCTGCCAGTATATTATCAAGCAGAAATGCATTTCGTTTTTCCATAAATCACTGTACATCCATACTCATCATAAAACATTAGAACATAGCCAAAGCTATTTGACCTATCAGCGTAAAGTATTTCCATGTTTTATATCTTATAGTTTCTAAATTTATGAGGTGGTTTGAGATTAAAAGCTCAAGAGTTGTGATGCAAGAGTTTAAACAATAGATTGTGTAATATTTCGTCTTTATTCAAAGACATCATCAGACTAATAGATAAAACTAATAGTCTAATGGTGTGTTTGGAGTAAAGACGAAATATTACACAATCTATTGTCTAAGCTCTTGTACATCAGCTTGAATATCAAAAAAATGAGATGTCTATGTTCGGAATCTGTTTTATTAGAATTAGAAAATGTGACGATGGAGTGAAAACAATGGAATACAATAGCTAGTTGGCATTCTCTTACTTTATTGGCATTCTGTATATAGAGAATACTAAGTTAGATATTGTTATAGTTCATTTCCTTTTTAGTATTCTCGAAATTATAAATATACTTATTAAGTTAAATTGATACCCTCGTGTCTTTGGTAACGTTCTAGGACGGTTGGAGCATGGTCACTTGTGCTCTATGGTATTTGGAGTCCGTCAGATTAGATGAAAAGTTTCTATCTAATTTTCGGAACTCTAAATCCTATAGAACACACCTGATCAGGTTCTAACCATTACGAAGACTTTTATAAATTGACGGTTTGTGATAATTTCAAACGGTAAAACATCCAGCGTAATGCACCAGTGAGTTTATCTTAGTGATCAAACATACATATTTCACAATAGGTTAATTGCTATAAAGGTTTTTTTGACAGAGCATAACATCCTTTAGTATCTGCTCTTTCAAAAAAGACCTGAGTAGCATCTGCTAAGACCATTATACACATTCCTTTTGAATTTTTTTGTTATTACTGTACTTGAACGACAGAATAGTTGCATGCCTTAGAATAGACCAAACACAGTTCCTCTTCTCATCTTTCAAACGAAACAAAGGCCATCTTTATTAAAGTGTCAGGTTTGTCGTGTACAATTGAAGAGCCTTTCATGCTGTGTAAGCTAAATTTCTGCATGCAGTCATATGTTTTGTTTAAAATTAAAGTAATCGTGTAATAAAGGACGCTTTCAAAATGTCTTTGCCCGTCAGATCAATAATTTGCAACTCAACGCACTCAATGTCTGATTACAGTGTTAAAGAGAGTGAAAACGAAACTCTCAAATATGAAGAAAATAAGAGAAAGTTTATAAAACCAATCTTACATTTCATAAAAACGACCTACACTTTGACAGTTTCAGCTCTGCGACTGTATGCAAACAAAGAAGCAGATTTTTGTCGTACTTATTGTCAGTTTTACTACATTTCGCGATGGTAGGTTGCCTAAATTGTAAGACGTCACTGCAGAGTTATAGCTAAATCAGGTATATAGTTCATTGGGTCAGAAATCATTTGCATGAGACTGGAACGCAGTATTTCCATCTCACTGTGAGGTGCATGTCATAATTATACTTATTGCTGCTGTCAATATACATTTTCATAGTTATCAAATCCACTGCTCTCACATAATTTTCATGTTGGTAATAATTTAGAAATTAGCGATTGATAAATTTGAATGGTAATAGTAATTGTTTAATAATAATAGCCAAGAAAACCATGCAGTCACAACAATAATAATTTACTTACAATAAGAGTTACAGTAAAACCTTTTCTACGACTTGAAAAAAGGTTGGCAGGTCAGCTTTATTTACAAAGAATGAGATCCCCTTCAAGCTAAATTTATTTAAAATTATGGATTTTTTAAGGATTCTTAAAGGAAAATCTTTTTTGTAGACGTCTGTCTACCATGTAAATAGACATCAGAAATATTATTGTTATTTCATTCACAGCTTTATCGTGTGATGTTTCTGGAGAAAGACGTTTTAAATGTGTAGATGATGTACATGAGAAATATCATTGTCCGAAAACATGTTGCTATAACAAAACAGCAAGTCCTTCATGTTATTTCACTGATAAAGGTAAAAATAACCAATTGCATGATATGTAAAGTTTGGGAAATTTGCTGCATGTTTCACTTGCTTTTTTTTTGGTGAAATTTACCATTGTTTTTATGGAAAGTGATTCTGTCGTTTAGACAACAAATGCTTCCCTACACGTGATGCAATTTTCCTCAGCCTCGCCTTCTTTTCTTAAAAATAATTTGGCAGAGAGCTTCCTTTATGGAAAAGAATGTAGCCAATCTATATTATATAGTTATCCACGTATAGAATGTGTTTGCATCAGTAACATATTCCATGTCTGAATTTTCTCTAATTCAATAAAATTACCAAATTTTTCGTCAGTGACGTAGCCAGTCGTAAATTTGTTCATGCTATGTAAAATTTTTCATCATATACATTATTCATTTCTTTAGAAATCTATTCTTTTTAAAGTGAGCAACTCCAAAGTATTTACATTGCATGAACATACTTGCAGGCTGTCAACGACACTAATTTTTGTACTTTCTATTTTCATTATTAAAATTGAGTTGGCTGTCATGTTACTACAACAGAACGTGACTATATATCAATGATTTATGAGCGTTGTACTCTCGACAAATGCGTGATGAGATGTTTAAAATTCCTTTTTTAGATTATGGTCTGATTCAGCACGCTAATGGACTTTGCGTAATTGTGCGAGAAAGTGATGGACTGCTTGTTTGGTCAAGCAACTGCACTATGAGAAATGCTTTCTTCCTGGTGTCATATGATTATCCAATATACATCGCGGAAACAGGACGTTGTGTTTTACCAACAAAGTTAGTTTACTCAAGTTATTCTTTCAATAAGAACCTTTACTTCCATTCTATTAACATGCAGTGTTTACGACATCTTGCCATAACTATATATTTCAGGGAAACGAGCAAATGTACATTTTCTCTTCACCAAAGGCTTCTGTCAGAAAACGAATTCTGAAAATCAAAAAGTAAATATACGACAAAGGGATTTTAAAAAAGACCTGCTAACAAAATTATCATGTATAAATTATTGCTGCCGCGTCGAGCAAGTCTTAGGCAACCAGCAAGACAGCGATCTAATAGTCTTACGTATGTTGCCGCAAAGCATTATGGAAGATTTGGTCTTTTAGCTCAAATTTCATTTTCTATTCAATTCCTCAAAGTTTAAAAGTATTTAAGCCCGCGTTAATTTTTTTTCGCGTAATAGAATTCAAAGGGAGCATGAGCAATAATATTTGCAATTTTATCAAGGGAAATTCATAGAGCTCTTTGTTAGTTCATAAAAAAACATATTGTCAACCAATAAGGGCAATATGTTTTATATGAGCTAATGTTGACTTTTTTAACTGTATTTGAATACAGCACAGCAATCTTAAATACTGTAAAATCATACATCGAGCATCTATTCATTTATCTTGGTTTTCCCGCCATCTCTGAGTTCAATTGGTGTATTTCGAGTCAGTATTAAGTAGGGCAATATTCAATACCTCCGAGGTTACCTAGTAATGTGTTGAAAATTGAAACCATTCGTCTCTGCAACACGAACGAAAAATCTAAACATGATAGGGAGCTTTGGCAAAAGTACTACTGCTACAACGAGTTCGAAGTTTGACCGTGTAAGGGAATAGCACGAGGAAGTTTGTTGTCGTTGTCGCTTCGTCAAAATTTAGTTTTAGCTATAAACAACAGAACGAGCCTTTTTATTGTGAAGAATACCGACGTTTGCGAAGCAGCTACTGCTCCATTTGTCAATAAAGATATCAACTAATCGGTAATACTGATTTTGCAAGAACATAGGACTGTTTATAGTGAAAAATCTTCACTATTTTAACTTTTATGTACGATATATTTATGCTATTTTATTGTTTGTTTACCGTTCACTTTGCGTACGAAGTACATGAAAGTTATCAAAGTCACATTTCCTTTTAAATGCACATATGCGCTCAAAAAAGGTTCTAAAGTAAAGCATGGATGCGCGAAAATAGTACTGTAAACTAATTTCTTACACAATTATAAAATATACCTACATTCCTGGCTTAAAAAAACATCGTAGTCGCGCCTACGAATTTTTTACAAAACATCGTACTCAGATTGATGACGGCTACGTGTTGTTGTTGCCAAACAATATACGGAAGATGTATACGGAATATGTATACGGAACAATATACGGAATATGTTGTTGCCTCTCAACAATTCGGATATAAGTTCTTTTGTGGCACATCCAGCCATGTAATGAAAATTCTCAATATCTTAAAACAAAAAAATATGATGCTATATAATATAATTCTCTTTACATATAATGCTTATAAGCACTTAATAGTTATTTAGTTATTGAGATATTTCTTATCATTGTTAGTTTACGAAAGAAGGTTTCGGGACGGCGAAAATTTGAACATTCAATGAAATGAATCTTGCCCTAACTGGATTATTGAAGTCCGATCAGCTGAATTTGGTGTTTTGATGGAAGAAAATGGTGGTATTAGAAAACCATATATGATATCTTTGCTAGACAATAAATGTCTGTCGTCGTCAGCATATAAAGTTTTGCAAAAGCAATGTAACGGAAAGAGCAGATGTTTGTTTACCGTGAGGAAAGATAATTTCTTATCGAATTCATCAAGTTGCAGTAACTTTACATCGTTACTTCTATATTACACATGCAAAACTTCAATGTCAGGTGTGGAAATTTATTGTTATTTGAAAAGCTGGCTAAAATTTTGCCATACCAATATTTGTTGTAGAAAGTTGAGAACATAGGCAAATATAGATGTTGAAAAATTCTTTAACTTGAATTATTGAGTATAAACTGGTGAAGGTAGCTCCCTATAAAAACTAAGAACATCAATGGATGTGCTGCCCGCATTAAAAATCTGATCTATTTTAATCATTTCATAATCTTTAGAAACAAATGTTTGCACAATACATTTTATTGCTAAATTAATAAAAAAATCAGTCTTTCTGGCAGTTGAAGTTCTATCAAAACTAGAAGAATTACTCATTTATTATTTTGTTTTTTGTGCTCGTTAGAAAGCTGCTGAAAATGTAAGGGGCTGATAGCAAATACTTAAAAACTTTTTTATAAACTTTAAGTGACAGCTGATGGCTACGTCCATGAAAAAAGATAGATTTTGCTGTAGATAACCCGTTTCCTCCACGAAATTATGATAGATAAACTGGCAAACGAACAATAGCATAAGTCAACACTATGCCCACCATTTCTTAAATTTTCTTATCTTGTGTTTTAGTGATTAAAGTTTATAGTCAATAATTGTCGCCATAGCATTTTCGTTTTCTTTATTTTTCAATGGTAAACTTTATTTTCTATAAATATCTCTAAAAATGAAGAGCTACAAACCTGGTAATATAAATTCACTTAGGGAGGCTACCTTTGTCGTCCGTCCTTTATATATTTCTGCGAAAGTTTCATTAAATAGTGGCGTAGCATCTGAATAAATGGGGGAATATTTTATAAATCTATGTTCTGCAGTATTGAATTAAATCAATTGTTTTCATTAAAACACTCACATATAAATATGTGCCCTACCCCGCGTAACGAGTTTCTTACGCTAGTGACACTAACGATGTGTAAATTACTATTGATTATTTCATACAAAATCGAAGTATACTAAGCAGTTCCTTCATCGTTAAAAATGTAGATATCGATTATATTCAGGAATGGTTGGTAAATGTAAAGTGTTTTTTTGGCTTACTGTCTTTTTCGATAATTTTTTTTTTCAGGGAACGGTAGTGCAACATCAGTAACTATGAGATCTGTAACTACGACACCAGTAGTTACGACATCAGGTAATGAAAAAGTAATCGAATTATATATCACGGCAAACAAGTGGCATTGCGTGTCTTATACACATAGCTTAAAAGTTTTAGAATATTTTTAGTGAAGTCAGCCGTGCATACTTAATTTTGGGCGCAGTTTAATCAAATACATTTGTCTTTTTACTTTCGGCAATCTTTATAGTCTAAATACTGCGAGAGATTTGATGAAAATCTTAAAAAGTTTGAGTAGTTATTACGTCGCAATGAAGCAGTCTGTATGAACTGTGATTTTTCTTATCAAAACTGTACCATGACTTTTCTTTGCACTTATTAGCTATTCATTGTAAAATGTATATGACATGTCTTTTTCTAGATGATAGGTACAAGTTAAATACACTCGTTGTTTTTTTACAATTTCAGAAAGGTCATCTTCATCAGCGACAAAATGGTACTTTATTTTTGTGGCGTTCATTTCAGGAGTTTTGTTGGGAATTTTTCTTTCGTATTTAATATTTTTGTGCCATCGTCGATGGTCAAAAAGGAAACTTCAATATGTTCCAGAAGACATGCAATACATAAAAAATTCCCTTCATGACTCAGTGGACTTTAATTAAAATAAAAACTTTTCAATCTACGAAAAAACAACCCATGTGAGAAAAAACATCAAAAACTGGTCTATACGAAAAGGAATAAGAATAACCATCATTTATAGCAAAAGAAATGAACTGAAATGATGAAAGATAAAAATCAATTTATAAAAAACTGAATTGAGGTTTTTCTATACAATATTATTTTGCATTTCGCTTTGTCATGCCTAACAACAAAATGTGATTTTTTAGTCAGGTGATATAGTTGATTTTTCCTTTTTATATTTTCTGATGTAACTACGAAAATAAATCAAGATTATTACCAAGCACTAATGGTAAAAGAATACATGTAAGAGCATCATAGAGGATGAAAATCAATTTAAAAGAACTTGAATTGAATAAATTTAGTTTTTATAGATAGTTTTAGCCATGCATGTTTAAATTGTGACGTGTAGCTACTCAGTTTTTCTACATTTTTGACATTTTGCTTTTTGCATTTTAAATATACCAGTAACTACGACATCAGTAACTACGACATACGTAACTACGACATCAGTAACTACGACACAAGTAACTACGACACAAATAACTACGACACTAATAACTACGATACTGATAACTACGACACAATAACTACGACATAAAAAACTACAACGGCAAGACTACAACACTAGTAACTACAACACCAGTAACTACGACACCAGTAACTACAACGCCAGTGACTACAACACTAGTAACTACGACACCATTAACTACAACGCCAATGACTAAAACACTAGTAACTACGACATCAGAAACTACGACACCAGTAACTACAACGCGAGTAACTACAACGCCAGTAACTACAATGCCAGTAACTACAACGCCAGTGACTACAACACTAGTAACTACGACACTAGTAACTACGACACCAGTAACTACAACGCAAGTGACTACAACAATAGTAACTACGACACCAGTAACTACAACGCCAGTGACTAAAACACTAGTAACTACGACACCAGTAACTACAACGCCAGTGACTACAACACTAGTAACTACAACACCAGTAACTACGACATCAGTAAATACAACGCCAGTGACTACAACACTAGTAACTACGACACCAGTAACTACAACGCCAGTGACTAAAACACTAGTAACTACGACACCAGTAACTACAACGCCAGTGACTACAACACTAGTAACTACGACACCAGTAACTACAACGCCAATGACTACAACACTAGTAACTACGGCATCAGTAACTACGACACCAGTAACTACAACGCCAGTAACTACAACACCAGTAACTACAACGCCAGTGACTACAACACTAGTAACTACGACACTAGTAACTACGACACCAGTAACTACAACGCCAGTGACTACAACAATAGTAACTACGACACTAGTAACTACGACATCAGTAAATACAACGCCAGTGACTACAACACTGGTAACTACGACACCAGTAACTACAACGCCAGTGACTAAAACACTAGTAACTACGACACCAGTAACTACAACGCCAGTGACTACAACACTAGTAACTACGATACCAGTAACTACAACGCCAATGACTACAACACTAGTAACTACGACATCAGTAATTACGACACCAGTAACTACAACGCCAGTAACTACAACGCCGGTGACTACAACACTAGTAACTACGACACTAGAAACTACGACACCAGTAACTACAACGCCAATGATTACAACACTAGTAACTACGACATCAGTAACTACGACACCAGTAACTACAAAACTAGTAACTACGACACCAGTAACTACGAAAATAGTAACTACGACACCAGTAACTACGACAATAGTAACTACGACACCTGTAACTACGACAATAGTAACTATGACACCAGTAACTACGACAATAGTAACTACGACACTAGTAACTACGATACCAGTAACTACAACGCCAATGACTACAACACTAGTAACTACAACACCAGTAACTATGACAATAGTAACTACGACACCAGTAACTACGACAATAGTAACTACGACACCAGTAACTATGACAATAGTAACTACGACACCAGTAACTATGACAATAGTAACTATGACACCAGTAACTACAACACTAGTAACTACGACACCAGTAACTACGACAATAGTAACTACGACACCAGTAACTACGACAATAATATCTACGATACCAGTAACTACGAGTAACTCCCTTGGTAATGGTAAAGTTCGGATCTTGATAAGAGCGTAAAAATACCGAAATTTTTGGAATGAAAAGGTTCACGGAAAGTGAATCAAAGTGATAAATCGAGAAGCAGGGTGAGGTGAACTTAGTCGATCTGCTTTTACGCTGCGGTTTTCCTTTAAAAAAAAAAAGTCTTTAAGGAAATTCAATTACTGATGTCGAGATGACAACCATTTAGTATTTCAAGCACTATCAAAATCGATGAAAGATACAATCGCTCTGTAAAAAGTAAAATGCGAGTTATAGACTCAACATTTTTTATGAACCTGGATATTCAAGTTTCTTTTTTCTTCGGAAAAACAGATCTTTAAATCCATTGAAACGACAAAAAAAGACAAACACTGTTTGACACCGTTTGAAAATTTACCTTCCGACGAAAGAAAAATTTATGCTTGAATATTTTCTCGTCATATTTTATTGTATTGCCTTTTAGCATAAAGTGTAATTTTCAGTTGGCTTTTCCTCGTTACAAGTTGTAAGTTACAACGAACTCACTGTAGTAAAGTTTTAGCTGTAAAAATAACCTTTGCGAAGAGTTGGCCTAGTGTGTTGTTTGTCGTGATGTTGTTTATATGTTTATGCTTTTGCAGTTTGTATTCAAATTTATATTGGCCGTGTATGTTTGGCACTCAGGGAATGAAACTGACGTACAAACCGCGTGAATATTCGACTTTGAAGGACTGGAACTGACGTACAAACCGCGCAAGAGACTAGGACTTTGGCTTCAATTTTATATCTATAAAATGTATTGTCGTTATCATTCCAGATATATATATATGGAGTTCACTGATGCAATCCAATGAAACAATCACAAAGATGACGTCATAATCGTATTTGATTTTAAAATGGCGGACACCCCTTGGGCAATTATTTAATTTAAAGCATGTTCGGAACTAATTACAATTTCAAAATAAAATTTTTTAACGTAAATATAACGTGAAACGTGTACTAAGATGTCAAAGATGATATTTTGTAATTATAAGGGAGTAAAAAGCTGAATTTTACAGATATTCTTAATTTTTGTTTCATTAAATTTAGTCAATAAAATAAACAAGTTGAGAATTGTTCAGCATATAATCACAGGTGTTATATAAGAGTAGATATATAAGACATCTTTTTATAGGCATAATTTTGTCAAACATTTAGTAAACAAAATTTACATTAGTCGAGAAATGCTAATCCTATATGTCAAGTATGATTGTTACCAATGTTATGCAAAAACGTAAGTTCAACGACAAAACCTGCTTATTCGCATTAATTTACTGATAATTATTGCTTTTCAAATTTCTTCTAGATTACTGTTGTGAGAAGCATTCCATTGGAAAGAAGTGGGAAAGTATTAAATGCACTATATCCATTTCTCTATAAATCATATAATTTTCATAACATTTATATGATTGTGGACCCATGCTGTACTTACAATAAATTACTTTTGAAGTTGTTTCAGTGCGTTATGATACAAATTACTAAATAAACTACGTTACATTGAAAATAATTTGAATTTTTTCAACTTAATCATCAACTGCATATAGACAGAGCTCATCTGTCACATTGATCGGCAGTAAGTTTAATTTTGTTCTTTGACTCTTTTTAATAGTGATATATTATTAAAATATCAAAATATTAAAAAAAAATCTTAAATTTGAAGATATCAGTTTGCGATTACGTCATGCATTGGTTCATTTTTTTTACCTTCCTGAATATCTTAGAATTCAACGATTATAACATTGAATTCAACGATTATAACATTGATATAAGTGCAACATGTTAGTAAATATGTCATATGTCGCATAGACATCTGCAAATAACAGCTTTGTGACTGAAACACAATTCAATGAGCGACTTGATTGTGTTATAATAGTTATCAAACTTTCATAAAGCAGATTAGATGTGAGCTAATTCATTTATTTGCGTGTAAGGAAGATTTGCTGTTCAAATCTGTCTTATGTAAAAATTCCAGTCATACTGGCTTTACTGTCTTCACTGTCATACCAAGTACACGTGCATTAAAATAAAACAAGACGGAAATAACGACGTACTTCTTTCACACTTTTGTCTTCTTCTTGATCGGTACATCCCTATACATAAGGTTAGAGATATTACCTTTAATCGTTGTAACATAACTGACCAAATTTCTTGATAAAGAAAGTTGACGTAAAAAGAAATATGTAAAACAAACAAACAAACAAACAAAATTATGCTGGGTGTTTTGCGGTTAATATGATTTATTGATTGAGTTACAGAACGATAATTAGCAATTTTTTTGTTTTAATATCATGCCAGAAATGATATGCTGTTAAAAGAAATTTTACGTTTTTGTCTAGAATGTTTGTTAAGGTAGATTATTTTTCACAGCTGCTTTGGAAAACTGGTAAATTGCATTGTAAAAACTAATGCTATGTAATGTCCTTCTTTTTTTGTTCATTTTTTTTTATGTAGTTAGGCAATGTGTTTTTAATGCTATGTGGACAAATTTTAAAATGACTAAGGTAAGCCTTAATAAAGAAGGGTAGACTGCCAATTCTTTAAATTTTCTTTTCAGATTAATGTCGCATTAAGTACCAAAATAGAATTAGCATAAATTTTCAAGAGGCAAGCAATCGACTCATTTTGAACACGCGACTGAACATCAAGAAAAACTTTACAGGAAAGTGCTTTTTACCACATAGGTAGGTATATTTTATGTATTTCGTAGATATTGGAACCTTACCATGGGTTGTAAAACAGCATTCTTGTTAAAAAAGCTAATTTTGTAATGAACGGCTTCAGTGAACAGTGATTTTTTGATAAGTACTGCTAATGAATTCCTTTTGATGACTGCACTAGATTCGATGATTTACATATACAAAGAAAGTAAAATTCCATTTAATTAAGTATTGTATACGCAATATATGATGTATTTTCCTTATTTTCGAGATGAAATGTAGACAACAGCTGCAGATTTCTTTTCTTAAATTTTGATGCAACTATCAAAATTTTTGTGCTCCAGTTATTTTTAATCCATTTACGTAACTACGACTGTTCAAAAAGACGTGCCATCAACTGTCATGCCTTTAGTTTTGTGAAGTTCTTTTTTTGAATTTTTACTCTCTACGATATCTTCATTTGGTCCTTTTTTGCCTTTTGAAATGTTTTATACTTTTTTATAAAATGAACTGCGAGAACAAGCAGTACGTTCAATGCTCACATTTCCCCATTCCAATCGTTGATATTTTCTCTAGAGGCAAAGGAAAAACTTTCTATATCGTGTATTAATTAAGTAGCGTGGTACAGTTGATAAAATCGCAAGTTTTCTTCACTCGCAGTTTAATTCACCCAACTCGGAGCAATTGTACTTTTCTGTAAGTTTATTTGACTGTGCAATAATGTTCAAAATTTTCTAACACTTGAAATGAAAATCGAAAGCCTTTTTGAAAACCTTTTATCGCACGTTGTTTATAAGTGCTCTTATCCTCTCTGTCTCTTGTGAGATTATTATATTTTTCTGTTTAAGAAAGAGACTATAGTAAATTTCACTAAGCTTACTTCCTTTTAGAATTCTTTATATCAACTATATAATTCTCAGTAAGAATACAAGCTGGAAATTTAGAACAAAAGGAGGCAAAAATGGTATATTTCTTTAATATTTTCGCTCACGTCTTGTTCTTGGTCGGTTCCTTCCACTTGATTACAGGTTTGTTGATGTTAAGAAAAAAATTTTAAATTTGCTTTTGTTTTTGAGAATTTATGCCACCTGCATTGATTAATTGTCATGTTCACAATTTAAAAAGTGTGGCTGAGGTGTAATTATCCGGAGTTATCTTAAATAATATATTGTTATATGATTGTAAAATATATATAACTGAATAACTTCCGTATTGCAAACATTAGTGGCATGGAGGAAAATATGGAATTTGAACAAAACAAAGACAGGAGTATGGATCTCCTTTATTTTTAGTTGTAGACTAAATTCATTTCTTCATTATAGAAATTATTAATTAACAATGGCTTTCTGTCACCTATGGTTGCTCATTTTCTGCATGCTCTCCATCTTTCGGCTGGAATAATTCATTCACTAGAACACACTTTCCTTTCTTTTAGTTTTACGAAAAACGTATTTTATAAAGCGTATTCAGTTGGTATCTGTAGAATGTGAAGTTTTACATCAAAAGAATCTATAAGTGACATTTTTAAAACCTATTTGGTTTTAAGCAACGGTGTATACTTATTGCATCGTATCGTCTGATGAAGAACATGGCAGAAATTCTTTAATGTTCTTGCTAAAAGCTAAAAGTTGATAGTTTTTTTATATATCTCCGAGTCTTTATTATCCGAAAAAACATTTTCAAGTTACAGTTTCCAATTAATAATAAAAGTTTTTGCATCCACACATACGAGTGTTTCTCTTTCACTTTCAGTAACGTTGTTTTATGATAACAAACGCAATTATTTTTAAGTGGCCAGTTTTTCAGCATTGTAATTCTTTACTGCGCATGATTCCTAATGACTAACCATTTTTTCATCTCTTTGTAAGAATATGTCTTTTCGTATATATTATCATGGGAACATAACTATTTTTGTATCTTCATTTTTTTTAATCATTTCGACCTAGTGCTGTTTCTCCATCCAAAATTTGAGGAGGATATTTGTTTTTCTCTCATGCCATAATGTTGAACAAATATTGCTTAAACTTGACATTCAGTTATTTTAAACTTGCATTATTGCATAAGCTGCTAGAGTAGTTAGCCTATTTTGTTTTCTTGGAAAAAGTACTATACCTTTAAAACAAAACTTTTATTAAATGATCTGAATAAAACACTTAATTATTCCTTAAAATCAATTTCTTTACCATCATCTGGTAAAGCTTCAAATATTTTTTGACCTGCACAAAAACATCGCCCTTTTATCTTTATTTCGCTTATATATGTGGCCATGGCAGGTATCATATATTATTTTGTTCTTTTTTCTACAGCTTTATCGTGTGAAGCTTCCAGAGGAAAACTACTGGAATGTGGAAATAATGTAAAACAGCAAGATCAATGTCCAAAAACATGTTGTTTTGACAAAACAGTAAATCCTCCGTGTTATTTCAAAGAAAGAGGTAACATTGTAAATTGAATTTACTATGCATTTGATTCATTTTTGGTCTTTTCTTACCTCCCTCAGAATACGTTGCTTCCTAAGAATTCAAATGATAAAGTATCATTTAGTTGTGGTTGAAATTTTTCTGATGTGTTTCATGCGGAACGACAAAACAAAATGCGTTGCTATTTGAAAATCACAAATAATAGCTTCGTTAAACAATTGAATTTTTTGTCCAGAACTGTTCCCCCATTTATTCACTTTGACTATGATTATACTTAATGAATCCACACTTCCAACAAAAATGTTTTCTCTGAAGAACTGGATTATTAGACGCTCAAAAAGAAATGAAAAAGACTATGTTTATATCATTAAAGAAATTAGGATTTTATGTTTAAAAATATATTCATAAACATGTACAATAAGTAAATAAATGAATATATAAATAAATATAAAAAAAATAGATGAATATATAAATAAAAAACATGGAATCTTATGAAAAAAACTTAACTTTTACAAATAGATTCACCCATACATATAGCTAGATATTTTTGTACCATTTCATAAAAACATAACGTTTCTTTTTATTTATGTTCAAATTTAACTACAAGAGAACTGATTGCACTTAAAATTTAAAATTTAATTACGGTGAACAAGACCTTCTACTTTTGTCTTGATTCATTTTTGTTTTTTGGATAACACACCGTAACTTTAAAGTTGAGTTCAACAATATGTTATTTTAAAGGTAAATTATTAAAAGAAGACATAAAAGTACAACGGATCTTTGAATTTTTTCTCAGTTTATGGTCCTATTCAACACGCCAACGGTCGTTGTATAAATGTAAAAGATGCGAACACTCTCATTTGGTCGCATGATTGCACGTCAAGAGATGCTTTATTCTTAGTCTCATTTGAGTATCCACCGTATCACGTTGCTACAGGAAAATGTGTCGTACCGAGCAGGTGAGTTATAAAATTGGAACTGTATAGTGTCTTCACTTTTTTTCTTCTTTGATATGTAACATGTACGTTTTATTATGTTGTATTACCCTTTTAGTATGTAAAATAACACCTGGTTTATTTTATCTTCACGAGTTAAAAATTACCCAAAACATCATCAATATTTCATACAATACAAGCATTATAACTTCTTAACCATTACATCAAAAAAGAAATAACAAGACCTATATACCGTTTTTATTGATTTTTTTAAAATGTTATAAAGCATTTCGTTGCTTTCATCGTTTATATTAGCATAATTTTTAATACTTTATATGGGTTTTTTTAGTTTTGCTGGTATTCCATTGGCATCATCAGATCCTGGCACAAATGTTAGTCTTATATTATTAACTAAATTTTGCGGTGGTAAAATAGGAAGATATCAACCAACTAATAATGGAAATTTAGAATACTATCATGGAAAGACTCCATACGATATATGTATTGGTGGTTCATCGGTTTTAAACAATAAATGGATACCTCATCAAAATGAAGTAGTGGCTATGGTGGAAAACGTGTGCAAAGTGGATAACTTATGCAAATTGCACTATGGTAAGTTTCCAGAAAAACGTTATTCACCTTTAACGAAGCGTATTTATACCATACAAGCCTTTCATTTTATGTTCTTTTTAATTAAAATACCCAAAATAGCCAACATACGTATTTGTTGAGGCAATACCATTTTTTTTATTTTTTTCTTTCTTGTACCTCTATTTTAGACCACGAAAATAGCAATTTATCAACTGCAAACTTTTCACATCTACGCCCAAATACAATGTCACGAAATTTGCTTCGATTTCCAGCTAAATAAAATATCTTGAACTGTTTTAATTTAAGACTGAAATTTGAAATGTTATTTTTTTGCAAATATTACGATTTCATACCCAAACAAGTTTCAGTTTCAGAGATGCAGTGCTTGTACAGCGTGCATGCGCAGCTGCTACTCACAAATTTATACAAATTTTTTCTCATGAATCCTTAAGCCAATTATCTTTGCTCTCTAGGCTTACTTCAAAAAAATTCACAAATTAGATATTTTTATATTAGTTTTCTTTATTAATAGTTTACGAAAGAAAGTTTGGAAACAAAGAACATTTAAATATTCAATGCAATAAATTATGTCCTACATGGTTCATTGACGTACACTCAGCAGAATATGGTGTTTTGATGAAAGAAAATGGGAATGAAAGAAAACCTTATAAGATATCGTTGGACAAAAAAAAATGCGTTTCGTCATCTGCTTTGAGCTTAGTGAAAAAGCGATGCCATGGAAATAAAGAATGCTCGTTTGAAGTACAAAAAAATGACTTTTTATCCACGCCATCCCAGTGCAGCACAACGCCATTTCTACTCGTTTACTACACTTGCACAACACTGGAAAAAGGTATGGAGATATTTTCTTTGCTTTGTAAAGTTAATGACAGTGATAGCAAAAGAAAATAATACCAGCAAAAATATACTACATGCTGCAGTGTGTGCATTTTTGATTTTACAAACGTAGTCTTAGACTAGCACTTGCTGGCTTTTTCACTTGTCTCCTTCTGGAGCGTAAAGGGCACCTTCAATAAACAATTAAACGTTTAAACACAAAAAAAAAAAACTAAACATAATCACTGATCAATACACGATTCGAAGTTATACACGATTCTTAATTGATCTATTATAAACAAGTTTCTGAAAACAAGTTACAAATATCAAAAATATTTCCAAAGAATATTCTTGTTTTAAGGTAGATAATGAATCCGAAAAAGAACGTGTACGATTACTTTCTGAACAATGTTATTGAATAATTGATGAATAGAGAAATTTATGCGCATTTAATATACACGACGACTTTTTTTAGAATAGACATGTTTCGACATCTCATGATGCCATCGTCAGTATGAGTGAGATAATAAATGATACAAGGTTTATATACAAGTAATAGGATACAGAAATTAGAACAATAAAATGGAAATAAGATAAATTAATGAGGAGCGTCCGAGCGTATTATAAACTAAATATTGTATTAAATTTAAAAACTTGAACAATGAGGTCAGGGTTAGTTTTGTTAATGTGGAGTGCTTCTTTGATTTTAAGGGAGAATGAGGTGTCGGCAATGTCGATGATTTTGAAGCAAGAGGGTAAATAGTTGGTTTTACATGAGTGAGATTTAAGAAGGTGTCGGTCGATATGAGAGTTTTTCTTCTGTTGTGGTATGTTCCCTGATTCTGGTGGATAAATCGCGCGACGTTTCGCCAATGTATTGGGAATTACATCCCGCGCAATTGAATTCATATACCACCATAGATTTAATCGAATCAGGAATCATATACCACCACAGATTTAATCGAATCAATCGAATTCATATACCACGATAGATTTAATCGAATCCCTGATTCGATTAAATCTATGGTGGTATATGAATTCAATTGCGCGGGGTGTGATTCCCGATACATTGGCGAAACTTTGCGCCCTTTATTCACCAGAATCAGGGAACATACCACAACAGACAAAAACTCTCATATCTACCGACACCTTCTTAAATCTCACTGATGTAAAACCAGCTATTCACCCTCTTGCTTCAAAATCATCGACACTGCCGACACCTCATTCTCCCTTAAAATCAAAGAAGCACTCCATATTAACAAAACAAACCCTGACCTCAATGTTCAACTTTTTAAATTTAATACAATATTTAGTTTATAATACGCTCGGACGCCCTCCATTAATTTATCTTATTTCCTTTTTATTGCTGTAATTTCTGTATCATATTACTTGTATATAAACCTTGTTATATGTTTGTAAATGATGATCATCCAGGTTAATAAAGTCCTGAGAAGGACTGTTTTTGTTGTTGTTGACTGACGTTTCGACAACCTTAGCAGTAGTCATCTTCAGAGTCAAATGAGGAGTAAACGTCAGGTTAGCCGTATTTGTTATCTGGTTCTTACGTCATTGTATTGTGTGTACAGGAAATGTGTACGGCTGACCTGACGTTTACTCCTCATTTGACTCTGAAGATGACTACCGCTAAGGTTGTCGAAACGTCAGTCAACAACAACAAAAACAGTCCTTCTCAGGACTTTATTAACCTGGACGATCATCATTTACAAACATATAACGATACTCCCGGGTTCAAACCATTTACTTTATAAACCTTGTATCATTTATTCTCTCACTCATACTGAAGATGGAATCATGAGATGTCGAAACATGTCTATTCTAAAAAAAGTCGTCGTGTATATTAAATGCGCATTAGCAATAGTGTTTTTACGAAATTAGAGAAATTTATACTGTTACATGTATAAAGAAATCATATGTGATTAGAAAAATGCGCCTCGTATACATTACGGCATGAATGAGATGTCACATTTAAAATATAAACAACGATAAAGTATCGACATTTTCGTATTCATTAGGAAGCTTTTACACCTTGAACACAATAATAAATGTATTTTGTTTTTGACTAGAAGTATAGTGAATTCTTTCCCAGTTCTTAATCACCTAATTTGCATCGATTATTTAATGTTAATTAGGTGATTAAGAGCATTTGATTATTTAATGAAAAACGAGCATTTGATTATTTAATGAAAAACAAAACTGTAAGAATATTTAAGTATAAGTTTGCATTTCATTGAAATGCTGTCTTTTAAAACATTTCTTTGTGTTGAAATGTCAAAGTCAGGCTTAAAATAGTTTATGTGGATAATACAAACTAAAAACAATATTACACTCCATTTAACTGTTGTGTATAGAGTGTATAACACACAATAGATGTCATGTGATATTTTAAGTGTTTTTTTTTGCCTAAGTTACATCTTTAAGGAGCAAATAGTTGGCTTAGTCCAGTATGTCCATCGACAGTTTTCATTGTGTTTTTTAAAGTTATTTTGAGACATCCTAGTTACAAGAAAATTTAATATTTGGGGCTTCAATTTGCTTTGTACATACTTCTATTGCTTGAAGATTCTAAAGCCTTCGTCAAACGAGCGTAACATTTTTATCCAACATCGCGCATTTTTGTTGTGATATGAAGTTGGCACCGTTTGACCACTATTAAAACTAAGAGTCAAATTTTAAGAGTCCTGAGACGATTGCTTAAATTGTCCAGCTAAGTGCGAAGATCATATTTCATTTAATTTCAAACACCGCACTGCATAAAACATTCATTCAACAACATTTTATGCTAATTTTTAATGTTGTAGTCGTTTGACCATGTTCGACAACATTTGTTGGCTTTAGGCATGCGTAAGTGTAAGTGTGTGTTGAAGTAATTTTTCTCACATAATATTTGGAATAAAACTTCTTTTGTAAATTCTTTTGTTTCATTTTATCGTTTTCCCCCTTGTCCAGTTTCTTTTGTCATCAATAAGCTCCAATATACACAAAGATGTCAAATAAAGCCGAATTTTTATGAGCCTGTTATCCGACATTGTTTGTATAAGAACGTACGACCCGTTGATTAAGCCACTCAAAATAGGAAAAGTTGGCCCATATGACCAGTTCATGACAATAAAGTCCAACATCGCCCAACAAAGTTGGACAATGTTGGAAAATGTTGGATAGACATGTTGCGCTCGTTTGATTAGGCTTAACTTATCTCTTGACACACATGTTTGTAGTGAGCATTAAGACACCCGGAGCGACCATCAGCACTGATGAATCAAAAAGTAACACTTTGGCATCCACAACAACAACTGCTACGACAGGTCACAAAATAACAACAGAAGACAGTAAATTCAACAACAAAGATGGCGATGACCCAGGTAACAAAATTTTTCTTTTTTCTGCACCACATGTTTATCCAAACAAGTGCCACTGTCTTTGTTTATTGTTTATTTGGACAGTTTCGTGAAGGATGTGAAAATTAACAACAAATAACATGGCTTGTTGGTTGATAACTAGTAATAAAAGTGTCTTATATCATAGTACAATGTATAAATCAACAAGTGAAAGTTGTGTTATTGCTTGAGTGAACAACTAACTCATACGCATCACAAAAGACTTTCGAAAGATAATTTATAGTTCGTATTTGTGGGAAATCTTGAGGACTCAACTTTTCTACATATGAACACAATCACTTGACATGCATATAAGAGAAGGCTTTTGCAAAAATGGATAGAAAAATAAGTGGTTGTTAGTATTGAGAAAAATATAATATTATTCGCATTATGTTTTTTGATCTACTTCATTTTGCGACAACATGCTAACAAGTTACCAGGTGTATCCATTGCGTGTGTATTTTTCAAATTCGTTGATATAACGGTGTTAAATGGAAATCTACTGTTTGTGTTCAACCGGGCAGTGCGTAGATTTTGTCAAAATATAATAAGATATAAAGGCGACTCTAATATACTGCCATCTGTTTTTCATTTTCTTATTCACATTAAGACATCAACAGCATCCATCACCATGAGTAATTTAAAAAGTTTTAACTTAATTAACTGTAGTACCTACAACGGAATCTACGAAGACATACCTCAATGCCACTTCAAAAAAAGAGATAAACTCGGGAAACGTAGGTAATAAAAAATCACTGTAATCTATGTCATACATAAATAACTCTACCATAATTTCTTTTACAAGTGCTGCTTCAAGAATAAGAAATTCGAAAAGTAAGAGAAAGTTAGCATTTGAAGGCAATATTTTCCTTTTACTGAGTTTCGTTTCGTTTCGTGAATATTCATTTCGCTTTCTTTGCTAAGGTAAATTTGCAATGCGTTTTATTGGACTTTATTCTTTGCTTCCATGAGCTGTTCGAACAACTACACAGTTTGGTGAAGGAACCTGAGGGGCTGATTACATGAGCCCGGGTAGCCCGGATTCATCCAAGCGTTAAATGATTTTGGGAAATGGAAACGATTTAATGCTCGTCATCAGATAAATCTTCTTGAGAAATTTCATAATATTCTGATTTAATAACTACGCAAAACATTTAAAATTACAATAACCAATTAGCCTTATTTTATGAATTTCAGCTGGAATGACTTGTCGCGCTTAACAAACAGTTGTAATTTTTACGCTTAAAGTTTTGCCTTTTTTCAATGCCTCGAAATCATTTCACGACTTACTGAATCCCGATTAGCCGGGATCGTGCCGGCAATCAATCATTTTAAATTTAAGGGTGAAAGATCCGGCAAAGTGTTCCTAAAAAAGCAAAGTCAAGTAAAAGCGTGTGATAGTTTTAAGTTATTCAATAGTTCGTTTTAATTACTAGAATAGTTGCTCAATTCCCCGGGGGCTGCAACGATGTATAAGTAAAGACAAAATGCCTTGTATTTATTTAATAACGAGCTTTGTTGACCGCTATCCTATTTTCGTGTTGTTTTTCTAGTGACTAAAGTAATTTCCATTTGTTTAACGCAAAGTCTGCTGTAATTTTTCTTTCTGCCTGAGGCATTTAGTCTAGATACTCCAACGATTAATAAAATTTCATTAAGAACTATATAGATCAGTATGATTTTTTAGACTTTTTTACGATTTTTTGCTCATTAACTTTCCACAGGTATCTCAAGGTTGTCTAAAATTCAAACTTCGATGAACAAAGTTCTATTTTAAAGAACTTGTAGTAAATAGAGACTTTGGACGAAAAATTTTATGAATGACTGCAATGAGCTCTCTTTCTTTTAGTTGTCCTTGCTGCTGCTGCAGTTGGTGCAGTTCTGATTATTTTTCTGGCTTTGTTGATAATTTGTTTTTTATGGTTAGTACTTAAAAACTGCTGTCATTCTCCTAAAAAATCCTCAACAACTGCAAATCATAAGCTCATGCTTAATTAAGTCATTTTTTCTTTTCGAGCAAGCTTTAACACGTTAGACAGATTTTTCTGCGTATCATGGCTTATTATAGTTATTGCAATGCATTTCGTTCATTTAATTTATAATTTCTTGTCGTTTTCTAAAAGGCATATCGTCAACTTATCTTCAACACCTTTAATAAAACCTAAATTGCAACATTGCAGTGCATGAAATGTCTTTTATGATCTGATAAATATTTTTAACAACTAATATCCAGGTCTTTTTAACTTTAATAAATTGAATTTTCGCTTACGTGCTCTTCAAAATGACTAGTTGAATAACTTTCTTGTATATAATGCCACAGCACTGCGCGTATATGTGCTAGATTTAGAATACAAATGTATCAAAAGCTGAGTTTGATTACAGTGTAATCTGTATTCTACCATTTATGACTTTACAGGCAACAAACTACCTACAATGTGAAAATGTTTGTCTTCGAAAGTAATCAATGAAACATTTTCACAGGATATTTTTATAATTGATATTTGCTGTTATCCGAACATAAAGGATCGTTTCTAGTTTCACAATCAATGTTTTTTCTTGGAGAAATACGAAATTATAACACGTGAAATAATCTTATGCATGCGTGATGTAGACAAGTGTGATTTCGAGAGATAAAACTTTTCTTTGACTGTGAGTTGAAGCTCATTCTATTTACTTTAAAAGATAATAAAGTGGTAAAGTTCATTAGACTCACTGATGTGCAACTACAATATTTTTTTGATTTCATTCCAAGTAATAACAATACGTTATCTGTTAAGTTCCATCTCCGTTATGTTGCTATTTTCTTGTTATATCTCGTTCTATTCATTGCTTCTATCAACATGTTCACTTCTCAATTATATAATTGCATATTAAAGTATTAAGTCATTAATAATATGATATCTACAACACCTATCTACATATATTATATGTTTATTAGAGTAACTATCCGCATACTGCGCATTTCACTTTTCGCAGGAATTATTTTGCCTGTCGAATTAGGGCCTCAGCTACTCCCATAATACAAACTTCTCTGCAAAATTAGTAGTATTTTAGAAAATTAATTCTACTCCTTGTGTGCCAAGTGATTAAAAACAAATTTAATTGGAGAAGTAGCTAGCTAAAAATAGGCTGGCTTTGCCACCACTAACAGAAATCAAAATATTTTAACCAGTAAATTTGTTGACGTATTTAGCTACCTAGTAATATTTAAGTTCTATATAATGTACTACACTATTTTCTTTGCTTTGCGAAAACAAAATTTTATGACATTGGGAACTTATCTCATGCAACTCAATAAAATATTTCCATCATTTTTTTTGTTTTTCCTTTGGTAAATTTCATTAAAAGTTCGTTTGGACGTTAATTACAACAAAAAATGTAACATACGCAACGTAGAATAAAGTATGCAAATAAGTTTTCATATGAATATTTTATGCAGTGCGGTGTTTGAAATTAAATGAAGATATGATATTCGCACTTTGCTGGACAATTTAAGAATCGTCTCAGGACCTGAAAAAATCAGGTGACTCAACGGGATTCGAACCCATGACTTCTGCGGTGCAGGTGCAGTGCTCTGACCAACTGAGCTATGAAGCCACACAGTGGTGAGCAGGTCAATATTGTTGGGCTCATGTTTTCTCGTGAAAGGAATGTCGTATGAATATTTTATGCAGTGCGGTGTTTGAAATTAAATGAAGATATGATCTTCGCACTTTGCTGGACAATTTAAGTAATCGTCTCAGGACCTGAAAAAATCAGGTGACTCAACGGGATTCGAACCCATGACCTCTGCGGTGCCGGTGCAGTGCTCTGACCAACTGAGCTATGAAGCCACACAGTGGTGAGCAGGTCAATATTGTTGGGCTCATGTTTTCTCGTGAAAGGAATGTCGTATGAATATTTTATGTAGTGCGGTGTTTGAAATTAAATGAAGATATGATCTTCGCACTTTGCTGGACAATTTAAGCAATCGTCTCAGGACCTGAAAAAATTATTCATTTAATTTCAAACACCGCACTGCATAAAATATTCATACGACATTCCTTTCACGAGAAATCATGAGCACAACAATATTGACCTGCTCACCACTGTCTTCTTCATAGCTGGTGGAGCACTGCACCGGCACCGCAGAGGTCATGGGTTCGAATCCCTGACCTTCAGGTCCTGAGACGTTGCAAATTCTCCAGCAAAGAGCGAAGATTATATCTTCATTTAATTTCAAACACCGCACTGCATTCATACGACATCACGAGACAATTGACCTGCTCACTGTGGCTTCATAGGTCAGTTGGTCAGAGCACTGCACCGGCACCGCAGAGGTCATGGGTTCGAATCCCGTAGAGTCACCTGATTTTTTCAGGTCCTGAGACGATTGCTTAAATTGTCCAGCAAAGTGCGAAGATAATATCTTCATTTAATAAGTTTTCATGTCGCAAGAATTCTGTTTCAAAAATTCACTGAGCAAAAAAAAAGATACGGTCAATTTTTTTAAACTACACAATAAAAGTGTAGAAGAAAATGAGACATGGTTGCCATAGCAACGCAATCAGTTATCTTATTCAAGCATCTTTAAATATAACTGGCATTTTTGAATACACCTGGATAGTTCATATTTCCAAAGTTTGAGTGTGTTTGATCAAAATAATGTTTTTAGTGAAGGCTACCTGAAACACCTGAATATTGCGTGAACTCTAGGGGCCTCCTTAAAAAGGTTCAAATTCTACATGTAACGGAAAAGCCCTCTAAATAATTTTACCAATACTTAATCAACAACAATTTTTTGTCAATGATGACTTATGTAGAAAATTGATAAATGTTATTTGTCTTTTCTAGCAAAACACGGCGGGAGCCAATCTCCCGTAATTTGTACATGAAACCCTTAAAATGTAAGAAAAATTCAAAAGACGAAAAAGACTTATCCGTCAACATGAACGAAGATGTTGAAGGGAATAAAAATGTTGCAACGGTAAGGCCTAGTTTTTGTCTTGAAAAGCTCAACTGCCGTAATAATTAAATCACCAAAATTGGTGGCTTGCAACCCATCCCTTCGGAGAATAATGGAATGTTTGCCATGTTGGAGGAAATTTGCATTGTAAATAAAGAAAATCTTTGTTAAAATCATCCAACAGGGCGGCTTGACGTATTTTGCCAGCCAAGAATAGCCCAAGAGTTCTTTTAAGAATAAAGAATTTTCCCAGACTTCATCACGTGTCAACGTCTGATATTTGATTTGCTTTTATAAGTCATGATGACTCATCTAGCGTACATCATCATTAAAAGAAAGTTATTACTAAAATATGCAAAACTGTTTTAATATACAGTGCTTTCATTGTCTTTATAAAAAAAAAATCAGACGTGCACTAAACAGTCTCAAAGACTGTTTACGATATTATTTTATTTGTATTTAGCAAGCAGATATTGACACATGATGTTTTGTCTGCCAAAATACATATGGTCATATAGTTTCAAAAACAATTCTTTACAGAGTTCTTGGGTTAGTATTCAAATTTCAAGTCAGCTCTTTTCTAATTCAAACGATTATTTTTGGTCATTTACAATGGAAATTACGTTTTTCAAGGAAATGTTTAATTTTATCACGTCGACGAAGTCGGTAATTAAGTTAGTGATAGCGTACAAAATGTTTGTGGATGAATATCGTCCAGATTGGTAGAGTCCTGTGAAGGACTGTTGATATTGACTGTCGTGTCGATAACCTTAGCGGTAGTCACCTACAGAGTTAAATAAACGTCATGTTAGCCGTATTTGTAATCTAGTTCTTACGTCATTGTTTATTGTGTGTACAGGAAATGTGTGGGTGTTTGGGTGTCAGTTGTGTATTGTCACCGTGGATTAGTCTAAAGTGATGCGTTTAGTTGCTTGTTTATTTGTATTGTGAATTAGTCGTTTGTAAGGTGCCGGTAATTGTGATCTGCTCTGCAGGTTTTTTTTTAAGTTGGTATACCAACTTTCTAAGGTGAGCCGTTGTCTGTTGTCAGTGTTGTATCGAGTCCCAGTCAATGTTGTGTTTTGTCAGTCGGTGATGTTTAGCAATGTGATTGTTTTTGTCTTGTTTCTTTGTAGCTCGTTTGGGTTCAGTAAGTCTTATGTTTAAGGGCTGTTTATTTGGAGCCGGGCTGGCCCGCTTAGCGAGATAGCCCAGTAAGCGAGATGAACTTTTGATGTGTTTGCATGACGTTCATCTCGCTGGCAGAGGCGTTTTTCGCAGTCGAAATAAAGACTTGTATAAAGCATCTTCTACTTATAATCAGACAGATTATCAATCAAATGCGCCATAATCTTTGTATCGCAACCGAAGCTCATTATTTGAACTATTCTCGTGTCTTTTTTGCTCTCTTTTGCACGTGCACGTATTCCGCCATTTTAATATTTTATCATACGCATGCTCAAATAGCTAAAATTTAGCTCGGTAAGCGGGCTAGCCCGGCAGTTGAGTGTTTACATGAGAAAAATTTCATCTCTGGCAGACGAAATCTCGCCCATGTGAGATATTGCTAAGCGGGCCAGCCCGCTTCGCCATATAAACTCAAAGAGATTTTTAATGTAATATGTACTACGTAGGGAGATCTCGCTTAACGGGTTATCTCGATAAGCGGGCTAGCTCGGATTCTATATAAGCAGGCCATAAGTTCTTGTAAGCATTATATTAAATACGATGACATAAGTATCAGATAACAAAAACAGCTACCCTGACGTTTACTCCTCACTTGACTCTGAAGATCACTACCACTAAGTTTTTCGTAACGTCAGTCAACATCAACATCAACAGTCATTCTCAGGACTCTACTAACTTGGACAATCTTTATCCACAAACAGGTTTTAATGAAGTTCCTTTTGTACGTAACTTTGTTAAAATTACTCTGACACAGGTTATTCCTGCTGCAATTTTAAAATTATAGGAAACCTAACCCCTAACTTTATTTTCTTATTTTTGGTATTTATGTTCATCCTTCTTTTACATTTTAAATATTATCATTTTCAACAGCTTCCCTCCATGGTCAAAATCTGTATTAGTTGATCTAATGTTTTTTCTTCTACACATCGTCTTTCACTAAAAATAACCCTGAACTTCACTTTCTTTTCGCCTCCTCTTGTATCTTCTCTTTCCATTATGATATTTTCCTATCTTTGATGTTAACATTTGCTGTATTGTAAGCATCATTACTTAGGCACTATCTGACGACTTGTACGCAACACCTTATAATGCTGACGAAGATTGTACGGTAAGCTTACACAGCTATATTTCTGGTTATATAATAAAAAACGCAATTCAAGGATGGTGGAGAGGGCTTCCGAGTAAGGAATGGCTGTCTTAAGGTTTCTCTCTACAGCATTTTACAGCTTTACCATTTCTCTAAACTGTGAAAAATAATAATTAATTTTGGAAAAAAATTGTTACAATATAAAATTTGTTTAAATTAAGATTTCCCGTGTCGGTTATGCATAAATCTTTTAAGATTGCTCAGAATTGTTTAAAATACTATCAAATTCCAACTTTTATCTTTATACCTCAAATCCTGCTCTTGCATCTTTGGATAAAGTCATAACCGTAATTACTCAATGTGGAAAAGACTTTCGAAGAAAATGACGATTTTTAAAACGTTTGATGTGCCCAGAAGAAGTGGAGAAATCTGATTGTAGTAGCACATATCAACTCAACACAATAAAATACCTTGTTTCTTCTCTTAAATATTTGTTTTTAGGTAGCAATAAGCGATTTGCACGCAGTACCAGACAAGGTTGATGAAAAGAAGATTGAGGTACAAATCATCTTTGAAACAATTTTGTGTTTGCCTTTCCTTTAAAAAAATTTTTCGTAAACTTTTTTAATGAAATGAATTTAGCGGTCTAAAATAACAGCTTAAAAATTTTAATCACAAAATAAGGAGAAATACTATCATAATCAAACGTCATTCTTTTTCTTTCTAAATGTTGCGATCTTAAATATATTTTTTGTTCATAAGAACAAATAATGCTATTTTAATACTCTTCTATGATCATCTCCATTTCCCTCTGTCACCATAAATCATTTTTTACTTCTGTAGTCTTATAAATTAATTTACACAGTCAATTATAAACATCATTGCTCTATATCTACCTATCGCTTTTCTTTTCTAATCAAATCAAAATCTTTGTGTTCATCCCCAACACGTAATTCTTTTTCCTTTACTAACTATTTTTGTGGATGTGACCACCATCAGCAAAATCCATGCTGTCATGGTAAATTAAATTTTCCTAATCAAAATCCGTCTTTTGCTGTGCCATTAGCGCCATTAGCTACTATCCATTTTTGCCAATATTGCTGACGCTATTATTTTAGGCGCCATTCGAAGACTTTTACACAAAACCTGACAAGACACGACAGCATGCATTGGAAGATCTGTACGAAACTAAACCAGAAAGTATGACCTTGAATAATCATGGAGTTGTGGTTTACACAAGTCATCATAGTAGTAGTAGTAGTCTTTATTTATTAATAGAATCAGTACTGAAAAATCATACGCTTGAGTGCACAAAGTTTTTTTAAAGCTATATTTACTATAAAATTACTGGTCTTTACACTATAATCTATAAGTAATAATTATATTAAGTTGAAATGCATATAGATTATATACTTTATGATGCATTTCGATATATTTTTCTTCGTTCCAGTCTACAGTTCTGTAGACGAACAAACAGGAGTGAAGGTAACAAGATTCTTGATGTATGTTGAAGAGATGAAAAAGAATGAAAGTTTTGGTTTCGAAAAAGATTTTAAGGTATCTATCATTCATATCTGTGATCATCGTTATAAGTGAAAAACAATGAGTGTGTATGTTTTGTATATTGTCGTGTTTTCCTACAAGTGGCTAGTCTTTTTGTTCCTTTATAATGGAGAGGTTTGCTTGTCTGTTTTGAAGGAACTGCCGACTGGTCAAATGCACCCTTGGGATGTCGGCAAAAGTGCCAAGAATGCAAAAAAGAATAAATACAACAATAATATTGCTTGTAAGTATTATGTTGTGATTTTTCAACTCTTTCTTTTTATAATTGCAGCATTTGTATGCAAAGTATTTAAGTACATATTTTTCACCCTGCTTTGCATTTTATGTCTAAATTTATTGTTCACAAAACTTAAAATTTAAATTTTAAACAATAATATATCTTTGCAGATAATCATTCGCGGGTTGTTTTATCTGGAGCAGATAGTTATATCAATGCAAACTACATTCAGGTACTCGTTTACTTCCCTCAATGATTTTTAAAGAGAGCAAGAAGCTTTAGGGATGAGTATATTGCAACAACACTTGCAATTTATATATGATGCATATTATTTTAATCAGACTGCTAACACAAGACTTCACAATAATTTTGCACAGTTTTATGTCTGTTTTACCAACTTTCAATCTCATAATGCCATGTGTTACTGCTTGTTTATTAAATTGTAAATCTGTTTTTCATATTTTCATTGTGAGTACTATCAAAATTAGCTTCATCTAGTAAGTATCAATTGAAGAAGTGAAAAAGAGCAAATACCATGTGTCTGTCAAGTATGGGTTTCGTTAAAATGTAGTTTAATCGTGTTATTACGCCCAATCAATTGTAAACTTAGTCCTTTGACAATATTATTTTATATGCATATGTATTTGGTAATGTGTAGATTTTCGAAATAAAAGTTAAAATATTCTTAATGATAATTAATGCGCATTTATAATAAACCTTACAGAAAGCCCATTCATGAAAGCTTTTTCTATAGGGAATTCAATCAGAAGTATACATAGCTGCACAAGGTACATTTTTCCATCATTTTGAAAATTGTTATGAAGTCATACCCAAGAGCGTCATGCACCCCATTTTGTCCATTTTTTTTTATTTTCTTATACTCTTTTGATTACTATAGGTCCTACTTCTGAAACTGTGAATGACTTTTGGAGAATGATATGGGAACAAGATTGCACGTCAATCATATGTTTGACTAAAATGGTAGAAATGGGAAAGGCAAGTACCTTCCAATCAAACGTAAATTCGTAAAGTCGCCGTAAGATGCCTTTTGCCACATAAATAACATCATTAACAATTGTTGGCACAAAGTTTTACTGTCTAGTTCTTAAGACAGTAAAAGCAGCCAAATCTTCAAAAAAAGGGAGGAACATTGTTTTGCTATATTGCTAAGGCTCTTAAGGAACTCATAATGGTATTTTTCGATCACAGGTAAAATGTCTTAAATACTGGTCAGATGACGAGATTACCTTTGGCGACATCGTTGTCAAAACTAGCAAGACTGAAATGTTTGCCGACTATGTCATACGATATTTGAATATGGAAAAGGTGACGTAAATCTTTCTTCCAAACATTTATGCATAAACACTTCTTAGTCTTGAAATTGAATCGTGCTCCTTGGCTATTGCCAAAGACAGCTATAAATATTGTTAATAACAGCAAGAAGGAGGCAAATATATTTAGCCAAAAACGAAAACAAATGACAAAAAATGTGCAGGGTCATTATCAAGTAGAGTCACATATTTCCTATTTGATGTTTTTATATTTTATCGTAGAACAATATAATAAGAGTGTTGCAGCCAGTAACTTTCTTGATCATTAGTCCTTATCCCTATACTTGTATATTTCTAGGATGGAGAAGGGAAAAAGGTCACCCAGTTTCATTTCCTATCTTGGCCAGACAATGATGCACCTAGATATCCCACGAAGCTTTTAGTTTTCCGACAACGCTTCCGAGTGATGCATTGCATTGATTCAAGGCCAATCGTAGTACATTGCAGGTAATGAACTTAGCCTTCAAAGACAAACAAATTAGTAATGTTTTGTCAATCACTATACCCAGCTTCCCCAATATCATATTCCTTTATAAAACTTAGCAAATAAGTGTAATTTCATTAAGATAAAAAGATTTTTAATGTCAGCTGTAATGGTACCTTATCATTTAAAATATACAAGTAAGACATAAATGCGATGTGTACTTGGCTCATACGTCCGATAAGCATCTCAACAGAAAACCTGTCAAAAAGGGGATATTTTGTAAATTAGTGCAACAAAGGTTTTAGAATTATTTCACAGTAGCAAGCATCCAACTTTCTCGTAATTGTGATTATATCATCAAAAATACTAACATATAAAGGCAACATAAGCATAAGAAAAAGCTATCTCGTTCTCCATTTTTAAGCGTTCTCCATTTTTAAGAACTTTAGTATTTATTTAGAAGAAATAGAGCAGAGAAGGAATATTTTTTATTTAAGTGCTGGTGTTGGAAGAACTGGGACGTTTATTGCGCTAGATATGTGTCTACGTCATGTCAACGACTTAAATAAGCAAACAGTGGATATTAAAGAGACCGTTAAAAAATTGAGAAATCAACGAAGCAATATGGTTCAGACTTTGGTATTTACAAAAATTCACTTACCATGTATAAATAAAATAAATAATTACGAATAATAACTACGAATCAACATATTTTAAGTATTGTTGCTTCTTCACTTTAGATGATAATTTAAGACTATAGTCTGTATTTGCATAAATTGCACATTGGTGATTTAGAGTGATTTGTATTACCATATGTGAGCATTCTAAATAAAACTCCAAAATGCAGCCTTTACGATGTGGCAATTATTAGCATCTTCTTGTTTTAACTGAAAACACTTGACAGTGGACTTTGTTATTTATTGAGTGCATTTTCATGCATTTAATCAATATTTGTATTAAGTTGCTGGTCACTCCTTTTATTTTGAATTTTATTCACTACTATTTAGTATTTATATTCACTATATCAAATCACTTTTCATGTATAATATTGGAGCTTTCCTTAAAAACTTTTATCATTTTCAACAATGGCTAGAAAGTTTTGTTGCAGATACTAAAATGTTTTACAAATATTTTTTAGGAACAATACACCTTCTTACATGAAGCTGTCCTTGAGATCTTTCTATGTGGCGTCACAGAAGTTGCAGCACAAGATTTGCGTACAGAGATCGAAAGACTTGAGCAAAAGGAGCTGAACAAATCTTTGAATGGATTTGAAATTGAATTCAATGTACTTAACCTTTAGTCATTGTTTTGTCTTCATAGTCATCATGCAACAGACTGCTTTTATTTGTGATGTATAATTTAGATACTTTGCTCAGTTTGTCCTTCATTCACCGCTGAAGAATGTACGACATCTCAACTTCCCGAGAATCTATCCAAAAACCGCGACATTAACATTTGTCCAGGTATTATCACACTACAATAGTTCTTAAATGAATGCCTGTTTATAATGATTTTTTTAAATTCACTAGTTAATCGATCAAGCTGTTTAACATAAAGTTTATAGCTCAGTTTGCTTGTTGGAGAGAATATGAAATTGCAACTCGAGGGAAACTGTCTTAAAACTTTTGTTTAACTTGCAAGCATATTTTAGAATTTCCACCATATGTTCCATGCACAAATAATTTGAATCTCTTTCTTTGTGTTTCATATTAAGTAATGTTGGATGAATTCCGTCACTATATATACGCAAAGTTTGAATCATATGCTCTTATTTACAAGTAAAATTTTATATGATGTCTGCAGTCCTAATATACCCAAGTCTTATGCCATCAGTTAGAGAATCTGAAGTTGAGACTTGAGTCCTTGCTATCTTCCAGTCCAATATCTTTAATAGGAAAAATCATACGTTTGTCCTAATTAAGCTCTATTCTAATATCTTTATGAGGAGAAATTTGATGTTGAAACTTGAGTACTTGTTTTACTCTAATAGTTTTTTTCATTCATACAAGTTTCATACACTTTATGTTAAGCAGGCAGCTTATCATTTAGTTTGATCGAAACTATTTCTCTTTTTTTCAGCGGAAAATTTCCGTGTGTACCTTCCTGGAAGAAAAGCAGGAGAAGAATGTTACATCAATGCAACTTACGTTCACGTATGCCGCCTCAACCATGAACAACTAGTACTTTATTTTGCATTCATATTAAATTAATCATTTAATCTAGGGCTACAGTAAAGCCAAGGCCTATATTGCCACGCAGACACCCCTTGCTCACACCATCAACGACTTTTGGAAGATGGCATTTGAAAACAAAACGGTTGTCATAGTAATGCTAAATACCATTAACGAAGTACGTGCTTTTAATGTCTGTGTTTGTTTCAATAATGGCATGCGTAGCTACTTAGCGACGATTTTCATTGAAATTCTTGATTTGCTGCTATATCGTCAGTCAGACGAATTTGATTTTCATGGCTGACAGGTAGAGTAGTTTGTATTAAGTCAATTTCTGGTATACTTAGGGTTGGGAAAGTTATCCACAGTATTGGCCAAAAGAACTTAACAACGAACAACAGTATGGGGATTTGTTTGTAGAATTGGTGTCATTCGAGAGTCATGTACCCATCGTTTTGCGCAAACTTATCATCCGCAGAAAAACCACAGTGAGTTATAAATCAGGAAACTGTTGATATTTTACTTTATTCATCAATGTTATGTGATTTGTGAAATGATGAACGATGGCCTCGTTGTATATACGTTTATTGGTGGAAATTTGCCATTACGTAGGATCAATGTTTCAGCAGTGCTTTTATCGATCGAGTATACTCATAACTATAGAATTTAGTCATATTTAATGTTTCATTATTCTGCAAAATATAAGAAGGCATATTTCGAGCAAAGGACTTTTGTTCCGAGATTTCTGTGCAGTGCAAGTCTGGCTTATATCAAAAGCAACTATGTTGTCTGTTGTCCAATTTGTTGGGTTAATTCAATAGCTCCAACGTTTAACAAAGCACGATTTCAATGCTAACCAGTTACTTTTTTTTATCATTTGTTCTTAATAAGTGAATGAAAGTACATTTTTAAAAACATTGCAGAAGGAAGCAGTTGTTGAGCACGTTGTCAGACACGTGCAGTTTACAAAGTGGTCAGAACACGAGTTTCCCAAAAGTTACAATGACGTCATTGATCTTCTGAACACTGTTGAAGAAGCACAACAGCGTGCACCTAACGGAGTAATTATCGTTCATTGTAGGTTAGTTCCAAATCTTTCCAACCTTCAAAAAGAATATTTTTCTCACGCAAAAACCCTAGTTTGTGCCATTAGCTGCATACTTAACTTGAAAATTGTTTTAGAAATTGTTTATTTATACCACCGTTAACCATCCAAATTTTCTGTAATATATTATTTTAAATGTGAATGAAAGGTTTTTGGAAATTTATTGAAAATCAAATTTTTAAGTAAAAAACTTCAAAACAAAGATAAACTATGCAAACAAATAGATATTAGCATAACGGTCTGTCAGAACTTTATACCTCCATATGAAAAGTTTTATACTTACCCAAAATGGCAGAGGAAGATTGGGGGAGGGATATTCCTAAATTTTAATTATTTTGTCCTTTTTGACATTGCTTTTCAATAGAAATTAATAAAGTAGAAAATGGATGTATAAACATGGGCCCTCTCAACTTTCAATCTTCCTTTACCTTTGACTAAAAATTTTATCTTTTTGTCTACATTTTCCATAACAAAAAATTCAGTGAAAACTTTAGGGAGAATTTTTAATGCTTAAAAAAGAACATGGATTACTAAAAGAGACGTTTTCAGAAGGTAGCACTTAATTGTTGAGGAGCAATAATTTCTTTAATTTTATGCTTTTGCCATAGTTTGACAAAATCTTGCTTTGTTCTTGCTTTGCAAAACATATCAATTCTGACTTTGATTATGAATAGTATCCTGTTTGTTATTTTGGTAAGCTATTTCTCCTCTTTCTTTGTTTTTAAACACCTAAGCATCATTTTCTAGCAATGGAGCACATAGGACAGGGACTTATCTGACATTGGCTATCCAAAGAGATCGTATTCGAACTGAGCATGTACTCGATATCTTCCGATGCATCAAAGTGCTACGAGAAGAACGCCCACAGTTCGTTCCTGATGTGGTAAAGTTTAAAATTTTTGTTCAAAAACTTTAAAACATTTGCATTGCAGCATTTCCAACCACTAATCCAGAAATAAAATTAAATAAGTCGTTATTCGTGAGTTCTTTGTAACATAACCACGGCGTAACTAGAACGTTCATTATGGTGGTTGTTTTATATTCGTACGTATATTCAGTTGTGCCTAATTGATTTATTTTTAAAGTGACTATGCGTTCAAAAGAAATCAATTTGCACAACTGAATAAAATAATATAAACCTACCCAAAATTAATGTTTTATAGTTGCGCCTCTGAACATAACACACAGTAATTAATACAAATCTTTACGTAGGTATAGCACTTTATTTGACAAATCAACAATATTGTATAAAATAGATAGATGGCTAAAATTTGCACACTTTTGTACGGCTTGTGTTTTCGTGCTAGGATCGTGATGTGGTCTGGGTGCTAGATATATTGCTGGGGGTTCTAGTTATGGCCATTGATCTGAGAAATTAGTGCCTGGATAGACCTTCTACGTATGAAACCATTATGAAAATTGAAGCCAATTTTGATTTTGCACACCCGGTTCTTGGGACCACTCAATCACAATATGGTGTAGAGTTACGGTATTCTACTTTTTAAAATTGTATGTATCCCTTGTCCAAAATAGCGCAAATTAAATTTTTAAAAGTAGAATACCGCAATCGCTCAGCTAACTCTACACAATATTGTAATTGAGTGATCCCATGAATCGGGTGTGCAAAATCAAAATTGGTTTCAATTTTCATAATGTTTTCGTACGTAGAAGCTCTTTCCAGGTATTAATTTTTCAGATCAATGGTTATAGCTCGTATCAGTGAAATTTCAAGTAGATAAACCATCTAGGCAATCAGCTTCGATTTGAAAACAAAACCTGAACTCGTTTATTTTAGTATTTTTTTTTTTTGAATTTAAAGAACCCATGCAAATGTACCTGCCTGATTCCTATCATGATATAAGAAAATGTCTGCAAATGGCTTTTATTTATTGCCATTGCTAGTTTATGTTCACGATGTTTTTATGCTTCTAGGAACATTATCGTTTCTGTTACTACGTTATGCTCACCTTTATTGAATCTCTTATGACGTATGACAACATTCCCAAAGTACAAAAGGAGTAATGTTTGATTTATTATTATATGATACGGTAAATTTAATTACATAGCAATAGTCATTTATCTTATAACTAAACGTAATGTATGCATGAGCACTTTCCAAAATTACACAGCATACTCTTGTTTGCTGAGATTTATGTAATTGAAAATAAATAGTTCGTAAAACATAGGTAATTTCTTGAAACTTTTAGTGGCAGGACTTTTACATTTTTTTGCCATTGGAGATATCTAGTGCAATAGAGCATAATATCTTTATTTTGTCGACTTAAAATGATAATGGTTATATTGTATTGCCAGGACAAGGCAATTGATAAACTTATTTTAATACTAAGAAAGTAATAAATATATGTACAATTACGTTATTTGAATACATAAAAAAGTTCTAGAATGGTGAGTGAAAATTTAATATTTTAAATGCTTTGAATGAAAATCGTTTCGATTTCGATGTATATTCATTAATCGTCATGTTTATCTTATTTGGTCTTCGGTCCCTCGTCATGATCTAAACAAAAATAAATATTATTTCTTTTGTTTAAAAAGATTAATTATAATCTTTTTTAAAACTAGCATATGTCTCAAGAGCAAATCTCAATGAAAATTTTGATCGTGACGTCAATGTAAGGTGTGATGACGTATTTAAATTTTTATTTTCATGAAGACACAATTTAGTGAATATACAGTACAGCCACTTTATTGAAATTTTTCCTGCCACGCATATCTTATTACTCATGTGTTTACAATAGTGGCAGCCAGTCAATTGCTTTTTTTGAGCAATAAGATTTAGTGATGAAATGAAATGCCTAACGGCATTCAGTAATCTAATTATTATGAACACGAAGTGGACCTACTGTATATTCACTATACTGTAACGACGAAACTGCTCGCTTCAACAGATTAGGATAGATACTGCTTCTTTCCTGGCAAAGTAAAAATGAAATGTATAGGAAAAATCAACTGGCCAAGCTGTAATCATCGTATAAATTTAAGGATTTTACTTTGTATAATGCATATATAATGAGTCGAGCCATTAAGCTTTTACAAATTCTAGTTATGTCATTTATTCACCTGCAAGGAGAATAAATGTGTTCATAAAAAAATCATTTGCACTTTCTGCTCCGTACAAAAGGCTTCGTGATCCTGTACATAGTAGGTAAACGTTCATCCAGTAGGTTACACAATGACACAATGGTATAGAAATAATATTTCAATCTCTAGACAATAACCTTACTGTCCCCTTAGTTCTCAAGCTATGTGTACAGGTATTAAAGAATTAGGAACTAGGACGAACATAATATCGTTTTACTTGCAGAGTTTCTCATTTTATTGACCTGTATCTTAGTGTTTTTTTGATGACTTTTACGTCCGTCATGTCGGAGGTTTGATACAAAAGAATATTTTATCAAGGATATCATAGACATTGATCAGCGAGGACGAACTTTATATTTGGTGAATCCCAAATCATTGGATGCCAAGTAAATCAATAACTATCACCCGTCTCTCACTCATGTTTCATGGTGATTTATGGCCAAGAATGTTCATCTGTAATTTAGATTCTCTTTGGATGTTCGTTGTCTCTGCATATAATGATGATGGGCCCCATTGTTTATGCGTCCACATTAAGGAGGTCAGTAAACTATTTTAGAAGATTGACTCTGCACTAGGCATTTTTTTTAGTGATGAGTTAGTGGTGTTGAAGCGATCCCTTAGTTTCCTATCAACAAAGTAATGGCCATTGGTTTCTTATCGCCGAAAGTTATCGAGTGAGTACATTGTGTAAAATATTAATTTTGAACTATTGATCACTTTTAGCTAAAAAAAACGTTAATTTTTTACAATAAGTTACAAATTTTATTCACTTATAAATTTTTTGTAAAAGTTTTACATCTGACGAAAAGAATGACACATATTCAAAACGTTTGAAAATTTTAACCAGAATAAACATTTCTTACATGTTCATACACATCAAAAATCATGTCTCCAATAACAGGCAAACTGAAAAATTAATGAACAAGTTATGCATGCCTATGTTTTAAATCAACCTTTCCTCATCATTTTGCCAAGATAGTTGCTTAAATATTTTACCTAAAAACAAAACACTTGATTAGCTGTTGAGCCATTTTATGGTTTTTATCTCTTCTGTTCATAATGACTTTCATTATAGGTCAGAACATATACATGGTAAAAGGACAGTTTAATATGTATGTGTTGTATTCGTTTAAATATAAAAAGTGACATAGCTAGTCAATTTTACAACGAAGGATATTGTGCTAGCGATGAGTTTATCCTAATTAAAACAAGGCCAATATACACGTTGTATTTTTTACGCTCCTAGCACGTATGCCCAGTAATTTACAATGACTCTTTGGGCAAAATTCTCTTTCACTCTTTTCTAGCAAAACTCTCCTTGATGAGCAAAGCATGAGGCAACGTGTGGATTATTCAAAATGTAATGAGGAACCATAAATTTGTTGTAGCATATCGAAATTGGGCACGATCTTAAACTCTCATATTTGGCACTATCTTATACTCCCATATTTGGCACTGTCTTATACTCCCATATTTGGCACTATCTTATACTCCCACATCATTTTCTTTTAATACGAGGAAGCCAAACGCATCTTATAGCATCCTTGTATTTGCAATTTCTCGGCTTTTAGATCTAAATGAAACATCGGCATTTTTAGTGCAGTCTTTGTGTTGAACAACAATGTTACGTTAAAATTGAATCACTACTGATTTCGTCGGTTTTAACCAGCCTCCGCAGAATTATCAAAAACAATGTGGCTCGCCCACAATGGCTATTGTTGCCCACAACACCATTAATGAACATTCTTTTGTATTTAATCAGCCACACAGCAGCTTTGCATGACGTATGATGCAAACGACCTATTTTGCAATTTCTGCTCCATACTGTTAAACATTTAAGAAACAAAAGATTTTTTCTGTGTTTACACCGGCTTAAAAAACAGAAGAGACCTTTGCGAGAGAACTCAAACTATTCGCTGCTTAAACTATTCGCTGCTTCTCAGTGCGACTTTTAACGCTTTTTTGAAAAACAAGCTTTAGAGCCAATTTCTTACCACGGAAACAAGAGCAGATTTGAGAAATTATACTATTATCACTTTCTTTCCCATAAAGGTGTTATTAAATGTTTATTATTCATTTTCAAATTAAAAGTGCGATGAGTTTAAATTGGATAATATAAATGAAAGTTGCATGTGTTTGAAGATTATAACATTAATACGGAAGTCGAAAGCTGACGCTCCCTTTTATGTAAATGATGAGTGATCACCTTTTCCCCATCCCTTATGGGTTCATTTTTATATTTGTATGTGGGAGACATGGACACACAAATGTAACAAATGAGTTATCATTTTGCAGGAATTGCTGTATCGACTGTTTTGACCTTAACGTTATCATAGAATTTTAAAACAAAGGAATTTAAGAGAATGAAATGATGCACTTTATTTGTATATTTGCTCATAGCTTGGTCTTTGTCCGTTTATTACAGTTGGCTACAGGTTGGTCAATCTTATGTTAGTTATTGTTTTGATTTATATTTATTTAATTTGTGAATTTTTCAAATTATTTTGTTATTCACGTGCATACGTGGACAATTTTTTATGAAAAGAGTGTCTGTCTGTTGTACAGATTTTTGCAATAAAATTTTGTCAAAATATGTAAATTTTGTAAACATTTGACAATAAAACGGTATTTCCGCATGATGCAGATGGCGCAGTAATTAAGTTTGGTCGTGTTACGTAAATTGAATGTCATCATCATTATATATTTTTTAGGAATCTGCTTCAACTTTAGTTTAGTGAACACCAAAATATTGACTAACGCCATTACGCTACTAACCAACGGCATGACAAACTTGCAAAGTTTGATTTCAGATAAGATTAGAGTCAAATTACATGGGAAACAACTTAAACATAAACAATGCATTTTCTTTTTTACATTTTAATGACATTATCGATCTTACATACAATCCTTTAGTAAATATCGACTGTCACAAAATAAAAATACAACCTCTTGATTGATTACTTTTATTTCTTTGTACAAACTTACACTTAATTGAAGGTTTAAAAATGGGATTTAGGGCCTGATTACATGAAGCATTTTCATCCCCGGGGTTGAGCTCAGCCTTTTTAAGTGGGCTAAAATTTCAGCCCAGCCTGCTCTATAAATCCTAATCAAATACAATTACTATCACATGACAGCTTTTCAACCCCGGTGCTGAACTCAACCCCGGCGTTGAAATTTCAGCCCTGCTTGAGCACCCTGGCTGAAATCTCAGCTGAAATTAACACCGGGGCTAAAAATATCTCATATAATTGTTTGATACCCAGGGCTGAAATCATTGAGCAAGCGTAGTAGCGAAGAATTGCGCGCAATATTGCACATGACCAAAACAAAATGGAGTCAACAATACACGAGGATATCCACGATCCAAATAAGATACAGAATCAGAAAGTGCAATTATCGTCCCAGTAAAGAGATTTCGTTGGGAGAACAACAAAGTTGACAATCTTTTAAAAAGTTTGAGCACTTATTAGACGCTTATGGAGTTTAAGAATAGTGATTTTAATGCAGATAAAGTAAAGCAGTACGAAGCTGTCAGACGTGAGATGGCTTCCATTTATGTTAATGATCCGTCACAGTTGATGAGCACCGAATATTACAAATCGATAAAAGTTTTCGTCAGCCATGTTTACAATTTTGGATAGTCGCGCGAAATTCAGTACTTGCGCGCAATTACTCAAGACCTCAGATCCGGGGTGGGAAGCTGCCATATAATCGTAAAAAATTTCAGCCCAGACAAAAGGTTTCAGATTAAACCCCGGGGTTGAAACGCTTCATGTAATCAGGCCCTTAAAAAGGAAAAATAAATAATCCGCAATTTGGATGAATGGCAATCGCGTACACATTGGCCAAACTTTTTAGAATTTTGTTAGCTAGAACAGCATGTAACATTTAACCCTATATGTTCAATTGCTCTTTAGCTTTCTCAATTTTTACCGAAAGCGATTTTAAATATTTTTCTCGATAGCTAATACAACTCTCCTTTTTAACAAAGTTATTATTTGTTTAAGGTTTGATATCAAATGCTGATGAACCAATGACCTATATCACCAAATGTTTTTCAGATCTTGCTCGCTTATAACTTTAGGGACGTTTCCATATCAAATCAGTTTTTAATGTACTCCGTTTAAAAACGCACTCCTTGATCATTCTACTTATTTGTCTGTTGATGTCTTGTTTAAAGACAAACGTTACTTTAAATAAATTATTGTTCGTTACTCAATGGATATGATAAGAAATTTATGTTGCTTGGGCAATTGTTTTTTTGATATAAATTTTAGAACAAAAAAGCGAGGAAAAAAGAAATCGGTTAACGTTCTTTTTAGTTAATAGTATTTTTTTGTCTTTGAAGTAAATGAATTTGAGTCGGCAAAACTTTTGTTCAATACAAGTAACACGTTTACACTTCAGTTTTAAAAGCTTATTCAAACTTGCCCTCGTTGAAATTTATACAGAAATGGCAATCTATTTTCTAAAATTAAAATATTTCAAACAATCAATGGTGTAAAACTACCTTTTTTCAATATTTGTGGGTGACTTGTCTCTTTTTTTGTTTTAAATGCGTTCGGTGCATGTAAAGTTCGAAGTTTGAACTGGGCTTAGTCATCAATTCATACCGTACGATTAACTAAATGTGAAATTGATTCATGGATTAGGCAAATGATTATAACATACAAATAAACCTTCGCTGGCGATCACAAATTTTAAAAGTTATATAGTCTGGGTTTAGTAGTAGCTGGCATTGTTTATGTACTGCTCGGTTCACATACACAAACAAATGAATTTATTTTGCTTTCGATATTAGTACGAAATACAACTATTATTTGTTTGAGATTTACATATCTTTAATTGTCTATGGAAATTATTGGATATAACTTTGAGTAGGTAATATATTTTAGTACGTACGATAAATTAAAAAATGTGCAAACTGCGAAACATTATTAATAGCTTTCAACCATTAAACATTACAATGGGTGCGGTATTTTCTGAATTATAACTATCCTATATGTGTGAAACAAAAAAGTCACAAGCGTATTAAAATATCGGTTAATTATATGGCATAGGCGTCAGACAACTGCTCACACGATGCGATTTGAGCACATGTAGAGTGAGCCTCCCCACATTCCAATCCGTCAATCTAAAAAATCGGTTCGAAATAGAGCTTCCTTTTTTTTATTCGACAAGATCAAAATAAACCAACTAGCCAAATTACATAGATTTGAAAAAGACTTGGAAACAAGATCGAAAAATATATCGATAAATGTACTGCATGGCACAAATGGCTGTTCACACGAATATAAATATCCAAATGAATATAAGTATCAACAAAATTATCAAACCTTCTCAATAAGAAACCAAACGTTTGATTTGAGACAATCGGAACCAACAAATTACATCCTGTAAACGGGCCTTTAAAAAGTCGTTGATGAGAAAGCATTTATTGCAAAAAAATGCTTTTTGGCGCAATTAAACGATAAAAAATTCATCATTAAAATTTGTAAAATATTTTGGGGACTTCACTTTTCTTAATGTGAGTACAGTCACGTGACATGCAATGTAAAGGAGGGAGTTTGGTTAGTGCAGAGTAGGTTAGAAAGTTATTGGGTCATCCGAAATTCAGTGAGCACATAGCACTTTTTTATACCTCAAACAAGTTTGGTGCGAAAAATGTTTAATATATATTTTTTGAGTCATATTTATAAATCTACATATATGATTAGCTAACCACATGTAGGCACTGCGTGTCTATTTTTAGATTTATTATAAGTTCGAAGAAGATTTTGGCTTTAGTTGGTGTCATTGTCAAAGTTTTGTTCTTTTGCACTTAGTTTTGTATAAAATTTTTGTTCTGGAAATTGAGTAAATCTGAAATCTCAAAGAACATAATTAGGCTCACACAAAACGCAATTTTTAAATCCTCATGTTTTGTAGCTAAAAGCGATAAAATCCAAAATATAAAAAAAACTCTCTTTGAATCAACGTTAGTTTTTAATATGTTGTTAACTCATTAATTTGCGTTTACTTATTATAGCTTGAAAGTTGGTGATCCTGGGAAAAGCGTTGAACTTTTACTAAAGGGAGTAGATATTGCGGCGGTGAAGTAGGAAAATACCGACCAATCAAGAATGGAAATTTAGACTACTTTTATATTGCTTACCCATTCAAAATCTGTATTGCTGGTTCATCTGTAGTCAATAATGAATGGCAGCCTAATGACAATGAAAATGTCTTTATCAATGAAAAAGTCTGTGATGTTAATAATTCGTGCAAATTCAACTATGGTAAGTTGCATCACCAAGTTAAGTCGTCAATTACGCAAGTACGCCGCCACAAGACGTATCACAGTTTATAAATAGCTTTACACAGTGATGATTGTTAAGAACTATACATAGCTAATCTTCATGAATAACAATTGAATCTTGTATAAAATAGGCATCAACTTTGACTCAATTCTTTAGTGTAAAATTATTAAATCAAAATTTCAGGAGTGGGATTATGCCAGGTTGAAATTTCACTTTTTATTAGATTCAATTGAAAGAATGAATTTGGGCAATGCTTTTGCTATTCAGTATCAGAGGGTAATTTCAGCACTCTAATTTAAGCGTCATATCGTAAATATGACTCTGCTAAAGTGCGTGTTTTAAACGATTACTTTACTTAGATTGTTGAACTTGAGAACATGTGGATATTGCTTCATTGTGTCTCTGAATAAATGTTTGTTTTTTAACGGTCTCTCCAATAAGCGTTAAACATAAAAATGATGCTCGTTGTTAAAAATGTTTGTTCATTTAAAATGTTTAAATAATAACACGCAGTGGCGGATCTAGGGAACCACAAAATAAATTATAACTTCTCAATTTTAACTTTAAATTATTTTCAGAAAAAACTAATGTTTTTTAATTTATAAAGATTATAATTTTGCCAACGGTGTTTAGAAATGTAAATATTTGCCAAACTGTGCTGCACTTAATTTATTTTGAGGTACTCTAAATCCGCCACTGATAACGCGTATGTGCATAAGAAAGTAGTTTACAAGTTACGTCTATTGTTGGAAATGACTTCGTACGCTTGCGTTTTTTATATGCATTACTTAAATTACATACTTTATTTCTTGATCTTACAAGAAGAATATTAACCACTTTTCTTTCAAGTGAATGTTGCGGTGGTGTAGATTGTTCTTTTTCTTGATTTGTTTAGAAATATTCTGGAAATATATTTTAACATTATCGTAATTTTTTAGTTTACGAAAGAAAGATTGAGAACGGAGATGGTTTAAATGTCCAATGTAATGAATCGTGCTCTAACTGGGTCATTGAAATGCGTTCAGCTGAATTTGGTGTTTTGTTAAAAGAAAGGAGGTGAAATAGAAAACCATATAAGATATCTTTGATGGAAAATGACTGTGTGTCAGCGTCAGCGTTGAGTGTTGTGCAAAGTCAATGCAACGGAAAGAAAAAATGTTCGTTTACAGTACGGAAGGAGGATTTCTTATCGAGACCATCCAGTTGCAGCAAAACACCAACACTACTTGTTTACTACATTTGCAAAACGCCTAAATCAGGTATAAACAGTTATAATATGTAACATTATATTTGTTAGGTTGGTGTTAATCTGCAACATGCAGAAGAGTTTTGTCTTTGGGTTTTAATTTATAAGCAAGCAAATATAACGTAGTGTATAGAATTTTCTCAAGAACCTTTTTCATTAATGCATGCTTACAACTACGTTACCGCACCAAACAGCAAAAAATGGCTGACCAGTCGATCTAATAACCGGCATCTATCCTTATCATTGATCCCTATATTCTGACTGGGTGTACTAATAAACAAAGAACGATATAATGATTTGTATATATATCAACCGGATACTAACCTTGTAAACATACTTCTAATAATGGCTAAATGAATGCTAAATAACTCAAGATGTCATACAAATGTAAGTGATCGTAAACGTTAGGTATATCTCGTATGGGCGAATAATACGGGAACTTCATACGCCGGATTTGTATTTTGTCAAGTTCTATACGAATTTTTATTTTTTATCTTATTCTCTGTTCAGAGTTCAAGTTAGGAAGATGTAAATTAGAATTAATATTTTATTGCACAATTGTTTTTTACTTTGCAATGTACATATTTTTAAAAAATAGTTTGAGACATATTCATCTTTTTTTTATTTGGTTGTAGAGAGCAGAATGACACCAGTAACACAATTAAACACTTCATCAAAAGTAACCCTTTACCTGTAGCACCCAGTATGAAATAAGTGAATCTAACACCAAGGATAGCGTTTATCTAGGTAATAAAAAGACTCATTTTCTTTATCATCTTTGACAGTAGTGATCCAGGAACGGTCAGAATACATTACTGAAAATATATTTCCATTACTTCAGAGTGAATCCTGTTGGAAGTATTTTACTCTAATATGTTCTTTAGATTTTTTTAACCAACAGCGTACTCAAAATTTATATTGACCTTCCCAAGATTTTCCACTGATCTGTGTTTCGCTTATGATAACTGTTCGAACAAATTCTGTGGTCTCATATCATCGCAGAATGCTCAGTATAAAATTTTTTGAAGTTAAGTTAAAAATTGCATTGCATTGATTTGTATTAGGTAGCCCTAATCTTTCAAATGGACAGTTTAAGCAAGTCGTATAACCCCATCCGTGTGAACAACACTAGTAACAATTCTTGCATACTAACACAAGTGTAGATAAGTCGTGTTTTCTCGCTATGGGTTTTTTTATGAAATGAAAACTAGGGCATTGAAGCACGACGTAAAAAATGTCCGTTACTTGTTTAAATTTATCAGCTCCGTAAACACGCTGCTCTAGACATTGATTCAATTGTTGGGAAATGTACCTCACGTTGAGCTAAACTTAAAATTAAATGAATTTCCATTGTTAGCAGCACCTGTAACTTGTATAGACTACGAAGGAAGATTTTTCTGAAGAAAACTATGAACAACCCTTAATTGCTGTGAAATCTCTTTTTCTTTAAGGTATAATTGCAAGTCTTGCAGTGGGCGCTCTTCTACATTATTGTTCTGGTCGTGATCCTTTTGTTCTGGTTTGTATTTTGTAATTGTTGTCATGTTCGAGATTAACCCAATGTTGTGCTTTCCGACACCTGGGGCTATAAGAGCTCAAATTTTTCTTTTTAATTGGTATATTTTCATACGTTAGATTCATAGGACGATTTCGCTTATCAATTATTTTACGTATTTTTAAAGCCTTAGTATATTTGTAAAGCGGTTCTTAATTTGATTCGTTGTGTATATATAAGTAGCAATGCATATATGGATGGAAATATTCATTTAACTGATTATAACATCGCAAAATTCAGCCCTTCTTTACCTTTGATAATAGCATCTATATAAAGATTTATTAACTGTATCTCTTTACCTGATAAGGTTTGCTCAGTTAATTCATAACTGAATAAAATGTGTTCGGATAGTTTTATCAAATACAATTTTTCTTTTTTATTGTTTTGTAACATAGAAAATTTATGAGAATGGCCTGGTTTTTACAGCATAATACGTTGAAAGCAAAATGTTGGACGCATATATACGGAACCCGTTAAATATGAGAAAAGGATGAAACAAGAAAAAAATTTAATCGTTAACATGGACGAAGATTGTGTCATACCAGTTCCTAAAGATAATAAGATAAATCAAACCACTTTTACAGTAAGTGTTCGGTAAGAGAAACTTCAGACACAAACTAAGTTATTGAATTGAAAAATATTTTTCGGTTGCTCTTAACAATATCAGTTTTTAGGGTGTATTTTTTTATGATTATCTCAAACTTTTCTTCAAATTTACTACAAGCCATTTAAATTTTTCATGATTATCAGAATTTCAACTTTTTACAATTTAACACTTCTTACCGTGAATTAACTTCAAAATCTCAATATTGAACAAAAAGAATAATAGCACAGCGCTATAACCAACAACTACAAACAATAACGACCCCATGTAACAACATTTGAGAAATTAACCTTCCACTCCTCTTCCTTGTAAACCAGATAAGTCTACTCAAAAGCAGAGAGCCCCATACGCTACAAGTCCCGGGCACGTGACCGGTATAGCAGAGTTTAAAGGTGAAAGGTTGACTTGTCTGGTTTACAAGGAAGAGGAGTGGAAGGTTAATTTCGCAAATGTTGTTACATGGGGTCGTTATTGTTTGTAGTTGTTGATTATAGCGCTGTGCTATCATTCTTTTTGTTTAATAACATCTCAATATTGCATAGACAAAAACATTTTGCTCTAGACCTCCATATGTTTTAATACAGCCCTGTTTGTGCTTTGTTTACGCCACTGACCATTATCATCATCTTTCGTTTCATTTTATTGTCACTATTAGCTAGGTGATTTTTGAAGAATAAGTCTCACAAGATGTTTTGTGCGATAGCCATTTTGGACGATCAAAAGTGGTGCATAAAAAGTTGTAATAGCGGCAAGATGTCTACTTTTGCAACTAACTCAGGTCTATCAAAGTCAAAGGGAAAATTAAGAGAAATAACGAGAGTTAAGTTAAAAAATGACGTTATTTCACATTTGGTAAGTAATCCCTAAACTCTGTACCAGGAAGCTCGATGCCAGAAACAACGACAAGCACGCAAAGTATTTCAGAACGGCCCATTCTCTAATTCCATCATTTTGCTCTATATTATCAGAAAATCAATAATCAATTTCGACCACTGTCTGTAGCGCAAACAAGCAGTCAAGATTTAACTTACCAAGGGTTAGACCATTCCAAAAGGAACGAAAATGATGAACATTACCAATCATTAAATGCAAACGAAGACGATGCAACCTTGCAAGGAGTAGATGTAACACAAATGAATAAAGAAAATGCCTACTAGTGATTAAATGCAAATGTAGATGACACAACTTATCAAGAACTAGGTGCAACACAAATGAATAATAAAGACGATGGTTACGAATCACCGAAAATAAATGGAATGAGTAAAACAGAAGCGGCTTATGTAATAATGTACTAAATTAGCCATTCAAAATTTGCTCAGAGTGCTGGTTCAAATAAAGCTCCTTAACGATTATGGTACTGTTTTGAGGGACGTTCTTTGTTGAAAAAATAATAATTTAGAAGCACTTATACACAATAAATAAACACAAAGTTTGATGCAAACATTTTTCTGGTTATTTGTAAGCTAGTTTTAGAATGTGTTAGATTTCTAATTCGAGTCCCGTTTTAGTTAGTGCCAAGGATAATGGCACATTTTTGGGGTAATACAACTTTTTTAAACAATTTTTATCAATAACACTTTAATTGGAAACAAAAAGCAAGTTGAAAAAGGAAAAAAATGTATATATACGTAAATTATCGACTTAAACAATTGTATTGTGAATTGCAGTACAGGGATTTCCGTTTATGTCATCATTGACTTTGTAAAAATTTGCTATTCTACATGCAGACGTTTCTACCTCTATAATCATAAACTATGAAACACCAGCTGGCATGCCCCAAAACGGTACCAATAATAAGAAATAAAAAATACTGGTACCGGTGTATTAACAAAGTGACGGAGAAAGTTAAAGAAACATTCAGTATTGTTTCATAATCTCACTCAGGGGCCTACATTAAGGGAAAGTGTGTGTGTGTGTGGTGGGGTGTTCCCCAATAGTTTCTATACTATGTCTAAACGTTTATCAACAAACTCACATTGAACAAAAAAGGCGTTCCCGTTAAAATTGGAAACATAGCTTGCAAAGTTTAATGGAGATATTTCGTAATACTGAACACGTCGATATGAGCATTCAAAAACAAGCATAATTCATTTTACACAAGAAAAGAATAAAAAATGAACTCCCGTGTTGCGGCAAGCTCAACAACGTCAGACAGTATGCAATCACATTATTTTTCAATGATTTTAATAAAATCAAACAAGTATTGTCTGACTATTATAGAGCTGAAACCTTGATGAATTTTGTTCATGCTGTTACCTATAAAAGAGCCCAAAGTTCACAAAGTTTAGTACCGACATTGAACTCGTAATAAGGTTTTGAAAGAACAGAATTTCATATATTGAGCGTAATTAAGACACCGCCCACTTTTAGAAACAATTGAGGTTCTTTATCTAAAGATAACGTAGCTAAGACTTGTAAAAAAGTTTATCGTAAAGCGCTCACAAACCACCATCCTAGTTTCACTATTTCTCCCATTCATTTATTAGCACATTTTTAATTAATTTGTTTTGGCCCTGGACTGGGCAAACGCTTCAAACATCTTAATTGTGTTTAGCTATAATCAATGCTGAACTGTGGTTGCCACTCAGTTGCTACATCGGAATTGGCTGTAGTTTGTTCTTACTTCTGTCATGTCACTTTATATTAATTATAATGTTAACTGGAGTTTATGTTTTCTGAGTTACAAATATCAACTACATACACGACTGATTCAGTATTATTTAGGAACTGCCGACCAGACGTATTTTTTAAGTTTTGATGATTACTCTTAAAGAATTGGAACAGGTAGCCTATTACAGAAAGGACACTTTGCTCAATCAGTATTGCACGAATGAGGCTCGCATTGTTAGAAGCAATTTTTTGCGTTTAAAGATCACTGGGTGAACTTTTTTAAAAAATACGAGCTATATAGTTACGTTGCTGTAGTTGAAATTGATGTATTAGTTTAATTAGTTTTGAAAAAATAATTAAGATTTTTTCATTGATGAGAAACCGTTTGTTTTCTTTTACAATCAATGTGGCTATATAAAGGGACGCAATCCCGAATGTCGAGAATTTTTCCAGAAAGCACTGGCTGAATCAGCATAGCAAATGCCGGGTTGCGTCCAGGTATTTTCTAATAAATGTTTCCAAATACGATTGGAGCATTAATGTATGGAGTATCAAGCTTTTCGCATTTCCATTTAATAAAAAGCGAAATTAAAACAGATTTTGTACAAGTTAAACATCTTTCAACGCGTTATGTCTCAAAGGAAATTGTGCTATAAGTAGTTATAAAAACAATATGGTTAGAAAACGACGAGAAATGCATTCAATCTAAAGTCACTCGTGCATGCTTTTCTAAATTGCTCTTTAGAGCACACTATAAGCTACCAATCATTTTAACTTCTAATAGCATAAGTCCTCCATAAAACCCCCAAAATTTGCCGTTTTATTCGCTGCGCAATAAAAGCACTAATTGATGATAGGAATATAAATTCAATGTTTTTTACAAATGATTATTTTGAGTTAATAATCATTTGTAAAGTGATAAGTTCGAACTAAAAAAGTTTAAAAACAGAGAACATCAATAACTGCGAAGATCTTTACATTTCAAACATAATTCAATTTTAAAACAAATGATATTTCCTGAATAATAAAGGCTAAAACAATTTTTAATACTTTTCCCATTTGTGAGCATTTTCCACCATGTCAATTTTCAACATCTTTCGTCTCATTTCAGTTGAAATTCTCAGTCAGAAAAGAATTCTTGAAAAAGAATTAAACTTCCTGAGATTAATTCCATGTAAGTTGACAATGACCTAGGCGCAGCGCATAACTGTGTTTCAATTTTGTGCTTAATAGTTATATTTTGACTAACAGCGTCTACAAAGACTTGGTATCTTGCTGTAACATTTATACCATAGGTAACCAGTTTATTGAGTTATAGTTCCTAGTTACCCAGAATGGCCTTAATCCGATTCATGAAGTAAATATCAATTGTAACTGTAAGTGACAACGCTAAAAATGTGGAGACAACTATTTTGTTACATTGTCAAGCTCATCTACGTGATTGTAGTTTGATTTGATGATTATGTTGTTGTATAAATGATGTTGGACACACCATTTAATTCTTTACCAAAACTACAAGAATAAAACTCTTTACTTTGTCATTACTTTGTAATCTAACTGCGTTCCTTCTCTTCGTAACACGTTGACAAAATATAATGTGGTTAAGTATTTTCAGGTACGTTATACTGAAAGTGTTCCGTGATTGTAGTTCTCAAAGCGAAAAAGGAAAGCTGACTCGCCTCTATTATGTAGATCACACGTTGTTTTAAGTGTTTACATCCTTTCCGTCTGTTGTGAGCTCATTCTTATATTTGCCTGACCAAGAAATGGACAAACTAATGACACAAAGCTATGTTTTGATTTGAGAGTTCGTTCTAATGACTATTTGGTCCTTGATGTGAAATCCAGCTCAAAATTCACGGAATTGAGGAAAAAAGAATGATGTACTTCTTTAATATTTTCGTTCGCGTCTTAATGTTCTTAGGCTTCTTCCAGTTAACTACAGGTTGGTCAATGTAATATAGTGAAGTTATATTTCTTTAATTTCTTACAATTTCTTACAATTTTTTAATTTCTTACAATTATTTAGACGGTATTTTTATTTACACCTGTTGACAACTGTCTTCTTATAGTAGAAATTGTGTAATATTTTACAACAAAAATTGTGCAAGTGCCATAAAATTTTAAATTAAACCGAGGCACTTCCGTGTTAAGATGCACGAATGGCATGCTGGAAAATGCGGAGTTTAAATTATGGAGAGTAGAACGAGTATGGAGTTGGAATGCGCAGCAGAGCCTTCTTCACTAAATACAATTTAACACATCTCTGCGTTTTCCACTCTGTGCCACATAATGTTAAAAATGCCGAATCTTAGTTCATAAAAGGTGTTTGTTTCACATGCATGGTTTTCAACTATAAAATAACATGGTTGCCTAAATTTCTTTTGTTCTTGTATGTCGAATTAATAATGTATTTAATTACTTAATTAGAATTTTTAATTCAGATTCAAAGGTGGTATAACAAGTAACACAGCCTTGTATAGCATCTGTACTTTGATATATTTACTAACAACCTCGAACTTTGAGCATAAAATAACAAAAACTATTACAAAGTATTTGCATACGTATGCATATTGCGCATGTGAATTACTTGCTGAAAAGTTGTGTAAATTACATCATATTGAAAATGAAAGAATGATCCCCCTAAAAAAAGTAGACCCGCATGCCCATGACTATTTACTAACCTCCCTCGGCTTTCTAATACATTTAAGCACTAAGTAGCCTCACTTATAATAATTTGTGAAATATTAACTATATATGCTGACATGTATAATTTCTGTTTGTAGTTTGTAGACTTCTATGGTAAATTATATTTTTGTTTGTCTTTGTATATAGAAAGTGTTTCTGCCGTACAATACTATAATCATGGCACAGCAACACCTGCTCTTATCCAGGGACATAACTGAGGGGTGTAGAGTGTCAAGTGATGGGAACCTTTAAACATTAGGGAAGCCCACCAAAATTAACAGAAAAAGTTATTTAAGTACTAAAATATGTTTATGAAAGATCATGATTTTGTTACAGCTTTGCAGTTTTGTATACTGTCAATGAAATTTAAATACTGTTTGGGTTGAGGATAATTTGGAGATTATTTCTTCGGTATTAATTTTTGCCTAAAAGACAAAAATGAAAAACGCTGGTAATGGCTGCTAAATAGAATATTTCAGATATAGCAAAGAAATCGTGCATAGTTTTTTTACGTCACGTTACAATTCAGCTATCTTACATGCCACATCTTATACAAATGATACGTGAATTTTATAGGATTATAGGAAAAAGGATTTTATAAACGTAAGAGATAAAGAAGGATCAAAACATTCAACTCTAATGGACAATGGGACGTTTTAGCCAGTTGAAAAACCGAAGCGTAAAGCAGATGTTTGTTGCGGACTACTATTCATTTGTGGTGTATTCAGCCTGCTAGTTTGGGCGTTTTTATGTAAATATTTTCGTGTTCGCTTACAACAAAAACATCAGATTTTTAAAGAAAAAAGTGTACTAATGTTATAAAACTTACAGATCACGACAAAACAAACAGGGAGGCCGCACTTCTAAGAACACAGTCGTATATATTACGTTAAGACCAACATTGTTAATCGGGCTTGCATGGATTACGACATCAAACACTACTCAAAAGCAAGAACAGCTGGTTTCAACGCTGCAAGTGTCGTTGTGAAAACATGCAGCTGTTACCTTTGTAAACAGTATTTTTTCTGTGTCTTACAGGTTTATCGTGTGATGTTTTTGGAGGCAAACGTTTGGAATGTGGAAATAATGCACAACAGCAGGATCAATGTCCAAAAACATGTTGCTTTAACCAAACAGTCAATCCTCCTTGTTATTTTAATAAAAAAGGTATAAAATACTGTTTGTTGCTCCTAGACTTATGTATAGTGTAAAGCTATAAGAAATTTTCTTTTGACAAGAAATTTTTTGCTTGTCTTTACCCACGGAAATTCTAATTTTTTCCTCTGTTTCACATTAGAAATATATTATTTCTGTAGACTTGGGTTTACGAATTTTCATTTGGATGAAACAATGTGTTTCACTTTTTTATTTTCGTTGAAGAAGAGATTTTACATTATTTTCAATGTTCTTATTTTGTATTTTACAATGTATTTAAGAGTTGACATATCATTTTCATAAGTAGAGCGTGTTAATGTTTGAAACACATCTTTAGATTAAAACATGATAAATCAACACATCGTTATTTTCAATGCTCTTATTTTATATTTTACAATTGCATTTACAAGTTAACAGATTTTGTTAAGTAGAGCGTATCAATGTTTTAATGACAACTTTAGATTAAGACATGATAAATCAATAGATCGTTGAAATTTTCTTTTAGGCTATGGTCCTATTAAACACGCAAACGGACTTTGCATAAATGTACAAGGTACACAACGTCTCATTTGGTCAAGTGACTGCACTTCAAGAAATACTTTTTTCTTGTTGTCATATGACTATCCACCTTATCACGTGACTACAGGAAAATGTATTTTACCATCCAAGTGAGTTGATTTATTTTTTTTAAGTTTGTTTAACAAGCTGTTTTATTGCAATGTCACTGGAAGACTTTCTTTGGTCATCTAATAAGAAATACTCTAAAATCATTCATCTAAAAATGACAACAGAAATGCATGAAAGGCAAAAAGTGGACGAGGCTTCTTAAATTACGCAAGGAATATTACAAGGAATATTGTCTACATCGTTATAGAAGATAAGTCCTAAAAGACAAGTTCAGTGAGCACAGGGTTTCAATTGGCAAAAGAGAAGTTTTCTTTTTGACCAATCATAAGTAATGACGAAGCAGATTCTGCCTCACGAAATATGTGCAGCAAAGAATACTCCCAACCTAAAGAGTGTTTCTACAAAACTTAACAGTGCTGCATTATGCTTCCAGTAATGATTCTGTGGGGCTGTGCTCATCAAGCGTTTATAATTTTTCCACACTATAAGTTGTTATTGCATTATGACATTTACATGTCAGATAAAAACTTCTTGTATTCATTTAAATCCACTAATCAAAATCCAAAAGATTTTTATGCTTTCTGCCTGATAATTACAGTGACCAGCTTTGCATTGTATACGAGCATGCAAACACTACGGAATAACTCTACTTAAAAACTTATGAATGTTTCGTGATTTTTCCTCAAAAAAATGCTGTAGTAAAGTTTTATTATTCTGGGCATAAATAGGAACCTCAACTTTTTGCCACATGTTTGTGAGTTTCAAGAATGGAGCTGGGATCATTCAATTCTCGATTCAATTCAATTAATTTAATTCATTTTTAAATGCAATTCCAGGAAAAAAAAGCTTCCACGATTTTTAAGTAAAGAGCCTTAAAATTTGATTTAAAGATAGGAACTGCCATGATTGTTTGCCAAAATAACATAAGAATTTTAGGGATATTCAAGCAACTGACCATGGCATTTGCTGTCTTTAAAACGAATTTTTAGATATGTCACGACGACAAAGTTTGTATATTACTATTTAAAAAAGTGTCATAAGTTGAAGATGTTTTTGGCTTTGGTTAGTGTCAATATCAAAGTTTTGCTCTTCTGCATTTAGTTTGTATTAACTTTTATATTAATTTTCTCTTCAGGAAATTGGGTATATCTGAAATCTTAAAGGATATAATTAGGCTCGCACAAATCGTAATGTTTGAATTCGCGTATTTTATAAAAGCGATAAAATGAAAAAAAGCAAAAACAAAGTTTTTGAGAATCGTTAGTTTTCAATAAGTCGCCAACTTATCAATTTACGTTTACTTATTATAGTCCGAATCTTGCTAATCCTGGGACAAGAGTTGAACTTTTTCTAACAGAGAGTAGATATTGCGGCGGCTCAGTAGGAAGATACCGACCAATCAAGAATGGAAATTTAGACTACTTTTATACTAATACACCATACAAAATATGTATTGGTGGTTCAACTGTAGTCAATAATGAATGGCAGCCTAATGACAATGAAATTGTCTTTATCAATGAAAAAGTCTGTGATCTTAATAATTCGTGCAAATTCAACTATGGTAAGTTGCATCACCAAGTTGAGTCATTAATTACGCCAGTAGACTACGAGACGTATCACAGTTTATAAATAGCTTTACTCAGTTATGATTTTTGAGAACTATGCATACACTCGCTAATCTTCATGAATAACAATTGAATCTTGCATAAAATAGGCATCAACTTTGACTCGATTCTTAAGTGTGATATTGTGAAATCGAATATGACGATACTAATTTCAGGAGTGCGATTATACCAGGATTATTGATTAGATTCAATTGAAAAATGAAATTGGGTAGTGCTTTTGCTATTCAGTATCAGAGGAAAATTTAAGCACTCTAATTTAATCGTTATATCGTAAATATGACTGCTGTAGTACGTGTTTTAAACGATGTCTTTGTGAGAATGTTGAACTTGAGAACATGTGGATTCCGCTTTACTGTGTCTCTCAATAAATGTTTGTTTTTTAACGCTCTCTCCAATAAGCGTTGTTGAAAAGTGTTCGTTCATTTAAAATGTTTAAATAAAAACACGCAGTGGCGGATGTAGGGTACCCAAAATAATTATAACTTTTTAATTTTAACTTCAAATTACTTTCAGAAAAAACTATATGTTTTTAGTTTATAAGGATTTTAATATTGCCAATGAATTTGTCCCAAAGGTGTTTAGAAATGTTAATATATTCCATAATGTGCTCCCCCCTTTTTTTTGAGATCAGCCACTGATTACACGTAAGTGCATATGAAATAGTTTGCAAGTTACGTCTATTGTTGGAAATGACTTTCAACCTTAGCTTGTGGTTTTTTATATGCATTACTTAAATTACATACTTTATTTCTTCCTTTTACAAGAAGAATATTAACCACTTTTCTCTCAAGTGAATGTTGTGGTGGTGTAGATTGCTCTTTTTCTTGATTTGTTGGGAAATATTCTGGAAATATATTTTAACAATATGTTAATAATTTAGTTTACGAAAGGAAGATTGAGAACGGAAGTGATTTAAATATCCAATGTGATGAAAAGTGCTCTAATTGGGTCATTGAAATGCGTTCAGCTGAATTTGGTGTTTTGTTAAAAGAAAGGGGGCGAACTAGAAAACCATATGGGATATCTTCGATAGAAAAAGACTGTCTGTCAACGTCAGCGTTGAGTGTTGCGCAAAATCAGTGCAACGGAAAGAAAAAATGTTCGTTTACAGTACGGAAAGAGGATTTCTTAACAAGACCATCCAGTTGCAGCGAAACATCAACACTACTTGTTTACTACACTTGCAAAACGCCTAAATCAAGTATGAAATAACATTTTTGTACCAAACGAAAATTGTTTAGGGTAATGGTGGTGGTGAGATTTAAGGAAAATTAAAGGAAATGTGTATAAAATTTTTTGGGGGCATGTTTTGTTAGATTATGTATGTTCCTATAAATATGAAAAAAGCTTCATAGTATATACGCCTCCTCTAGACGAATTAAGAAAATTTTGACGAGAGCAACCAGAAAAGATTTTGCTTACGTTTGTCACTCATATGTTGACAAATATGTCTTAAATTAATAAACATACGCAAAATAGAACAAAATCTACAAACAAGTTTTCATGTAGCCAAAATTTTCAAATACCTCAAAGACTTATTTGTAAAAATCTTTCAATATTAAAAATAATGCTTCTTGAATGAATAACAATCGTCACGCAAAAAACAAAGAATCAAATTTCAATTTTGAACAACATTTTATGCTAATTTTTCACGTTGTAGTCGTTTTACCACGTTCGACAACATTTGTTGGCTTTAGGCATGCGTAAGTGTGTGTTGAATTAATTTTTCTCACACAATATTAGGAATAAAACTTATTTTGTGCTTTCTTTTGTTTCAATTTATCGTTTTTCCCCTTGTCCAGTTTCTTTTGTCATTAATAAGCTCCAATATGCACTAAGATGTCAAATAAAGCCGAATTTTTATGAGCCTGTTATCGGACATTATTTTTATAAGAACGTACCACTCGTCGATTGAGCCACTCAAAATAGCAAAAGTTGGCCCCGTTTGACCAGTTCGTAACAACAAATTCTAACATCGTCCAACAAAGTTGTACAATGTTGGATAGACATGTTGCGCTCGTTTTATTAGGCTTAACATTAGTTCTTGACACACATGTTTGTAGTGAACATTAAGACATCCGGAGAAACCATCAGTACTGATAAATCAAAAAGTAACACTTTGGCATCCACAACAAAAACTGATACGACAGGTCACAAAATAACAACAGAAGACAGTAAATTCAACAACAAAGATGGCGATGATTCAGGTAACAAAATTTTTCTTTGTTCTGTACCACATTATTATCCAAACAAGTGCCACTGTCTTTGTTTAGTGTTTGTTCAGACAGTTTCGTGAAGGATGTGAAAATTAGCAACAAATAACATGGCTTGTTGGCTAATAAACAAGTAATAAAAGTGTCTTACATCATAGTATAATGTAAAAATCAATAAGTGAAAGTTGTGTTAGTGATTAAGTGAACAACTAACTCGTACGCATCACAAAAGACTTTTGAAAGATAATTTATAGTTCGTATTTGTGTAAAATCTTGAGAACTTTACTTTTCTACATGTGAACACAATCATTTCACATACATATAAGAGAAGGCGTTTGCAAAAATGGATACAAAAATAATTGGTTGTTAGTATTGTGAAAAATATAATATAATTCAAATAATTTTTTTCATCTACTTCATTTTGCGACAACATCCTTGACAAGTTACCAGGAGTACCCATTGCTCATGTATTTTTCAAATTCGTTGATATAACGGTGTTAAATGAAAATCTACTATTCGTGTTCAACCGGGCTGTGTGTAGATTTTGTCAAAATGTAATAAGATATAAAGGCAACTCTAATATACTGCCATTTGTTTTTCATTTTCTTATTCACATTACGACATCAACAACATCCATCGCAATGAGTGATTTAAAAAGTTTTGACTTAATTAACTGTAGCACCAACAGAAGAATCTACGAAGACATACCTCAATGCCACTTCAAAAAAAGAGATAAACTTGGGAAACGTAGGTAATAAAAAATCACTGTAAACTATGTTATACATTAATAAATTTACCATAATTTCTTTTAAAAGTGCTGCTTGAAGAATAGGAAATCCGAAAAATAAGAGAAAGTTAGCATTTGAAGGCAGTATTTTTCTTTTACTGAGTTTCGTTATTTATCATTTCGCTTTCTTTGCTAAGGTAAATTTGCATTGCGTCTTATTGGACTTTATTCCTTGCTTGCATGAGCTGTTCGAACAACTACATAGTTTTGTGAAGGAATGTGAGGAGCTGATTACATGAGCCCGGGTAGCCGGATTCTTCCAAGCGTTAAATGATTTTGGGAAATGGAAACGATTCAATGCTCGTCATCAGATAAATCTTCCCGAGAAATTTCATAATCTTCTGATTTCATACGCAAAACATTTAAAATTACAATAACCAATTTGGCTTAATTTATGAATTTCAGCTGGAAGGACTTGTGGCGCTTAACAAACAGTTGTAATTCTTACGCTTAAAGTTTTGCCTTTTTTCAATGCCTCAAATCATTTCACGCCTCACCGAATCCCGGTTAGCTAGGATCATGCCGGCAATCAATTATTTTAAATTTAAGGGTGAAAGATCCCGCAAAGTGTTACTAAAAAAGCAAAGTAAAGTAAAACCGTGTGATAGTATTGACCTCTTCAATAGTTTGTATTAATTACTAGAATAGTTGCTCAATTCCCCCGGGGGTTGCAACGATGTATAAGCAAAGACAAAATGCCTTTCATTTACTTAATGACGAGCTTTGTTAACCCCTATCCTATTTTGGTGTTGTTTTTCCAGTGACTAAAGTAATTTCCATTTATTTAACGCAAAGTCTGCTGTAACTTTTCTTTCTGCCTGAGGCATTTAGTCTAGATACTCCACGACTAATAAAATTTCATTAAGAACTATATAGATCAAGATGATTTTTTTGACTTTTTTACGATTTTTTGTTCATTAACTTTCCATAGGTGTCTCAAAATTGTCTAAAATTCGAACTTCGATGAACAAAGTTCTATTTTTAAGAACTTGTAGCAAATAGAGACTTTGGACGGAAAATTTTATGAATGAGTGCAATGAGCTCTCCGTTTTCTTTTAGTTGCCCTTGCTGGTGCTGCAGTTGGTGCCGTTCTGATTATTTGTCTGGCTTTGCTGATAATTTGTCTTTTATGGTTAGTACTTAAAAACTGCTGTCATTTCCTAAAAAATCCTCAACAACTGCAAATTATAAGCTCGTACTTAATTAAGTCATTTTTTCTTTTCGAGTGAGCTTTACACGTTAGATAGTTTTTTCTGCCTATCATGGCTTATTATAGTTATTGCATTGCATTTTGTTCATTTAATTTATAATTTCTTGTCGTTTTCTGAAAGGCATATCATCAACTTATCTTCAACATCTTTGATAAAACCTAAATTGCAACATTGCAGTGCATGAAATGTCTTTTATGATGTGATAAATATTTTTAACAACTAATATCCAGGTCTTTTTAACTTTAATAAATTGAATTTTTGGTTACGTGTTCTTCAAAATGACTAGTTGAATAATTTTCTTATATATAATGCCACAGCACTGCGCGTATATGTGCTAGACTTAGAATAAAAATTTATCAAAAGCTCAGTTTGATTACAGTGTAATCTGTATTCTACCATTTAGGACTTTACAGGCAACAAAATACCTACAATGTGCAAATTTTTGTCTTCAAAAGTAATCAAGGAAACATTTTCACAGGATATTTTTATAATTGATATTTGCTGCTATCCGAACATAAAGGCTCGTTTCTAGTTTCACAATCCATGTTTTTTCTTGGAGAAGTACGAAATTATATCACGTGAAATAATCTTATGCATGCGTGATGTCGACAAGTGTGATTTCGGGAGAGAAAACTTTTCTTTGACAGTTAGTTGAATCTAATTCTACTTACTTTAAAAGATAATAAAGTAGTAAAATTCATTACACTCACTGATGTTCAACTACAATATTTTTTCGATTTTATTCCAAGTAATAACAATACGTTATCTGTTAAGTTACATCTCCGCTATGTTGCTATTTCCTAGTTATCTCTCGTCCCTATTCATAGCTTCTATCAACATGTTCACTTCTCAATCATATAATTGCATATTAAAGTATTAAGTCATTAATATAATGATATCTACAGCAGCTATCCACATATGCTACATGTTTACTAGAGTAACTATCCGCATACTGCGCATTTCACATTTCTCATGAATTATTTTGCCCTACCTCAGCTACTCCCATAATACAAACTTCTCTTCAAATTTAGTAGTATTTTAGAAAATTAATTCTACTCCTTGTGTGCCCAGTGATTGAAAACAAATTTAATTGGAGAAGTAGCTAGCTAAAAATAGGCTGGCTTTGCCACAACTGCCAGAAATCAAAATATTTTATCCTGTAAATTTGTTGACGTATTTAGCTACCTAAGAATATTTAAGTTCTATATAATTTTTCGTCTTTGTTTTGTGAAAAGAAAATTTTATGACATTGGGAACTTATCTCATTCAACTCAATAAAATATTTCCATCATTTTTTCGTTTTTCCTTTGGTAAATTTTATCAAAAGTTCGTTTGGACGTTCATTACAACAAAAAATGTAACATACGCAACATAGAATAAAATATGCAAATAAGTTTTCATGTAGCAGGAATTCTTTTTCAAAAATTCACTGACCAAAAAAAAAGATACGGTCAAGTGTAGAAGAAAATGAGACATGGTTGTCATAGCAACGCAATCAGTTATCTTATTCAAGCATCTTTAGATATAACTGGCATTTTTGATACACCTGGATAGTTCATATTTCCAAAGTTTGAGTGTGTTTGATCAAAGTAATGTTTTGATCAAACTAATGTAAGTGAAGGATACCTGAAACACCTGAATATTGCTTGAACTCTAGGGGCCTCCTTAAAAAGGTTCAAATTCTGCATGTAACGGAAAAGCCCCCTAAATAATTTTACCAATACTTAATCAACAACAATTTCTTGTCAATGATGACTTATATAGAAAATTGATAAAAGTTATTTGTCTTTTCTAGCAAAGCACGGCGGAAACCAATCTCCCGTAATTTGTACATGAAACCCTTAAAATGTAAGAAAAATTCAAAAGACGAAAAACACTTATCCCTCAACATGAACGAAGATGTTCAAGGGAATACAAATGTTGCAACGGTAAGGCCTAGATTTTGTCTTAAAAAGCTCAACTGCCGTAATAATCAAATCACCAAAATTGGTGGCTTGCAACCCTTCCCTTTGGAGTAAGAGAATAATGAAATGTTCGCCATGTTGTAAATAAAGAAAACCTTCGTCAAAATCATCCAACAGGGCGGCTTGACGTAATTTGCCAGCCAATAATAGCCCAAAAGACTTTTCCCAGTAAAGACTTCATCACGTGTCAACGTCTGATATTTGATTTGCTTTTATAAGTCATGATGACTCATCTAGCGTACGTCATCATTAAAAGAAAGTTATAACTAAAATATGCAAAACTGTTTTAATATACAGTGCTTTCATTGTCTTTATAAAAAAAAAATCAGACGTGCACTAAACAGTCTCAAAGACTGTTTACGATATTATTTTATTTGTATTTAGCAAGCAGATATTGACACATGATGTTTTGTCTGCCAAAATACATATGGTCATATAGTTTCAAAAACAATTCTTTACAGAGTTCTTGGGTTAGTATTCAAATTTCAAGTCAGCTCTTTTCTAATTCAAACGATTAATTTTGGTCATTTACAATGGAATTACGTTTTTAAAGGAAATATGTAATATTATCACGTCGACGAAGTCGGTAATTAAGTTAGTGATAGCGTACAAAAATTTTTGTGAATGAAGATCGTCCAGGTTAGTAGACTCCTGAGAGTGACTGTTTTTGTTGTTGCTGACTGACGTGTGCACAACCTTAGCGGTAGTCATCTTCAGAGTCAAATAAACGTCATGTTAGCCGTATTTGTAATCTAGTTCTTACGTCATTGTATATTGTGTGTACAGGAAATGTGAGGGTGTTTGGGTGTCAGTTGTGTATTGTCACCGTGGATTAGTCTAAAGTGATGCGTTTAGTTGCTTGTTTATTTGTATTGTGAATTGGTCGTTTGTAAGGTGCCGGTAATTGTTGTGATCTGCTCTACAGGTTTTGTTTTAAGTTGGTATACCAACTTTCTATGGTGAGCCGTTGTCTATTGTCAGTGTTGTATCTAATGCTTTTTGCCGAGTCCCAGTCAATGTTGCGTTTTGTCAGTCGGTGATGTTCAGAAATGGGATTGTTTTTGTCTTGTTTCTTTGTAGCTCGTTTGTTTCAGTAAGTCTTATGTTTAAGGGGCTGTTTATTTGGACCCGGCTGGCCTGCTTAGCGAGATAGCCCGGTAAGCGAGATAAACTTTTGATGTGTTTTGTATGACGCTCATCTCGCTGGCAGAGGCGTTTTTCGCCGTCAAAATAAAGACTTGTATAAAGCATCTTCTACTTATAATCATACAGATTATCAATCAAATGCGCCATCATCTTTGTATAATAGCCGAAGCTCTATCTTTGAACCATTCTCGTGTCTTTTTTGCTCTCTTTTGCACGTGCACGTATTCCGCCATTTTAATATTTTATCATACGCATGTTCAAATAGTTAAAATTTAGCTCGGCAAGTGGGCTAGCTCGGCAGTTGAGTGTTTACGTGAGAAAAATTTAATCTCGGGCAGACGAGATCTCGCCTGTGCCATGTGAGATCTTGCTAAGAGGGCCAGCCCGTTTCACCATATAAACGCAAAGAGATTTTTAATTTAATACCTTCTACGTTGGGAGATCTCGCTTAACGGGTTATCTCGATAAGCGGGCTAGCTCGAATTCCATATAAACAGGCTATAAGTTCCTTTAAGCACTATATTGAATACGATGACGTAAGTACCAGATAACAAAAACGGCTAACCTGACGTTTACTCCTCACTTGACTCTGAAGATCACTATTACTAAGTTTTTTGTAACGTCAGTCAACAACAACATCAACAGTCGTTCTCAGGACTCTACTAACTTGAACAATCTTTATCCACAAACAGGTTTTAATGAAGCTCCTTTTGTACGTAACTTTGTTAAAATTACTGTGACACAGGTTATTCCTGCTGCAATTTCAAAAATCTAAGAAACCTAACCCCTATTTATGTTCATCCTTCCTTTACATTTTAAATATTATCATTATCAACAGCTTCCCTCCATGGTCAAAATCTGTACTAGTTGATCTGATGTTTTTTCTTCTGTATATTGATTAACAATAACCCTGAACTTCAATTTCCTTTCGCCTCCTCTTGTATCTTCTCCTTCCATTATGATATTTTCATATCTTTGATGTTAACATTTGCTGTATTGTAAGCATCCTTACTTAGGCACTATCTGACGACTTGTACGCAACACCTTATAATGCTGACGAAGATTGTACGGTAAGCTTACACAGCTATATTTCTGGTTATATAATAAAAAACACAATTCAAGGATGGTGGAGAGGGCTTCCGAGTAAGGAATGGCTGTCTTAAGGCTTCTCTCCACAGCATTTTACAGCTTTACTATTTCTCTAAACTGGGAAAAATAATAATTGATTTTGAAAAAACTTGTAACAATATAAAATTTGTTTAAATTAAGACTTCCCGTGTCGGTTATGCATAAATGTTTTAAGATTGCTCAGAACTGTTTAAAATACCATCAAATTCAAACTTTTTTCTTTATACCTTAAATCCTGCTCTTGCATCTTTGGATAATTACTCAATGTAATTACACCGTAATTACTTAATGTGGAAAAGACTTTCGAAGAAAATGACGATTATTAAAACGTTTGATGTGCCTATAAGAAGTGGAGAAATCTGATTGTAGTAGCACATATCATCTCAACACAATAAAATACCTTGTTTCTTCTCTTAAATATTTGTTTTTAGGTAACAATAAACGATTTGTACGCAGTACCAGACAAGGTTGATGAAAAGAAGATTGAGGTAAAATTTATCTTTGAAACAATTTTGTGAGAGAGCATTTCCTTTAAAAAAATATTTCGTAAATTTTTTTAATGAAATGAATTTAGCGGTTTAAAATAACAGCTTAAAAATTTTAATCGCAAAATAGGAGAAATACTATCATAATCAAACGTCATCCTTTTTCTTTCTAAATGTTGCGATCTTAAATATATTTTTTGTTCATAAAAACAAATAATGCTCCTTTAATACTTTTCTATGATCATCTCCATTTCACTCTGCTGTCACCATAAATTATTTTTAACTTCTGTAGTGTTATAAATTGATTTACACAGTCAATTATAAACATCATTGCTCTATATCTACTTATCACTTTTCTTTTCTAATCAAATTAAAATCTTTGTGTTCATCACCAACACGTAATTTTTTTTCCTTTATTAACTATTTTTGTCGATGTGACCACCATCAGCAAAATCCATGCTGTCATTGTAAACTCAATTTTTCTAATCAAAATCCGTCTTTGCTGTGCCATTAGCGCCATTAGCTACTATCCATTTTTGCCAATATTGCTGATGCTATTATTTTAGACGCCATTCGAAGACTTTTACACCAAACCTGAAAAAACACGACAGCATGCATTGGAAGATCTGTACGAAACTAAACCAGAAAGTATGAACTTGAATAATCATGGAGTTGTGTTTCACACAAGTCATCATAGTAGTAGTAGTAGTCTTTATTTATTAATAGAAACTGTACTGAAAAATCATACGCTTGAGTGCACAAAGTTTTTTTAAAGCTATATTCACTATAAAACTACTGGTCTTTACACTATAATCTATAGGTAATAATTGTATTAAGTTGAAATGCATATAGATTATATATTAGATGATGCATTTCGATATGTTTTTCTTCGTTCCAGTCTACAGTTCTGTAGACAAACATACAGGAGTGAAGATAACAAGATTCTTGATGTATGTTGAAGAGATGAAAAAGAATGAGAGTTTTGGTTTCGAAAAAGATTTTAAGGTATCTATCATTCATATCTGTGATCATCGTTATAAGTGAAAAACAATGATCGTGTATGTTTTGTATATTGTCGACTTTTCCTACAAGTGGCTAGTCTCAGCTTTGCTTGTCTGTTTTGAAGGAACTGCCGACTGGTCAAATACACCCTTGGGATGTCGGTAAAAGTGCCAAGAATGCAAAAAAGAATAAATACAAAAATAATATTGCTTGTAAGTATTATGTTATGATTTTTCAACTCTTTCCTTTTATAATTGCAGCATTTGTATGCAAAGTATTTAAGTACATATTTTTCACACTGCTTTGCATTTTATGTCTAAATTTATTGTTCAAAAAACTTAAAATTTAAATTTTAAACAATAATTTATCTTTGCAGATGATCATTCGCGGGTTGTTTTATCTGGAGCAGATAGTTATATCAATGCAAACTACATTCAGGTACTCGTTTACTTCCCTCAATGACTTTTAAAGAGAGCAAAAAGCTTTAGGGTTGAGTATACTGCAACAACACTTGCAATTTATATATGATGCATATGATTTTTATCAGGCTGCTAACACAAGACTTCACAATAATTTTGCAAAGATTTATGTCTGTTTTACCAACTTTCAATCCCATAATGCCACGTGTTACTGCTTGTTTATTACATTGTAAATCTGTTTTTCATATTTTCATTTTGAGTACTATCAAAATTTGCTTCATCTAGTAAGTATCAATTGAAGAAGTGAAAAAGAGCAAATCCCATGTGTCTGTGAAGTATGGGTTTCACGCATACTTGACAGAATGCGCACACAATCCGCACTGCATAAACATTCATAAGTATGGGTTTCGTTAAAATGTAGTTTAATCGTGTTATTGCGCCCAATCAATTGTAAACTTAGTCCTTTGACATTATTATTTTACATGCATATGTATTTGGTAATGTGTAGATTTTCGAAGTAAAATTTAAAATATTCTTAATGATGATTAATGCGCATTTATAATAAACCTTACAGAAAGCCCATTCATGAAAGCTTTTTCTATAGGGAATTCAATCAGAAATATACATAGCTGCACAAGGTACATTTTGCCATCATTTTGAAAATTGTTATGAGGTCATACCCAAGAGCGTCATGCACCCCATTTTGTCCATTTTTTGTATTTTCTTATACTCTTTTGATTACTATAGGTCCTACCTCTGAGACTGTGAATGACTTTTGGAGAATGATATGGGAACAAGATTGCACGTCAATCATATGTTTGACTAAAATGGTAGAAATGGGAAAGGCAAGTACCCTTCAAATCAAACGTAAATTCGTAGAGTCACCGTAAGATCCCTTTTGGCACAAAAATAACATCATTAACAACTGTTGCCACAAAGTTTTACTGTCTAGTTCTTAAGACAGTAAAAGCAGCCAAATATTCAAAAAAAGGGAGAAACATTGTTTTGCTATATTGCTAAGGCTCTTAAGAAACTCATAATGGTATTTTTCGATCACAGGTAAAATGTCTTAAATACTGGTCAGATGACGAGATTACCTTTGGCGAAATCGTTGTAAAAACTAGCAAGACTGAAATGTTTGCCGACTATGTCATACGATATTTGCATATGGAAAAGGTGACGTAAATCTTTCTTCCAAACATTTATGCATGAACACTTCTTAGTCTTGAAATTGAATCGTGCTCCTTGGCTATTGCCAAAGACAGCTATAAATATAGTTAATAACAGCAAGAAGGAGGCAAATATATTAAGCAAAAGCGAAAACAAATGACAAAAAATGTGTAGGGTCATTATCAAGTAGAGTCACATATTTCCTATTTGATATTTTCATATTTTATCGTAGAAGAATATACAAAGAGTGTTGCAGCCAGTAACTTTCTTGATCATTGGTCTTTATCCCTATACTTGTATATTTCTAGGATGGAGAAGGGAAAAAGGTCACCCAGTTTCATTTCCTATCTTGGCCAGACAATGATGCACCTAGATATCCCACGAAGCTTTTAGTTTTCCGACAACGCTTCCGAGTGATGCATTGCACTGATTCAAGGCCAATCGTAGTACATTGCAGGTAATAAACTTAGCCCTCAAAGACAGACAAATTAGTAATTTTTTGTCAACTACTAAACCCAATTTCCCAATGTCATATTCCTTTATAAAACTTAGCAAATAAGTGTAATTTCAATAAGATAAAAGGATTTTTAATGTCAGCTATAATGGTACCTTATCACGTAAAACATACAAGTAAGACATAGATGCGATGTATACTTGGCTCATACGTCCGATAAGCATCTCAACAGAAAACCTGTCAAGAAGGGGATATTTTTGTAAATTTGTGCAGCAAAGGTGCTATTCATTTCACAGTAGCAAACACCCAACTTTCTTGCAATTGTGATTATATCATCAAAAATACTAATATATAAAGACAACATAAGCATAAGAAGAAGCTATATACATTCAAAGTTTGCTCTGCTTTTGTTATAACATTTTGTCTCAGCCTATTTTCATCATTTAGAGCGTTCTCCATTTTTAAGAACTTTAGTATTTACTTAGAAGCAATAGAGCAGAGAAGGAATATTTTTTATTTAAGTGCTGGTGTTGGAAGAACTGGGACGTTTATTGCGCTAGATATGTGTCTACGTCATGTCAACGATTTAAATAAGCAAACAGTGGATATTAAAGAGACCGTTAAAAAATTGAGAAATCAACGAAGCAATATGGTTCATACTTTGGTATTTACAAAAATTCACTTACCATGTATAAATAAAAAAATAACTACAAATAATAACCATGAATAAACACTTTAGATGATAATTTAAGACTTTAGTCTGTATTTGTATAAATTGCACATTGGTGATTTAGAGTGACATGTATTACCATATGTGAGCATTCTAAATAAAACTCCAAAATGCAGACTTTACAATGTGGCAATTATTAGCATCTCCTTGTTTTAACTGAAAACACTTGACAGTGGACTTTGTTATTTATCGAGTGCATTTTCATGCAATTAATCAATATTTGTATTAAGTTGGTGGTCACTCCTTTTATTTTGAATTTTATTCACTATAATTTAGTATTTATATTCACTATATCAAATCACTTTTCATGTATAATGTTGCAGCTTTCCTTAAAAACTTTTATCCTTTTCAACAATGGCTAGAATTTTTTGTTGCAGATACTAAAATGTTGTACAAATCTTTTTCAGCAACAATACACCTTCTTACATGAAGCTGTCCTCGAGATCTTTCTATGTGGCGTCACAGAAGTTGCAGCACAAGATTTGCGTACAGAGATCGAAAGACTTGAGCAAAAGGAGCTGAACAAATCTTTGAATGGATTTGAAATTGAGTTCAATGTACTTTACCTTTAGTCATTGTTTTGTCTTCATAGTCATCATGCAACAGACTGCTTTTATTTGTGACGTATAATTTAGACACTTTGCTCGGTTTGTCCTTCATTCACCGCTGAAGAATGTACGACATCTCAACTTCCCGAGAATCTATCCAAGAACCGCGACATTAACATTTGTCCAGGTATTATCACACTATAATAGTTCTTAAATGAGTTCCTGTTTATAATGATCTTTTGAAATTCACTGGTAGATCGATCAAGCTGTTTAACGTAAAGTTTATAGCTCAGTTTGCTTGTTGGAGAGATAATGAAATTGCAACTCGAGAGAAACTGGCTTAAAACTTTTGTTTAACTTGCAAGCATATTTTAGAATTTCCACCATATGTTCCATGCACGAATAATTTGAATCTCTTTCTTTGTGTTTCATATTAAGTAATGTTGGATGAATTCCGTCACTATATATACGCAAAGTTTGAATCATATGCTTTTATCTACAAGTAAAATTTTATGTGATGTCTGCAGTCCTAATATACCCAAGTCTTATGCCATCAGTTAGAGAATCTGAAGTTGAGACTTGAGCCCTTGCTATCTTCCAGTCCAATATCTTTAATAGGAAAAATCTTACGTTTGTTCTATTTAAGCTCTAATCTATTATCTTTATAAGGAGAAATTTGGTGTTGAAACTTGTGTACTTGTTTTACTCTAATAGTTTTTTTCATTCATACAAGTTTCATACACTTTATGTTAAGTAGGCAGCTTATCATTTTGTTTGATCGACACTATTTCTCTTTTTTTCAGCGGAAAATTTCCGTGTGTACCTTCCTGGAAGAAAAGCAGGAGAAGAATGTTACATCAATGCCACATACGTGCACGTATGCCGCCTCAACCGTGAACAGCTAGTTCTTTATTTTGCATTTATATTAAATTAATCATTTATTCTAGGGCTACAGTAAAGCCAAGGCCTATATTGCCACGCAGACACCCCTTGCTCACACCATCAACGACTTTTGGAAGATGGCATTTGAAAACAAAACGGTTGTCATAGTAATGCTAAATACCATTAACGAAGTACGTGCTTTTAATCTCTGTGTTTGTTTCAATAATGCATGCGTAGCTACTTAGCGACGACTTTTCATTGAAATTCTTGATTTGCTGCTATATCGTCAGTCAGCCGATTTTGATTTTCATGGCTGACAGGTAGAGTAATTTGTATTAAGTCAGTTTCTGGTATACGTAGTGTTGGGAAAGTTATCCACAGTATTGGCCAAAAGAACTTAACAACGAACAACAGTATGGTGATTTGTTTGTAGAATTGGTGTCATTCGAGAGTCATGTACCCATCGTTTTGCGCAAACTTATCATCCGCAGCAAAACCACAGTGAGTTATAAGGCAGGAAACTGTTGACATTTTACTTTATTCATCAATGTTATGTCATTTGTGAAATGATGAACGATGGCCTCATTGTATATATGTTTATTGATGGAAATTTGCCATTACATAGGATCAATGTTTCATCAGTGCTTTTATCGATCGAGTATATTCATAACTATAGAATTTAGTCATATTTAATGTTTCAATATTCTGCAATATAAGACATATTTCGAGACATAATATAAGACATATTTCGAGCAAAGGACTTTTGTTCTGAGATTTCTGTGCAGTTTTCTTTAAGTCTGACGTATATTAAGAGCAACTATGTTGTCTGTTGTCCAATTTGTTGGGTTAATTCAATGGCTCCAACGTTTACCAAAGCACGATTTCAACGCTGACCAGTTTCCTTTCTTCTTATCATTTGTTCTAAAAAAGTGAAAGTACATTTTTAACAACATTTCAGGAGAAAGCAGTTGTTGAACACGTTGTCAGACACGTGCAGTTTACAAAGTGGTCAGAACACGAGTTTCCCAAAAGTTACAATGACGTCATTGATCTTCTGAACACTGTTGAAGAAGCACAACAGCGTGCACCTAACGGAGTAATTATCGTTCATTGTAGGTTAGTTCCAAATCTTTCCAACCTTAAAAAAGAATATTTTTCTCACCCAAAAACCCTAGTTTGTGCCATTAGCTGCGTACTTAACTTGAAAATAGTTTTAGACATTGTTTATTTATACCACCGTTAACCATCCAAATTTTCTGTAATATATTCTTTAAAGTGTGAAATGAACGGTTTTAAAAATTTATTAAAAATCAAATTGTTAAGAATTAAAAAGAAATCTAAAAAAGTTCGAAACAAAAATAAACCCTATAAGGCGTTACTATGCAAACAAATAGATATTAGCATAACGGTCCGTCAGAACCTTATACCTCCATATGACAAGTTTTATACTTACCCAAAATGGCAGTGGAAGATTGATGATTGGGGGAGGGATATTCCTAAATTTTAATTATTATGTCCATTTTGACAATAGATTTCAATAGAAATTAATAAAATAGAACATGGATGTATAAACATGGGCCCTCTCAACTATCAATCTTCCTCCACCTTTGACTGAAAATTTTATCTTTTTGTCTACATTTTCAATAAAAAAAAATTCAGTGAAAAGTTTAGGGAAAAATTTTAATGCCTAAAAAAGAACATGGATTACTAAAAGAGACATTTTCAGAAGGTAGCACTTAATTGTTGAAGAGCAGTAATTTCTTTCATTTTATGCTTTTGCCATAGTTTGACAAAATTTTGTTTTGTTATTGCTTTGCAAAACATATCACTTCTGACTTTGATTATGAATAGTATCCTGTTTGTTATTTTGGTAAGCTATTTCTCCTCTTTCTTTGTTTTTAAACACTTAAGCATCATTTTTTAGCAATGGAGCACATAAGACAGGGACTTATCTGACATTGGCCATCCAAAGAGATCGTATTCGAACAGAGCATGTACTCGATATCTTCCGATGCATCAAAGTGCTACGAGAAGAACGCCCACAGTTCGTTCCTGATGTGGTAAAGTTTAAAAATTTTTTTTCAAAAAACTTTAAAACATTTGCATTTCAGCATTTCCAACTACTAATCCAGAAATAAAATTGAATAAGTCGTTATTCGTGAGTTCTTTGTAAAATACCCACGGCGTAACTAGAACGTTCATTATGGTGGTTGTTTTATATTCGTACGTATGTTCAGTTGTGCCTAATTGATTTATTTTTAAAGTGACTATGCGTTCAAAAGAAATCAATTTGCACAACTGAATAAAATAATATAAGCCTGCCCAAAATAAATGTTTTATAGTTGGGTCTCTGAACATAACACACAGTAATTCATACAAATCTTGACGTAGGTATAACACTTTATTTGACAAATCAGCAATATTGTATAAAATAGATAGATAGCTAAAATTTGCACACTTTTGTACGGCTTGTGTTTTTGTGCTAGGATTGTGATGTGGTCTGGGGGCTAGATATAATGCTGGGGGTTCTAGTTATGAACATTGATCTGAGAAATTAGTGCCTGGATAGAACTTCTACGTATGAATCCATTATGAAAATTGAAGCCAATTTTGATTTTGCACACCCAATTCTTGGGACCACTCAATCACAATATGCTGTAGAGTTACGGTATTCTACTTTTTAAAATTGTGTGTATCCCTTGTCCAAAATAGCGCAAATTAAATTTTAAAACTAGAATACCGCAATCGCTCAGCTAACTCTACACCATATTGTAATTGAGTGGTCCCAAGAATCGGGTGTGCAAAATCAAAATTGGTTTCAATTTTCATAATGGTTTCGTACGTAGAAGCTTTATCCAGGTATTAATTTTTCAGATCAATTGTCACGGCTCGTATCAGGGAAATTTCAATTAGATAAACCATCTAGGTAATCAGCTTCTCGCAGAAGCAGTGCATTTGAAAACAAAACCTGAACTTGTTTATTTAAGTATTTCTTTTTGAATTTAAAGAACCCATGCAAATGTACCTACCTGATTCCTTTCGTGATATAAGAAAATGTCTGCAAATGGCTTTTATTTATTGCCATTGCTAGTTTATGTTCATGATGTTTTTATGCTTCTAGGAACATTATCGTTTCTGTTACTACGTTATGCTCACCTTTATTGAATCGCTTATGACGTATGACAACATTCCCAAAGTACAAAAGGAGTAATGTTTGATTTATTATTATATGATACGGTAAATTTAATTACATAGCAATAGTCATTTATCTTAACTAAACGTAATGTATGCATGAGCACTTTCCAAAATTACACAGCATACTCTTGTTTGCTGGGATTTATGTAATTGGAAATAAATAGTTCGTAAAACATAGGTAATTTGTTGAAACTTTTAGTGGCAGGACTTTTACATTATTTTGCCATTGGAGATATCTAGTGCAATAGAGCATAATATCTTTATTTTGTCGACTTAAAATGATAATGGTTATATTGTATTGCCAGGACAAGGCAATTTATAAACTTATTTTAATACTAAGAATTTAATCAATATAAGTACGATAACGTTATTTGAATACATAAAAAAGTTCTTGAATGGTGAGTGAAAATTTGATATTTTAAATGTTTTGAATGAAAATCGTTTCGATTTCGATGTATATTCATTAATCGTCATGTTTATGTTATTTGGTCTTCGGTCCCTCGTCATGATCTATACAAAAATAAATATTATTTCTTTTGTTTAAAAGGATTAATTATAATCTTTTTTTATAACTAGCATGTGTCTCAAGAGCAAATCACAATGAAAATTTTGATCGTGACGTCAATGTAAGGTGTGATGACGTTTTAGATTTGTATTCTCATGAAGACGCAGTTTAGTGAATATACAGTAGAGCCACTTTATTATTGAAATTTTTCCTGTCACGCATATCTTATTACGCATGTGTTTACAATAGTGGCAGCCAGTCAATTGCTTTTTTGAGCAATAAGATTTAGTGATGAAATGAAATGCCTAACGGCAGTCAGTAATCTAATTAATATGCACACGAAATGGACCTACTGTATATTCACTATACTGTAACGACGAAACTGGTCGCTTCAACAGATTAGGATAGATACTGCTTCTTTCCTGGCAAAGTAAAAATGAAATGTATAGGAAAAATCAACTGGCCAAGCTGTAATCATCGTATAAATTTAAGGATTTTACTTTGTATTATGCATATATAATGGAGTCGAGCCATTAAGCTTTTACAAATTCTAGTTATGTCATTTATTCACCTGCAAGGAGAATAAATGTGTTCAAAAAAAATCATTTGCACTTTCTGCTCCGTACAAAATTCTTCTTGATCCTGTGAATAGTTGGTAAACGCTCATCCAGTAGGTTACACAATGGTATAGAAATTATATTTCAATCTCTAGACAACAACCTTACTGTCCCCTTAAATCTCAAGCGATGTGTACAGGTAATTAAGAATTAGGAACTAGGACGAACTTAATATCGTTTTACTTGCAGAGTTTATCATTTTATTGACATGTATCTTAGTGTTTTGTTGATGACTTTTACGTCCGTCATGTCGGAGGTTTGATACAAAAGAATATTTTATCAAGGATATCATAGACATTGATCAGCGAGGACGAACTTTATATTTGGTGAATCCCAAATCATTGGATGCCAAGTAAATCAATCACTCTCACCCGTCTCTCACTCATGTTTCATGGTGATTTATGGCCAAGAATGTTCATCTGTAATTTAGATTCTCTTTGAATGTTCGTTGTCTCTGCATATAATGATGATGGCCCATTGTTTATGCGTCCACTTTAAGTTGTCAGTAAACTTTTTTAGAAGATTGACTCTGCACTAGGCATTTTTTTTAATGATGATTTAGTAGTGTTGAAGCGATCCCTTAGTTTCCTATCAACAAAGTAATGGCCATTGGTTTCTTATTGCCGAAAGTTATCGAGTGAGTACATTGTGTAAAATATTAATTTTGAACTATTGATCACTTTTAGCTAAAAAAACGTTAATTTTTGACAATAAGTTACAAATTTTATTCACTTATAAATTTTTTGTAAAAGTTTTTACATCTGACGAAAAAAATGACACACATTCAAATCGTGTGAAAATTTTAACCAGAATAAACATTTCTTACATGTTCATACACATCAAAAATCATGTCTCCAATAACAGGCAAACTAAAAAATTAATGAACAAATTATGCATGCCAATGTTTTAAACCAACCTTTTATCATCCTTTTGCCAAGATAGTTGCATATATATTTTACCTAAAAACAAAACGCTTGATTAGCTGTTGAGCCATTTTATGGTTTTTATCTCTTCTGTTCATAATGACTTTCATTATAGGTCAGAACATATACATGGCAAAAGGACGGTTTAATATATATGCGTTGTATTCGTTTAAATATAAAAAGTGAAATAGCTAGTCAATTTTACAACGAAGGATATTGTGCTAGCGATGAGTTTATGCTAATTAAAACAAGGCCAATATACACGTTGTATTTTTTACGCTCCTAGCACGTATGCCCAGTAATTTACAATGACTCTTTGGGCAAAATTCTCTTTCACTCTTTTCTAGCAAAACTCTCCTTGATGAGCAAAGCATGAGGCATCTTGTGGATTATTCAAAATGTAATGAGGAACCATAAATTTGTTGTAGCATATCGAAATTCGGCACGATCTTAAACTCTCATATTTGGCACTGTCTTATACTCCCATATTTGGCACTGTCTTATACTCCCATATTTGGCACTGTCTTATACTCCCATATTTGGCACTGTCTTATACTCCCATATTTGGCACTGTCTTATACTCCCATATTTGGCACTATCTTATACTCCCACATCATTTTCTTTTAATACGAGGAAGCCAAACGCATCTTATAGCATCTTTGTATTTGCAATTTCTCGGCTTTTAGATCTAAATAAAACATCGGCATTTTTAGTGCAGTCTTTGTGTTGAACAACAATGTTACGTTAAAATTGAATCACTACTGATTTCGTCGGTTTTAACCAGCCTCCGCCGAATTATCAAAACAATGTGGCTCGCCCACAATGGCTATTGTTGCCCACAACACCATTGATGAACATTCTTTTGTATTTAATCAGCCACACAGAAGCTTTGCATGACGTATGATGCAAACGACCTATTTTGCAATTTCTGCTCCATACTGTTAAACATTTAAGAAACAAAAGATTTTTTCTGTGTTTACACCGGCTTAAAAAACAGAAGAGACCTTTGCGAGAGAACTCAAACTATTCGCTGCTTAAACTATTCGCTGCTTCTCAGTGCGACTGTTTACGCTTTTTTGAAAAACAGGCTCTAGAGCCAATTTTTTACCACGGAAACAAGAGCAGATTTGAGAAATTATACTATTATCACTTTCTTTCCGATAAAGGTGTTATTAAATGTTTATTATTCATTTTCAAATTAAAAGTGCGATGAGTTTAAATTGGATAATATAAATGAAAGTTGCTTGTGTTTGAAGATTATAACATTAATACGGAAGTCGAAAACTGACGCTCCCTTTTATGTTAATAATGCGTGATCACCTTTTCCCCATCCCTTATGGGCTCATTCTTATATTTGTATGTGGGAGACATGGACACACAAATGTAACGAGTGTGTGCTGTATCGAGTGTCTTCACCTTAACGTGATTATAGAATTTTAAAACAAAGGAATTAAGAGAATGAAATGATGCACTTTATTTGTATATTTGCTCATAGCTTGGTCATTATCCGTTTATTACAGTTGGCTACAGGTTGGTCAATCTTATGTTAGTTATTGTTTCGATTTATATTTATTTAATTTGTGAATTTTTCAAATTATTTTGTTGTTTACGGGCATACGTGGACAATTTTTTATGAAAAGAATGTCTGTCTGTTGTACAGATTTTCGCAATAAAATTTTGTCAAAGTATGTAAATTTTCTAGACCAACCTTTTATCATCCCTTCGCCAAGATAGTTGCATATATATTTTACATAAAAACAAAACACTTGATTAGCTGTTGAGCCATTTTATGGTTTTTAACTCTTCTGTTCATAATGACTTTCATTATAGGTCAGAACATAAACATGGCAAAAGGACGATTTAATATATATGTGTTGTATTCGTTTAAATATAAAAAGTGACAGAGCTAGTCAATTTTACAACGAAGGATATTGTGCTAGCGATGAGTTTATGCTAATTAAAACAAGGCCAATATACACGTTGTATTTTTTACGCTCCTAGCACGTATGCCCAGTAATTTACAATGACTCTTTGGGCAAAATTCTCTTTCACTCTTTTCCAGCAAAACTCTCCTTGATGAGCAAAGCATGAGGCAACGTGTGGATTATTCAAAATGTAATGAGGAACCATAAATTTGTTGTAGCATATCGAAATTCGGCACGATCTTAAACTCTCAATAAGACTTGGCACTGTCTTATTGTTCGTTACTCAATGGATATGATAAGAAATTCATGTTGGACAATTGTTTTTTTCGTATAAATTTTAGAACAAAAAAAGCAAGGAAAAAAGAAAACGGCTAACGTTCTTTTTAGTTAATAGTAATTTTTGTCTTTGAAGTAGATGAATTTGAGTCGGCAAAACTTTTGTTCAATAGAAGTAACACGTTTACTCTTCAGTTATAAAAGCTCATGCAAACTTTCCCTCGTTGAATTTTGTACAAAAATGGCACTCTATTTTCTAAAATTAAAATATTTCAAACAATCAGTGGTGTAAAAATACCCTTTTTCAATATGTGTGGGTGACTTGAAACTGTACTCAGTGGTTGTGAGCGTGAACTAGCTTTTAGAAAACAGGCGTTAGTTAAACTTTAAAAAAAGAAACTAAAAAAAACAATCGGCCTTGTTTTGCATAATAAACGTTGCACAACAGCAAGAACTGCGCTTTTAAAGTTCCAAAAAATTAAATACTGAAGCATTGTGATAAAATGATCTTTTAAGGTTGAAATTGTTATTATTTTTTATAGCTTTATCATGTGACGTCTCTCATGGAAAACTGTTGGAATGTGGAACTAATGTAAAAGTGCAATATACATGTCCAAACACATGTTGCTTTAACGAAACTGTAAATCCTCCATGCTATTTTAATGAAAAAGGTCCAAATTTCTTAGTAGTAGAAATGTGCTTATTGAAAAAAGCGTTTTTGCTTTCTTTTTCACATGCAGTGCTGAATGTTTTTCTTCTGTCTCGCAATGAAAAATTATTCTTTTGTAAAACTGGCTGTATGAATTTTTAGTGGAAAAAATAGAACGTGTTAACGTTTAGGATTTTTTCATATTCAGGAAGTTTAAGCTACCTTTAATTTACTTATGTTTGCATTTTGCAATTGCAATAAAAAAGATAAGATATCATATTTCTAAAGTAAAGTGCACCAATTTTTCAATAAAAACAGTAAACTTAGAAGTGGTTGATAAACTGATATTAGAAATTAACTTTTTAGATTACGGCCCCATACAGCACGATAACGGACTTTACATTAATGTAGAAGGGGATTATAATCTCATTTGGTCACGTAACTGCACTTCAAGGAATGCTTTCTTCCTTGTGTCATACGATTATCCTCCGTATCACGTGGCTACAGGAAAATGTTTTCTATCCTCACAGTAAAGTTCTTCAAATCTTTTTTTGTTTTTTCCTATAAAAAATTTTATAATGTTGCTGAGTACGTTTTATTTTTATCATCTAACAAAGACAAATATAACTTTCAAAATGCAATGAATGTTTTTGATTTATATATCGCTATGACTTTATGCTCATTAATATATTTACGTGAACTTATTGTGTCGCCCCTGGCCTTACAGTGCTCCTTACACCATACCAAAAACCATGAAGATAAACAATCATGAAGTACACAACGGTTTTTAAAGCAACTTTAGTACAAGAGTTGTATGCCATTTATGTTGAGTTTGTTTTGGTTTTAATCCTGCAATCGGGCTCCTTGAATGCTGCATTTGTTTGTAACTTGACGTTCCAGGACGCCCCTTGAGGATAATCTTCCTTTTCTTTATTTTTTTTCAGTATATAAAGCAATTTTACTTAAACCAAGGGGGGGCACGAAAAACCATTTCCGAATAAAATCATATGTGCACAAAAAATGTCATTCATTTAGGCTTTCACCTAAAACAGAAAGTAACCCATATTTGTAAACCAAGATCCAAACCTACATACCATGCCTAGAACAAGCATAGAAATGAACGCCTGGTAATATTGAAGCCATATTTTTCAAAAAACTACAAAGCAACTACTATTTGTCAGCCGTTTAGTTACTTTAACAGTGTCATTGGTACGTTAAAATTTTTACAGTGTTTAGGCAAAATTTAGCTGCCGGATGAAATTAAAAGGGCTTCGCAAAACGTTATTTTTTAAGAGTTCGAAGTTTATACTGTGGATAGCTATTCAAACAGTGGTTAGTGAGTTAAACGCCTTTCATACAATAGGCCGTTGAATACTAGAGAGACGTATATATTATGAAGTGAAATCGTGCATGGCCATATTGCCCAACCCCTGCACAACTGTTCACTTAATTATAGCATTTTTTGTTATATCGATTTTAAGAATATCTTATATGAAAAAGTTCAAGCATTTTAACTGAGCTGAGAAATCAACAGAACAAACCAGTATTTCAAAGATAATGAACTTTCATTTTCGTGAAGAAAAAATATTTTAAAGACTACGCTAATCATCAGTGCTCGTTTAAATGGCCCCAGATGTCTTGGCCTAACAAAGTAATGTTAAAGTATAGCATGAAGCAATTTTTTTGCTTTTATTGAGTTTTTGAAAGTTTTGTATCCTAGAACATATTTAGAATATTTTTATTTCAAGATTATGTCTATCATTTATTGTAAAAACATCATAACAAATTTTGCGTTGTTGCTAAATGTTTAAAATACTAATCGACAATATCAATTCTGAATTTTTGAAAATGAAAATTGCCCTGATTTAACAATACATCACAAAGAAAGGTACTTACTCACAGTTTTTAACTTATTTTCCACATCGTTAAAAAAGTTTAGCTCCTCCAAGTTATTATTTAGAAGAAATTTTCAGAGACAAGTAGTTATATAATTATATTATAACTCAAACCGATAAAATCATATATGCTGCAATACTAATGTAGCTAACGTTGCTAATGTAAACCGACTTTTTTTGTTATAGATTAGATGATGGCAAAATTTTCAAAAGACTTTATGTAAAAAATAAACCATATTGCAGTGGTGCACGAGGAAGATACAGACCAACAAAGAATGGAAATTTACGTGTCTATGATGTAGATGAGCCAAAGAAATTTTGTATTGGTGATTTATTTGCACCCAATATTGAATGGCAGCATCAAAAAAATAAATATGTCTACATTACAGAGAAAGGTTGCAAAGTGAATAATTCTTGAAAATTTAACTATGGTAAGTTAATTACATTAAAAATGTGAGTCATCGCATTACAATGTTAACAAATAGCGTTGTGTTTTGATGACTCTTAAGAACTAATCCCACAATAATAATCAAGATTGAATCTCATTCTATAAAAAATCTTAAGTCTGATTTCTTCAGTACGACATCGTTGCGGTACTTCTTCAATACAAAAATGTGACGGTACAAATACTACCTTTATATTAACTTTGACTTCTCTACAAAAATATAACGGTAGTACAAGACTAAATTCTTTAACGGTACTTGAGTTGAATACTTATTCAACTAAAAGAAAAAAGTTAGAAAAGATACATCAAATTTCTGTTTATGTTCAGAAAACGATCTCCATATTTTTCTTCATGTTTTAGTTTACGAAAGAAAGTTTAAGTACAGGGAAAATATGACCATTCAATGTGATGAATCATGTTCTACCTGGGTCATTGATGTACGATCAGCTGAATTTGGTGTTTTGATGAAAAAAAATGGCCGAAATAGAAAACCATATAAGATATCTTCAGTCGAAAAAGAATGTTTATCATCAACAGCGCTCAGTTCTGTGCAAAAACAATGCAACGGAAGAAGCGAATGTTCTTTTAAAATAGAGAAAGAGAGATTCCTTTCCAGACCATTCAGTTGCCGCAAAATACCATCTCTACTTGTTTACTACACTTGCAAAACGCCATCATCAGGTATTGAAATTTCTCGTACTGTGAATTTATAAGTTTGTAAAATGACCGCAATGGAGAACAATGGCAATGACAATAATTAATAAAGTAATTAATAAAAGAAAACAGATGCAGCTTTCTTTATTTTTCGAAACATATAATTTGCGTTGCATGTATGTTGAAAAGCACAGCAATGCGTATAAAATTATTAATCAGTACTATATCATATTTCCATAGTTCTCACTTTTGAGTCTGATCAAGATTTTCCCGTTGTATTTTCCATTTTTTGATGGAACAATAAGCAAAGTGCACATATGTGAATTTGCATCTTTTTTGGAAATCATTGGCTTGCAAAACATTTCTGTATCTTGAATTAATGATCGTGGTTGATGAGTGGATTACACAAGTTAAAAATCTAGCCGCAAAATTTACTCGATAATTTTCAGATTTTATAATTTATTACTTTCATTTACAAAAAAGTAGCTACATCATAGACATATAAATGAAGCGTTTAGCTTTTAAAATTTTATTCACTTGACCTAAATAACGAAATCTTCGTTTTTGTGTTTAACGTTGGAATGAACATATTTTTATGAAAATTGTTTAACTCATTGTCATCCTTTTTTTTTGCTTGTAGTGAGCAGAACGACACCGGTAGCACAAATAAGCACTTCATCCAAACGTAATACCTTATCTATAGCACCCAGTACGAGGACCACGCTAACAGACAACAAACCTACACCTAGCACAAAAGCCACGCAGACAAACCACAAAACTACACCCAGCAAGAACGCCACCCAAATAGATAGCAAAGCTACACCCAGCAAGGAAGCTGCCAAGATTGATAACAAAACTACACCCAGCAAGAAAGCCACCCAAATAGTTAGCAAAGCTACACCCAGCAAAGAAGCTGCCAAGATAGATTACAAAACTACACCCGCCAAGAAAGCAAAGCAGATATATAGGGAAACTACACCGAGCAAAAAAGCCACGCAGATAGATAGAAAAACAACACCATGCGAGAAAACTTTGAAGACTGACATCAAAACCACACCCAGCAAGAAATCCACCGCAGCAGACCCAAAAACATCCTCCGAAAAAACTGGTGAATCAAGCACAAAAGATAGCCTCTATTTAGGTAATGTGAGCAACGACATATTTCTAGTTAAAATCTTGAAGTGCTCATATTAAGCTATTCTAGCCAATGTAAGTGTTGAAGAATCGTTCGTCCAGCTAAAGGTCTTGAATGTGGGAAATGGGAACAACGACATTAATGTCGAAAAACGCCGTAATAAATAGAGACAATACATTGACTGTACATAAAAATTCTGTTTATCGTTTTATAACACTTCTTAGAATTTATCAGGAACAGTGAATCTCGTTTCACTGAAACTTAAACTTCATGAGAAAAGTTCATTTATTAGCAGCACTTACAGCACATAACGACTACTGAAGGAGATCTTACTGAAAAAATCTGCGAGCCAACCTACTGCTATAAACTTTTTCTTTTTAGGTATAATTGCTGGTATTGCAGTTGGTGCAGTTCTTTTTACTTTCCTAGCTGTCATCTTTGTGTTGTGGTTTGTATTTTGTAATTGTTTTTAGCCGTGAACACAACCCAATGTTTTGCTCAGCGACAGCATAAAGCCGAATATTTTTTTTCGACTAATATAGATAATTTCATAAGACGATTTCACTAATTTAAGTATTTTGCAAATTTGCAAAACCTGTGTTCAAGTTAGCTGTGGAACATGTTTTAAGATATATTAATCGTAACCTATACCTGATAAGATTTGCTTGATCACAACTGACTTAAAAGTGTTGGAATATTTTTATCAATTACAGTTTTTCTTTGCTAAAGTTTTCTGAAGTAATTAGTTGGGGTTTATAGCAAAAAAATACGAAAGAAAGATTTTGGTATGCATATGGCGCCTGTTAAATACAAGAAAAGGACGAAGGAAGAGAAACATTTAACCGTCAACATTGTCGAAGAGGACGAAATACCCATTCCTAAAGTTCTTAACAAAACTCAAAACACGGTAATGGTAAGTCTTAGTTGTATTTGTCAAGATAAACTTCAGATGCAAAAACAAGACTAAGTCATTTAAGCAAAATTATTATTGCATACTGCGTCGTAATGAGCACTGCACGACATTACGGGGAGTGCCATGTAGTTTCTCTAAACAATTCTTCAATAAGTCTTCTCTCCCTTCCATCTCTTGTCCATCAACGCTAAATTAAGGTTAGGATAAAAAGTAAAAAAGGAATAATGATATTAAAGTAAAAGAAAGACGATATTTCAAATTGGAGAGAAGCTTTTCTCAAAAATTACTCAGAATACAAACTCCGTATCAGATATTGGAAGTTTAGCACCAGAAAAGCACGCAAAGCATTTCCGCTGTCTTTAACTGCATCGTTATTCTCTATATTATCAGAAAATCAGGAACCAACTTCGATCAGTGTCTGAAACGGAAGCAAACAGTCAAGGTTCAAGTTACAAAGAATTAAATTTGTCAACAAGGATCTGCAGTTATGACTATTACCAATCATTAAATGTAATTGAAGACGACACGACTTATCAAGAACTAGATACAACACAAATGAATCAAGACGATAATTACACGTCACTACATGCAAACGTGCACGACGCAACCTATGAAGAGCTAGATACAAAGCAAATGAAAAAAGAAAGTGCGGGTTACGAATCACTGGGAATGAAAGGAAAAAGCAACAAGAAATTGGCTTACGTAATGACGTATTAAATAAACCGCTTCGAAAGTCTGAGTGCAAATAAAACACGTAAAAATATATCGACTTTATGGTGTAGTTTAAAACAAAGACAAATTAAAAACACTATAACTACAAAGAAAACAGCCAGCTCGAGTTAGATAAAACATGATTTAAACATGGACAACTTTTGTTGCGTACAAGAGTTGAATTTTGTTGAATTGCCGTAGAGTGATTTCCGTTGAAATCATCATTGATTTAGTAAGAACTTGCAATTGCATTGCTATCTTTTCTCATGTCAGACGTTTCAAATTTTATAATTATGAGCTCTGAAACGCAAGCTGGGACCTTCAAAACAGTTCTAATGAAAATACGGGTACCCAGATTTCCAGCTGTTTTCGAAATGGTTTAATTTAACATAATTTAACATACATATGCAATATTGGGCCTTCATAATTATTAATCCTCCTTTGTTTTTGACCCAATGAAAAAATTAAAGAAAAGTTTTAAAATCTAAACCCATTAAAAAGGACATGGTACCCTGAAAGAGAGATTTCTGAAAATAGCACTTCTTATTTTGTGCCCTTGACATAGTTTGAAAAAGCTTCGCTTTTTGACTGCTTAACAAAACATATGACTTCTAGTTTCAGTTATTAATGATGTCCTGTTTGTTTAGGTAAGCTCTTTCTCCTCTTTTTTGTGTTCAAACATTTAAACAACTTTATTGCAATGGTGCACTTAAGATTGGGACCTATTTGAAATTGGCTATTCAATCAGATCGTATTCAAACAGAGCATGTACTTGATATTTTCCGATGTGTCAAAGTGCTACGAGAAGAAGGTCCTAATGTGGTAAAGTTTAAAAATGGTGCACATAAGATTGGGACCTTTTTGAAATTGGCTATTCAATCAGATCATATTCAAACAGAGCATGTACTTGATATTTTCCGATGTGTCAAAGTGCTACGAGAAGAAGGTCCTAATGTGGTAAAGTTTAAAAATTTTTCTTCAACAACTTTAACAAATTTTTGCATTACAGGCTCTCACAATACATCTTTTCTTATTTTATTAGATGAGTATATTTGTAAATCAGATCATTTATCACTTTTTTAAAAATCTAAAATAAGTCGTCAATCATGAGTTTCGAACGAAAAGTCCACGGGCGTAACTAGAACGTTAATTAGGTTGGTTGGTGTTTATTGTTATATTCAGTATTACCATAGTGTTTTGTGTTTTGAACATAGTCCATAATGATACGAATTTCAACGTATGTATATCACTTTATTTGACAAAATAACAGCATATTGACGGCTAAAATGTGCAATGTTTTGTACGATTTGTGTTTTTGCGTTATAATTGCAGGATGGTAAGTATTTAAGGGTCCTGTTTAGGGCTCATATCAGTGAATTTTAAGTAGGCAAACCATCTGATAAATCAGCTTAATACAAATAGTGTATTAAGAAATAAGGCTCAACTCGCTTAATTCAGTAATTCTTTCTGCGGAAACGCATTTTTGCCAAAGGTTTGAAGATGCCTAATATGTCTGCATGATTCTTATCGTCATATGAGAAACTGTCTGCAAATGGCTTTTATTTATTTCCAATGCTAGGTTATAATTATTATTTTTTTGTTTTATTTAGGAACATTATTGTTCTGCATTACTACGTCATGCTCACCTTTATTGAATATTTATGACGTTTTTCTTGCCAATGTCTTTGTCTTTGTAAACATCTGGAGCATTGGAAACAATAGTCTTGACGTTCATGCCTATTTTATTCGTGTTAACTAGACCTTAATTACGTTTATCTTATTCGATGTTTGGTTCCTGGTCATGCTCAAACACCTTCACAAAACACAGGAAAATCAATGGCATTTAGTAAAAATTATTTCTTTTGATTAAAAGCATTAAAAGATTATTCGCATGTGTCCCAGCCGTCAATCACAGTGAAAATTTTGATTAACGACGTCAATTTAAGGTGTGATAACGTATTTGTGTATTGTCGAGAATTAAGCTAGTTGCTTTATCGATGTAAAGAGAAAGGTGAATTCTTCCTGTTTCTTGACGGAATAAGAACGACATTTATGGGAAAGATCAACCGACTGAGTTGTAACTCTCGTGATGTGAAGGCTTTTTGTCTTTAATGGATGGACAATAGATTCGAGCTATTAATCATTTACAAATTATTCTTACATTACTCAAAAAGAACTGATTAATGCAACTGAAATATCAAACTAGTTGATGAATGTCAATTGTAAAGTTTCACCTGCAAGGCGAATAGATATATTCAAAAGAAATAAATTGCACTTTCTGCTGCGTGAAAAATATCCACTTGATTCAGTGCAAAGTAGTTAAAGGTTAGATAGTTCTACAGAAAACGAAGTTAATATTATTTTACATCCAGGGTTTTTTAGATTTTCTTATTTTAGAGATCTTACTGACGATACTCATCGTTTTATTGATGAATTTTTTGTCAGCCATGTTGGAGGTCTGATACAAAAGAATATTTTATCAAGGATATCGTGGACAGTGATCAGCGATGACGAATTTCACAGTTGGTAAATCCCAAAAAATTGGTTGCAAATCAAGAATACTTCACATACCGATGCAGTTATGAAAACCCTCAATCTCCACCGGTGCTGTACACCACTTCAATCACTAATTTCTTACCACTCATGTGTTACGGTGGTTCATGGCGTAGATAGTTTATCTGTAGTTTGGATTCTTCGAGGATGTCAGTTGTTTCACTTGTTTGTGCATATAATGATGATGGGCCCCATTGTTATATGCACCCACCCACATAAAAGTGGTCAGCAGACATTTATCGAAGTTCGACTCTACAATAGCCTTCTATGGGTGATAAGAACTGGGGTGTTGAAGTGATCCCTTAAACTCTTATCGACACATTAATGGCCATTGGTTTCTCATTGCTGAAAGTTATCATTTAAATACATTGTAATCTATAAATCTTGAACTGTTAATCACTTGCTGTTTGCTCAAAGAACGTTAGTTAATCTTTGACAATAACTTACGACTATTCAATCTCGTTATAAATTTTTCGTACAGCTTCTTACATGTAATGACCTACACAGGCATAACGTGTGAATAATTTAACCAGAACAAACATTTTTTTAAGTTGGTAAATCAGAGCATTCTCTTCTAAAAACAAATTAATTCGTGTTCTTATTTGTCATATCACACAAAAGGAAAAGTCAGCAAAAAAATTTCACGAACAAGTAATGCATAAGAATGTCTTTTGAATCTTTTTTTATCAGCACTTTGGCAAGATAGTTGCATACATATTTTACCTTTTCTTACATTTTATTATTTCTCTATCTGTTTTGTTCGTAGCTAATGATTTTCAATTTATGGATGAATATGAATTCGGCAAAAAGTTGGTGTTTTGGTATCCGTGCATTATTGGCTCGAGATGGATGTGGCTAAAGATACATATAAAGATACATATAAAGATATTAAATGAACGCTGCATCGCGGTTAAAGTATGTGTGAGCATTCACTCCTATTAGCTCCTATGAAAAAAGACAATATTCTGCGAAGAAGGAAAAAAGAAGCAAAAAGAAAAACTTCATGTAGGTTTTGTCGTTTTTACGTTGACTTTATACGTTTGTCGTTTGTACGTTTGTACGTTTGTACGTTGAGTCGTTTCTACGAGTGTTATTTTCGTGAGTGAGGTTTTGAAAAAGTATTGTCTATTAATCTTTTGATGTTGAAAAAACTCAATTTTAATGCAACCTATAGGATTTTTCAAATTATAAAATATATGTATTTGAATGTCTGTAAATGAGGTCACATGTCGCGTACAGGTAAATAGCTGGCTTTCGCGTTCTCAAAATAGCTACATGCTATAAAACATGAAGTCATCGGTGTAAGGCTGGCCTCAACAACTTTTCAGAAATCAGGTACTATTTCTTTATTCTTTTATTTTAATTGTATTTAATCTGTGGTCTAGTTCATTCATTATGCTAATCTTTCTACGTTCGTTTTTTATAGAGTTTTTCTAGGTACGCTTATATTAAAAGAGAGTTATTTGAAACTCAAATTATGTGCAGCCAATTGACAGTCTATCAAAAAAACATGTAGATAGAAAAAGAGTGCGTATTGAAAAAAACTCTTCGATTTCGGTACTTTGACGTGATGTTTAAAGTATCTTTTCAAATCCACGTAAGTGAAAGCCAGCTATTAAATTACGCAAGATTTTAAAAATTTTTTTATTAGTTGACAAAAATTGACTTGGACGTCATGTGTCAAGTTGGTTAAGGTGCATGCAAATTTTATGCAAATTTTGAAGTTTAGTGTGCAATGGCTGTTTATACATTTTCCTTTTTTGCTGATATGAATACCAAAGTCAGATAAATTTTGTCTTTCTGTAAAAGTTTCATTTCTTATTTCCAAGCGAAAAATTTATCTATCAAGAGGGTAACCATGTAGGCAGTTTGTTTTTTCCAAGTAAAAATTATTTTCCTACGAAACACTACGATAGAAACATGCCATCTTGGCTACTCTTTTGTATACTATACAGTAGATCATCGGGATCACAGCAAACAGGACAGCTAAAATTATAAAACCTATCAAAACAAGATGAAATTTTGAGAAATTTCTAAATGTTCAATTAATCTTTATTTTGTTAGAGGGTTTTTCACCGGATCCACTGGTTATCCCTCTTTTCGGTTTTTTTTTTAATAACAGTGCTCATATTTGAGGCCAAGAGATGTGATTTGCTATAACATCGTAACTACAGTAAATTTTTGCGTTTCCTTTTCACTTTGGTTTTTGGCCTTCGGGTATATCTCCTGAAACACTGACGTGCTGCGTTGTTATTGTGAATGAAAAGCTATAATCTCACTTTCATTGCAAGTTAAAATAAAATTCTGAAAGGATTTAGTATAATCGTGTGGTAGATAGCATTTTTGTTCTGTAAATGCATGTTTCCTTATAGCTTGTAAAAGATATCTATATTGAATAGCTTGAACTGATTAAAATAAATTATCCAGCTACATCTGTTAATTATTTTACTTGAATTTAAGAAATGATGAACTATTTAGCTATGTAATCTGCAATCTTATGTGTGTTTGAAATAATATTTCTCACTATCTCACCAGATTAATGTTTCAGTTCACAACAAATTAGCAAATGGCTTGGAAGTGATTGGGTGCAATTAGCTTTTCTTAGTGAAACGTTAATACGAAATTTTATAACTAGATTAGAAGTTGTTCTTTGACTGTTTGACATATCTACTTTCAAGTAATTGAGGAAGCGTTGGAACCAATAAAGAATTTTACTCAGTAGAAATGTCCATCTTATTCTTATCACGGCCCAGAGGGCATATTGCATAAGAATTGGAACAGCCATGTGTACGACATACGCGTGTACATGATTATTTTATTTGCTTTTCCCAGATAGCTTGATTATTACATATATGAAAGGTTCTTGCTTTCAGTGAAGTCGTTATACAGCATAATATTGCTAAAAAACCCGATAATATCCCATGCACAGTACTGTCTTTTGAGACAGTTGATTAAATTAAAACTATGATTGTTAAAACCTTATTTACTGCTTTTCAAGCGGGCGTGTGACAAATTATCACCGATAGACGATCTTCTTAAACGACTCTTAAAGTGCTACTGAAGTGAAATTTTCATATTTCGTTTTTCGATACAAGCGTTTTCTCTGTATTTTACTGATCATTTTGAGCTATCGCCCACTGAATTTAATCGATGGGAACGCATCGAACTTTGTGTTCAAACATGGCATATTTGCTTGTTTTGATGCGAATTTTACTTTGAGTGCGTGACGTCATATAAAGGACGGAAGTTCAATTTTAAAGCTCTTAGTATATAAAAATTATATACGAACAAGCATATTTCCACCTGGAATTTTACATATTTTATAACTTCTCTTCGCAAAAATTGCGTATATTTAGTGACAAATGAGCAACACGCATAGGTAAGCAACATTTACAATCGATTAGAGTTTTATAAACTTCTTGAATTTACTTATATTTCTCAATAAACTGGGTGCCGCATCCTTCACGAAGTCTGCAGTTTTAACACACACGCAATGTTATCAGAAACTAACTGTAACGCGCTTATTTCCAATCATCCAATGTATACTACTTTTATAAACTTCTGGATTAGACTTATCATTCTTATCAGATGGGTGTCGCATCCTTGACGTAGTCTGGGGTTTTAAAACCCATGCAATATTATCACAACGCACATAATATAAGGAGAATAATTTTTTATTAAGTTAGTCAAACGTAACGATACACCGCAAGTTAAAATATGGCGAGTAGGCAAAATTCTGCAAAAAATCGTCGAGGAGGACAATATTGTGTTGCTGGTTGGCCCAACGGAAAAAGTTGTACAAACAGTCAACACACAGAGGGTGTCTCAGTACATCGTTTCCCCATGAATGACAAGGAGAGGTTGAATAAATGGACGAAATTTGTTAGGAGACATAGGCCAAAATTCGTTCCTCAGCAGTACTCTGTGCTATGTTCAATGCATTTCGCAGATTGGTACATATTGCAGGTAACTTGTAATCACTGTTCTCTATCTGCCAAGCCTTTTTTACTTGTTCCTAGTCAAGAAAAAAAATTACATAATAAATGGTTTGTTCTGTTTAGGCACGTACTGGCAGTACTTCATTTCAATGAAAACCTTCACAGACAGCCAAAAAAAACAAAAAATGGAACACCATATTATTCTGTGACATACCCAAAATTTAAATCAGGGGATGAAGTAGTAAGAACTGTTTCTTCAGCACCATCATATTGTAAGTTTAGCATGTATGCATTGGTACTCTTGACTTACACATCTAACCACTTGTCATTTTTCCAGACTATGTTAATGAAATCAAAATGTCATGGTTCTTAGTTGTGAGGAATCCATGGACAACATATTTAAGAAGTATAAGGAAAAGTCTTAGAAGCCTTAAACAAAACTTTCTCGGATCGAATTTCCAAAACTGAGGCAATCCAACGGCATTTGGATAGGAAACAACTATCTTCAACACCATTGTTTCCCACATGTAAGTTGTTCATGCTACCATGTATAATAGGTATGGCCAGTGCATTCTAAAAGTAAACAAATTAAATTGTTATTTATAGATCAACAGCAAGATGTACTGCAAGCAAAAGGTTTAGACAAAGAAAAACAAGCTGCTTCAACAGGTCCTTCAGATCCAAAAAAAATGCGCTTATGCAAAAATTGTGGACAGCCAATGAAAGGATATCCAAAAGGTCATTGTCCACAAGAATTACTTGACAAATATTCTTAGCAGGCCAACTTTAAAGTTAGTTATAAAATAATATACTATGCTACAAAAAATGTTCTTATTTGATTAATTATTTTGACTTCACACAACAAAATTGTGAAGCATCACAGCACAATAATGAACCACATAAAGGTAAAAAGTCTCTATACATGGCAAGATATTAATCATTCGTTACAAAACAAAATTAGAAATCAAAAATGTACTAACTCATTTTCATGTATTCTTGGCCATACGCTTGTATGACCTTCCATCTTGGTCTCTTAGAAGTGAGCCAACATTCTTCCAACATTCTTCAAGACTGTAGCATGTGTCATAATCGTGTACTCTTCGTGAAGAGTAACACAGCTAATTTTTTCAATGCTAACATCGAATACCAGTTTATGTAAAGTAGGCCCAACCTATTGACAACAACGGTATTCAATGGCATCTGTGAGCAGTTGAGTACGACCCAAGCTACATGCACACCTATAAAAAAGTGGTTTGTTATCATATTTATGCACCACGACATAAGGACAAAATAACATGTTTAATTCATGGTTTAATTTCTTCTAGAGTTCTAGTAACATTTATCAACTTACCACTTATCTAACTGAAAGGTTCCTTCGAACCTCGCTTCCAATGTTCGAGGGTCTAAGCCATCTGCGTCTTCTTCGACCGACACAAAATTCTCTCCGACTGCGTTCGCAAGAGGTTCATTTTCGTAAGGATTTACCACTGAATTAGCCACAATTGTATCCTCATCGCCGGAATTTGAAAGTAAATTTTCATTTGCCGTATCTGAGTTTTCAGTATCCGAACTGCGTTCGCTTTCACTGCTTGAAGAACTCATATTTTATTGAGTATATGTGTTAAAAATCTAACAAAATACTAGTAAATGAATGCTCCTACTTCGACTTCCGTCCTTTTTATTACGTCACATCCGTATAATATTTCAGTGGTAAAAATTCGCACGCGTAACCCAACTTTGAGCAAAAATTTATTGATGATCCCGTGCTTCAATATGCATAAAAATTATACCAAAGTGATCAGGAAAGATAGAACTATTTGATTATAGAAAAAAATCGATACCCAAAATTTCACTTCAGTAGCACTTTAAGACAATTTCTTATAACAGGAACAAGCGCAGAACTGACAATTCTATTTCATTTTTGTGCTCTTCAACGCAAAAGTTGAGAAATTTTAATGTTATTAATGTTATTCCATTGAGGACTTAAAATATTGTTACATTCGAAGCGGAAATCGACAGCTGACTCTCCCTTTTATGTTGATGACACGTTGTTTTAAAGGGTAGAATTTTTTTTGTCACTTACAGCTCCATTCTTATATATGCCTTTTGGATAAATTGACAAATAAGTATAAACAAGGTTTATTTTGGCTGTTTAGAATTTACTGTATCCACTGTTTTCCCTATTGTGAACAGCAACTCGAGGTTAAATGACTTTATAAGGAAACAATGATGTACTTCTTTTCTGGTTTTGCTCACGTTATGTTGTTGGTCGGCTTATTACATTTGGCTAAAGGTTGGTCAATGATATGTCGCAAATTGCTTTGATTTATTTCTTACCTTTTGGAGTGTTTTGTTAATCACATACGTGGACATTTTACTTAAACATTTTGAACTGTGTGTGTTGTACAATATTACGCAAAGAAATTTGTTGTTAAATCGAGAGCTTTACCGAATTCGAATGCAATAATTGTAATAGCGTAGGCAACTGCCATGTTTGGTCTTGTCATGCAGATGTAAGTTCATTTGCAATATGCATTTTATCGAAACTGTTAATTATACACCAAGTGAACACAAAACTGTTTACGAGTTACGACCGAATTTGTGGGCAACAGTCGCTAACTTACTGAATAGAATGACACGATAAGAATAGCCAAGTTTAGTTCGGCGTTCAACACAGAGTATGGTGGGTATTAAAGAATCTATGTAGGAGCAAAACTAAAACGTTAATTGGGGGTATTCATATAATTTATTCGTTAGCAGTTGTGAATGGAATTTTATTTATTTTACAGGTTTATCGTGTGATGTTTATGGAGGAAAACTATTCGAATGTGGAGATAATGTGAAACATCCAGATAAATGTCCGAAAACATGTTGCTTTAGCAAGAATGTAAAGACTTCCTGTTATTTCAATGGAAAAGGTCATAAATATTATTTAACCGTCGTAAGCTTTTGCTTATTGAAAACCTATTCTGCTATTAGCAAGAACTTTTTGTTTGTCGTTTAGCTACATTGCAGATGTTTTTCTTCTGCCTCATATTATAAAAACAGTATTATGTAAACAGCTTTATAGATATCCGGAAATTTAGAATATGTTTTAATTTTTTTTTTTATTTCACTGCTACAAGATTTTCAATTACTCCTTTCAATGTACTTTGTTTGTATTTTATAATTGCATTTACAAGATAACATGTAATGCTCCTGAAGTAGATGGTATCAATATTTTCATTAAACTTTACATGTAATTTACATGTAATTTAATCCATCCTTTCTCTTAGGCTATGGTCCGATAAAGCACGCTAACGGACTTTGCGTGAATTTAAAAAGCCTTAACACACTGATTTGGTCAAATGACCGCACTTCAAGAAATGCTTTGTTCCTGTTGGCATATGACTGTCCCCCATATCAGGTGGCTACAGGAAAATGTATTTTACCATCTAAGTAAGTTTATTAAATTTTTTTCAAATTTGTTTAACAAGCAGTTTTATTGTAATGTTACTGGAAGAGTTTATTTTGTCATCTAATAATGATACTACAAAATCATTCATCTAAAAATGATAACTAATTGCAATAAATGCACGATTAGTTTTCAAACACCTTTATATCGCCCGATTTTTAGCAAAAAAGTGGACGAGGCTTCGTAAATTACGCAAATGATCACAAACTTATCAAATATTTGGAGTTTAGACAAGGAATATTGTCTATACCGTTATAAAAGATAAGTCCTAAAAGACAAGTTCAGTGAGCACGGGGTTTCAATTGGCAAATGAGAAGTTTTCTTTTCGACTAATCACAAGTAATGACAAAGCAGACTCTGCCGCACAATTTATGTGCAGTAAAGAATACACCAAACCTAAAGAGTGTTTCTAGAAAACTCAACAGAACTGCATTATGCTTGTAGAAATGATTCTGCGGGGTTGTTCTAATCAAGCGTTTATAATTTCTCCACACTGTGAATTTTTTATTGTTTTATGACATTTACATGTCACCCAAAAACTTTTTGTATTCATTAAATCCATTAATCAAAGTCCAAATGTTTTTCTTGTTTTTTGCCTGTCTGTCAATTGCCGGAAACGTGTCAACTTTGCACTGTATGGTTTGCATTGTATACGAGAATAACTTTATTTGAAAATTCATGAATGTTTCGCAATTTTTCCTCAAAAAAATACTTTGTAAAGTCTTATTATTCTGGCTATAAATAGGGACCTCAACTTTTTGCCACATGTTTGTGAGTTTCAAGTATTTGAGATAGGTTCATTTAATTCTCGATTCCATTCTATTCAATTCAATTCAAATTTAAATGCACTTTCTGCAGAAAGAAACGATTCGACAATTTTTGAGCAGAGTGCCTTGAAATTGTTTTAAAGATAGCAATTGCCATGATTGTTCGCCAAAAATAACCTAAGAGTTGTAAGGCAGTGGCGGATCTAGAGTTAGTCAAAATAGATTACTGCTGCACATTAAGGAATATATTTACATATTTAAGCTCCTCAGATATAAGTCCACTGGTGAAAGTGTATTCTTTAGAAATGGAAAACCGATTGTGCTTGTCTGAAAGTAGTTTGAAATTAAAACTAAGCAGCTTTAATTTATTATGCTAAATGCTGCACGCTGTAACTGTCCCTAGATCCGCTAATGTTTATAGGTTATTCTTGCCACTGACTTTATAAATGCCATGGCATTTGCTGTCTTTAAAACAAATTTTTGCTGGTAGCTACTGCGCGTGCGCGGCTAACCACTGAAAAAGTGTCCATCGGTTTGTATGTCGCTATCCTTGAAGATATTCTGATGTACGGATGATGAAGAAGAATTCTGCTTTGTGTGTTCGTTGTTTTCACGTTAAAATATCGCATGTTGTTTTGATAAGTAGACTGTTTTTGAGCCAAGCGAAATTTTCCGGTGAAGCAAGATCATACTTTATATGCTAAATTATATAAAAATGCAATGTCGTTATTTATGTAATTAATCTTGAAATATCTTAGTCAAATCTGGTATCTAGGTTGCTCAGTTTACAGCAGTCATTTAATTTGTACTGCGTAATATTATCATAATAGCAATGGATCTGAGCGCAAGATAGCTACATGTAGCTAATACACCGAGATACTTGCTTTGAGTGAAACGTTCATCCTCCTTAATTGCTATCCACAAGTCAGTTAAATAGGCAAAAATTCGTTGGAGGCATCTTCATAACATTATTAATCACAATACTAACGCAACCCAAACACTACGAAATAGTGAAACATACGCATATATGACACTGTTTAGGCCTGTTTCAAACGTCGAACTTTAAATGCACCAGACGCATTAAAGACAAAAGAAAATGAGGTGAGCTTTCTCATTATCTTTTGTTTTAAATGCGTTCGGTGCATGTAAAGTTCGACGTTTGAACAGGGCTTAGTCATCAACTCATACTATACGATTTACGAAACGTGAAATCGATGAAATGGATTAGGCAAATGATTATAACATACAAATAAACCTTCGTTGGTGATCACAAATTTTAAAAGTTGTATAGTCCGGGTTTAGTACTTGTTAGCATTGTTTATGTACTGCTCGGTTCAAATACCGAGACAAATAAATTTATGTTATTTATTTTGCTTTCGAGACTAGTACGAAATACAACTAATATTTGTTTGAGATTTACATATCTTTAATTGACAATGGAAATTATTGTATATAACTATGAACAGGTAATACATTTTAAGTACGTACGATAAATTGAAAATGTGCAAACTGCGAAACATTGATAGCTTTCAACCATTAAACATTACAATGGGCGCGGTATTTTCTGAATTATAGGTATCCTATATTTGTGAAACAAAAAAGTCACAAGCGTATTAAATTCTCGGTTACTTATAAGGCATAGATGTCAGAAAAATGCTTTAAGGCTGGTTCACACGATGCGATTTGAGCACATTTAGAGTGAGCCTCCACACATTCTAAGCCGTCAATCTAAAAAATCGGTTGGAAATAGAACTTCCTTTTTTTTCATCCGACAAGATCAAAGAAAACCAACTAGCCAAATAAGTTAGATTTGAAAAAGACTTAGAAACAAGAACGAAAAATATATCGATAAATGTACTGCATGGCACAAATGTCTGTTCACACGAATATATATATGCAAATGAATATAAGTATCAACAAAATTATCACACCTTCTCAATAAGCAACCAAAAGTTTGAACCAAGACAATCGGAACCAACATATCACATCCTGTAAACGGGCCTTGAAAAAGTCGTTGATGAGAAAGAATTTATTGAAAAAAAATGCTTTTTGGTGCAATTAAACCATAACAAGTTCATCATTAAAATTTGTAGGAAGTTTTGGGGACTTCACTTTTCATAATGTGAGTACAGTCACGTGACATGTAATATAAAGGAGGGTGTTTGGTAAATGCAGAATAGGTTACAACATTATTGGGTCATTCGACCATTCAGTGAGCACATAGCACTTTTTTATACCTCCAACAAGTTTGAAGCAAATATTATTTAATATATATTCTTGATCTATGTTTATGAATCTAGAAAACTTGATCACCTACCCACATGTACGCACTGCGTGCCTGTTTTTAGATTTGTCATAAGTTCGAAGAAGATTTTGGCTTTACTTGGTGTCATTGTCAAAGTTTTGTTCTTCTGCACTTAGTTTTGTATGATTTTTTTGTTCTGGAAATTAAGTAAATCTGAAATCTCAAAGAATATAATTAGGCTCGCACAAAACGCAAATTTTCAATCCTCGTGTTTTATAAAAGCGATAAAATCAAAAATGTAAAAAAAAACTTTCTTTAAAACAACGCTTTTGAGAATCGAGATTAGATTTCAATAAGTCGCTAACTTATCAATTTACGAATATTTATTATAGCTTGAAACTTGCTGATCCTTGGAAAAGAGTTGAACTTTTACAAACAGGGAGTAGATATTGCGGCGGCCATTAGGAAGATACCGACCAATCAAGAATGGAAATTTAGACTACTTTCATACTAATGCACCATACAAAACTGTATTGGTGGTTCATCTGTAGTCAATAATGAATGGCAGCCTAAAGACAATGAAAATGTCTTTATCAATGAAAATGTCTGCGATGTCAATAATTCGTGCAAATTCAATTATGGTAAATTGCATCACCAAGTTGAGTCGTCAATTACGCCATTACGCTACAAGACGTATCACAGTTTATAAATATCTTTACACAGTGATGATTGTTGAGAACTATACATAGCTAATCTTCATGAATAATAATTGAATCTAACATAAAATAGGCATCAACTTTGACACGATTTTTTAGTGTAAAATTGTTAAATCGAATATGACGAGTTAAATTTCAAGAGTGCGATTATGCCAGGTTGAAATTTCACTTTTTATTAGATTTAATTGAAAGAATGAAATTGGGCAATGCTTTTGCTATTCAGTATCAGAGGGTTATTTCAGCACTCTAATTAAGCGTTACGTCGTAAATACGACTCTGCTAAAATGCATGTTTTTACTTGATTGCCTTTACTTAGATTGTTAAACTTGAGAAGATGTGGATTTCGCTTCATTATGTCTCTCAATAAATGTTTATATTTTAACGGTCTCTCCAATAAGCGTTAAACTGGAAACTGACGCTCGTTGTTGAAATATGTTCGTTCATTTAAAATGTTTCAACAATAACACGCAGTGGCGGATCTAGGGTACCACAAAATAAATTATAACTTCTCAATTTTAACTTCAAATTTTTTCAGAAAAAATCTATTGGTTTTTAATTTTTAAGATTATAATTTTGCCAATGAATTTGTCTCAAAGGTGTTTAGAAATGTAAATATTCGCCAAAATGTGCTGCACTTAATATATTTTGAGGTACTCTAAATTCACCAGTGATAACACGTAAGTGCGTAGGAAAGTAGTTTGCAAGTTGCGTCTATTGTTTAAAATGACTTTGTATCTTCGCCTGTGGTTTTTTATATACATTATTTAAACTATATACTTTATTTCTTGCTCTTACAAGAAGAATATTAACCACTTTTCTCTCAAGTGAATGTTGCGGTAGTGTAGATTGTTCTTTTTTTTGATTTGTTTAGAAATATTCTAGAAATATATTTTAACATTATCTTGATTTTTTAGTTTACGAAAGAAAGATTGAGAACGGAGATGATTTAAATATCCAATGTGACAGGGCCGGATTAACATTTTGCGGGGCCCATGGCATAATATCAGTGCGGGGCCCTTGCCCCAACCCCTGTGTTTACCAAAATGCAATAAAAAACTGTTTTTTTAACTCAAACAATAAAACCTCGTATTTTGGCCTATTTAAACCAATACGTTGAATATAATTCCAATTTACAATCACGTACGTATACCAAACATTACATACCAATATTAAACAGACTAATATAATAAACACGATAAAAAAAGACGTAAAAGGTTTTACTGTGCAGAAGTGTTAAGCCTTATAAACGTTATGCTTACGGGATTTCATAAGAGCAAAATCATTAATCAGGGATGACATATCAATACTACGCAGAACATCATTTTCAATACTCAGAAGAGCAAGGCTATTTAGTCGTTCCTGTGTCATGGTTGAACGAAGATGATCCTTTATTAGCTTTAATTTCGAGAACGACCGTTCACCAGAACAATTTGATATCATCATACTGAGGTAAATGCGAAACACAATAACAGTGTTTGGAAATACAGTTTCCAGGTTATTTCCCACAAGAAACCTGTATATACGCAGTTCTAGGAGTCTACGTTCACTTTGATGTCGTCATCATCATCGGATGTTACATCGATGTCATGGTCTTCACTAGGCTGAGCAGAAGATCCAATTCGAGCTGAAGAATAATGAGGTGCAGCTGCATGACTCGCATCTAATGCTCTTTTCACGAATTCTGTGTTGAGAAAGCTAGAAAACTGGAGCAATTCATCACCCAAATTGACTTCGAGGTCAGTGGAAAATGCTTTTTGCAATCTTTGTGCGTTTTCCAACACGTCTTCAGCTGGCAGATCTGTAAGCTTTCGCAGAAAGCCAAACTTTTCAGCAATGTTGATGTAAGCACTCAGTCGTTTTCGCAACTCAGCATCCAGACTATCGATTATTACAAGGAAAGTACCTGTGCGAAACTTGTCGGCTGGAATCTGCAACAAATCAGGTGCTGATCCTGGCTCGTCGTTACGACGATTTCGTTTACGCACGCGCTTGATCTCTTCTTTATATTGATCACATTCACTGAGCTCCTTTCCTTTGGCTTCAAATTCTTCAAATCTGGTTCGCAGCGAAAGGACAAACTCAATCAGCGATTCATATAATGCAACAGCAGTGTTGAGATCTTGATCAGCTAATTGCAGGATCTGACTTGTTCTCTGAAATCGTTGCAAGATTTGATGCCATAATGCTGCCAGAATTCCAATTTCAAGCTGGGCCATATCAGACGCAAGACTATTGGCTTCATTTTGGCTTCAGGCTTCTCATCTTGATCATCATGGATCTCGTCTAAAGCAGCATTAATTTCCTCGTATCCTATTACTAGAGCTTTTGTAGCATCTGCACGTGCTGACCATCGAGTATCAGACATACGTTTAACCGTTGGAAGTCTCTTGCTTGAAAGTTGGTCGGTTAAAACTTTCCAACGATGCGTTGAAGCAGCAAAGAAAGAGTACAATCGTTGGAGGAAGTTGAAGAATCTTGATGCTTCTTGACAACAACTGGCAGATGATTGTCCAACAAGATTAAGGGAATGTGCAACGCAGGGTATGTACTGTGCTAGGCTACAATGTTGCTGAATAATGGCCTGCATACCATTATATTTCCCACTCATATTGCTTGCATTGTCATATGACTGGCCGCGGCAATCCGAAATATTTATATTATTGGTTTTCAAATAATCTAGTAGCCTTTCAGCTAGCAATTTTCCGCTATGTCCACGTATGTTAAGGAAAGATACAAATCGTTCGACAGGACCAGAGGGTAAAACGTATCGAAGAATGCATGTCAGTTGATCAACGTGGGAAATATCTGGGGTAGAGTCTACACAGACGGAGAAATACTTTGCAGCTTTAACTTCTGTAAAATCTGCTCGCGAACTCGAGTTGCCATCAGTTGGATGAATTCCTCGCAAATGGTCTTTGAGAGATAGGATGTGTGACCCTTTCCCTTATTTGCATTACGGTTGATGTGTTGCGCTAGAAATGGATCGAACATCGATATAAGTTCTAATGTTCCCAGGTAGTTACCGTTTTTTGGCGATCCAACGATCTCATCAGTGCCGCGAAATGGTAAACTTCGCTCGGAAAGGTAACGGATGGTTTCTGTTACCCGCTCAAGTACTGCCCGCCAATAGTTACGCTCATCACTGGCCTGTGTGACCAGTTCTGAATCAATACGGCAGCCAGCATCGCTACGTTGGAGTAGCTGAAAACAGCATTACGGTGCGCTGAACTTTTCTCATGTCGTGGAATTGACTGGGATGCGCGTTTCCAGTCATTATAACCTTGTTTTCCAAAACGATGCTGTCAGTCATGAGTTTACACGCAAAACAGAACACGACATGTTTGGATGGTGAATAGCAGAGCCAGTTTCGAGGATGTTGCTGTTTTGTAAGCTCATGTGTACGTGAACAAAGTTTTTTGACATCGTCTATTGTAAGCATCTCCCTCATATCTTGTTGATGTTGCGCTGAAATCGGCATCGGAATTTCTGCACTGACTACTCCCTTGACCTGCCCAGTGCTCTCTCATATTGTCAGAAATATCAGTAGGCCATAATCCCAAATCACAAGAGTATCCATCATTGTTATCAGTGGAAATGGACGTATCACCAGATGTCAACTCCTTGGATGTGTCGCCGGTGTCGGGTTCCTCAACTGCTTCTGCCATTGTTGTCATCGCTTCATCTGCAGCAGTCAGCTCAGAAGAACCTTCATCAGCCTTCGGAGGAAACAGTTCCGATATTTTCGGCATTTTACTTAAAACTTTACTTTCCCGTAAAATTCGTTCATCCTTTGCCTTTCGTTTTGCTGCTCCAGATGCATATTTGCGATTTTTGTCGCGGTCGCGGTTGCCACCCCCACTGGTGGAACTCATTCTTTAATTGTTAACTATATTATAGCAATTAGCAAACCTAAAAATTTGAAAGTGACGTTTTAGTAATATTTACTTTCACAAAAACATAGAAGGACGATTTGACGGTTTACTATCGCACATACAGAATTGTGAGAAAATAAATCAAACACGCATACGCTTCTTGGGCCTTTGGAGCTGCCAGGAATTCAGGACATTTTTGAAATATATTGTTATTTCATATAAATCGGCAATTTATATATGAGGAATAAACATGTAACCAAGGAAACGTAAGAATGCAGACGGCTCACGGCAGTTAGTAAATCATCAAAACTTACCAAGCGTCGCCGTCACTGCTTCAGCATTCAGCCAAATACCTTGAATATCTCCAGTTTGAATTTGTCAACAACACTTACAAGTCACAAACAACAGCAATCTCAAAAATTATCAAAATGAATCGAAAAAAGTCTGATAGTATTCAATACGGTTTGAAAGTCGAGACTACAACAATATCGAGTTGCAATCCTACTGCCAGACGAAAGACTTTATGTAATATAATAGGTGTAGCTAAATTAACGGAAACTGCAACATGTAATATGACGATACAAATGGATCTCCTATCCCATTGCAAAATATAGCCTATATTTTGCCAGTGAATCATTGATACTTGCAGTGTTACCGTTTTTGGAATTGGGCCTCACGCTTTTATATTTCAATTAGTCTTGGCCGTTTCGTTTTATTTCCCTTTTTTTCTTTTTCCAAAGGCAAGCGCGGGCCCCCCAGAAGCGCGGGGCCCGCGGCATATGCCGCTTCTGCCATATGGTTAATCCGGCACTGCAATGTGATGAAACGTGCTCTAAGTGGGTCATTGAAATGCGTTCAGCTGAATTTGGTTTTTTGTTAAAAGAAAGGGGGCGAAATAGAAAACCATATAAGATATCTTCGATGGAAAAAGACTGTCTGTCAACGTCAGCGTTGAGTGTTGCGCAAAATCAATGCAACGGAAAGAAAAAATGTTTCTTTAAAGTACGGAGGGAGGATTTCTTATGAAGACCATCCAGTTGCAGCGAAACATCAACACTACTTCTTTACTACACTTGCAAAACGCCTAAATCAGGTATAAACAGTTATAATATGTGACATTTTATTTGTTAGATTGATGGTAATGTACAACATGCAGAAGTGTTTTGTCTTTGGGTTTTAATGTAAAAGCAAGGAGATATACCGTAGTGTATAGAATCGCCTCAAGAACCTTTTTCATTAATGCATGCTTACAACTACGTTACCACACCGAACAGCAGAAAATGGCCGACCGATCGATCTAATAACCGGCATCCATCCACATCATTGATCTCTATATTATGGCTGGGTGTACAAATAAACAAAGAACCATATAATGATTTGTAAGTATATGAACCGGAAACTAACCTTGTAAAGATATTTCTAATGATAGTTAAATGAATGCATTATCCCACATTTGTTTCACTGACAGTAGTTTAAAGCAAATAAGTCAAGATATCATACAAATTTAAGCGATCGTAAACGTTAGGTATATCTCGTATGGACGAATAATACGAGAACTTGATACACTGTGTTTGTATTTTGTCCAGTTCAATACGAATTTTTATTTTTTATTGTATTCTCTGTTCAGAGTTCACGTTAGGAAGATGTAAATTAGAAATAATATTTTATAGCAGAATTGTGTTTAACTTTGCAATCAACATATTTTTTAAAAAATGGTTTGAGTCATATTCATCTTTTTTTTTATTTGGTTGTAGAGAGCAGAACGACACCAGTAACACAATTAAACACTTCATCAAAAAGTAACCCTTTACCTGTAGCACCCAGCATAAAAGCCACCCAGACAGACCACAAAACTACACTCAGCAAGATAGCGACTACAGCGGATCAAAAAACTACTTCGAAAAATATTAGTGAATCTAACACCAATGATAGCGTTTATCTAGGTAATAAAAAGACACATTTTCTTTATTATCTTTGACAGTAGTGATCCTACAACGGTCAGAATACATTAATGAAAATACATTTCCATTACTTTAGAGTGAATCATATTGGAAGTATTTTACTCTTAAATGTTCTTTGGATTTTTTTAGCCAACAGCGTATTCAAAAAAGTCTTTTGAATTCAAAATGGACTTCTATATTTTACTTTGACCTACCCAAGATCTTCCACTGATCTGTGTTTCGATTATGATAACTGTTCGAAGAAATTCTGTGGTCTCATATCATCGCAGAATGCTCAGTATAAAATTTTGTTAATTTAAGATAAAGACTGCGTTGCATTGATTTGTTTATATATGGCAATGGTATAGGTATCATCCGATATCACATAGCCCTGATCCGGCAAATGGATACTTTAACCAAGTCGTATAACGCCAGCCGTGTAAACAACACTAGTAACAATTCTTGCATGCTAACACAAGTGTAGATAAGTCGTGTGCTCTCGCTATGGGGTTTTTTCATGAAATGACAACATTTTTGACTTTGAAGATGACTACCGCTAAGGTTGTCGAAACGTCAGTCAAAAAAAAAACAAAAACAGTCCTTCTCAGGACTATACCCACCTGGACGATCTACATTTACAAACATGTAACGATACTCACGGGTTCAAAACATTTACAAGAAGTGAGAACTATGACATTGAAGACGAAAAACGACGTAATGTACATAAAAAAGTTCGTTACTTGTTAAATTTATCAGCTCCGTAAACACGCTGCTCAAACATTGATTCAATTGTTGGGAACTGTGCCTCTCGTTGAGGTAAACTTAAAATTAAATGAATTTTCTCTGTTAGCAGCACCTGTAACTTTTATAGACAACGAAGGAAGATTTTACTGAAGAAAACTATGAACAACCCTTTATTGCTGTGAAATCTCTTTTTCTTTAAGATAAATTGCAAGTCTTGCAGTTGGCGCTTTTCTACTTATTGTTCTGGTTGTGATCCTTTTGTTCTGGTTTGTATTTTGTAATTGTTTTCATTTTCGAGATTTGCCCAATATTGTGCTCAGCGACACTTGTTGCTATAAGAGCGTGAATTTTTCTTTTTAATTGCTACATTTTCATACGTTAGATTCATAAGACAATTTCACTTATCAATTATTTTACGTATTTTTTAAACCTTAGTATAATTGTAAAGCGGTCCTTGATTTGATTCGTTGTGTATTTTTAAGTAGCAATGCATGGATGGATGGAAAAATTCATTTAACTGATTATAACATTGCAAAATTCAGCCCTTCTTTGCCTTTGATTAGAGAATCTATAGATAGATTTATTAACTGTATCTCTTTACCTGATAAGATTTACTCAGTTATTCTTAACTGAATAAAAGGTGTTCGGATAGTTTTATCAAATACAATTTTTCTTTCTCATTGTTTTTTAACGTAGAAAATTTATGAAAATGGCTTGGTTTTTACAGCATAATACGTCGAAATCGAAATGTTGGTAACATATATATGGAACCCGTTAAATATAAGAAAAGGATGAAACAAAGGAAAAATTTAATCGTTAACATGGACGAAGATTGTGTCGTACCATTTCCTAAAGATGTTAAGACAAATCAAAACGCTGTTACAGTAAGTGTTCGTTAAGAGAAACTTCAGACACAGATTAAGTTATTGAATTAAAAAATATTTTTCAGTTGCTCTTAACAATATCATTTTTTTAGTGTTTTTTTTTTGTGATTATCTCAAGCTTCCCTTCACAATCACCATCATCATTATTTGTTTTCATCTACCTGTTCATCCTTAGAATCCTCCCTAGCATCATCCTTTTTCTTTTTTATCAGAGCCATTATCTCTTTCTTATTTTCTATCACCATGATCAATTTCGTATCAAGCCCTTAAGTTTGTTTATGCCATTTAAATTTTTCATGATTACCATCATTTCATTTTTTACAATTTAACGGTTCTTACCGTGAATTAACTTCAAAATCTCAACATTGCATGGACAAATTCGTTCTGCTCTAGACCTCCAGATATTTTAACAGCCCTGTTTATGCGCTGTCTACGCCACTGACCAATATCATCGCCTGTCGTTTTATTTTATTGTCACTATTAGCTGGTTGCTTTTTGAAGAATAAGTCTCACAAGATGTTTTGTGCGATAGCCATTTTGGTCATCAGCATGAAAAAAATTTATCAATGTTTCAGCTCTATAATAGTCAGGCGACATTTGTTTGATTTTATCAAAATCAATGAAAAATAATGTGATTGCATACTGTCTGACGTTGTTGAACATGACGCAACACTGGAGTTTATTTTTATTCTTTTCTTGTGTAAAATGAATTATGTTTGTTTTTGAATGCTTGTATCGATGTGTTCAGTATTACGAAATATCGCCATCAAACTTCGCAGCTATGTTTTCTAATTTTGACGGGAACGCCTATTTTCTTCAATGTCAATTTTTTGATAAACTTTTAGACATAGTACAGAAACTATTGGGGGAGGACCCCCCCCACACACACTTTCTCATAATGTACGCCCCTGAGTGATATTTCGAAACATTACTGAATGATTCTTTAACTTTCTCCGTCACGTTTTTCATACACCGGTAGCAGTATTTTTTATTTCTTATTATTGGTACCGTTTTGGGGCATGCCAGGTTGTGTTGCATAGTTTATGATTATAAAAGGAAAAATGTCTGAATGTAGAATAGCAAATTTTTACAAAGTTAATGATGATATAAATGGAAATCCCTGCACTGCTTTTCAGAATACAATTGTTTTAGTCAATAATTTACGTATGTCTACATTTTTTGCCTTTTTCAACATGGTTTTTGTTTGCAATTAAAGTGTTATTAATATAAATTGTTTCAAAAAAGTTGTATCACCCCAAAAATATTAAAAAACAAACACATTCTAAAACTAGCTTACAAATAACCAGAAAAATGTTTGCATCAAACTTTGTTTTTATTTGTTATTAAAATGCTTCTAAATTATACTTTTTTTCAATAAAGAACGTTCCTAAAACAGTACCATAATCGTTAACGAGCTTTATTTGACCCAACACTCTACTATAAATTCAAAGTTTTTTACTAATGATTATTTTGACAATTCGAACTAAAAAACTTTAAAAACAGAGAACGTCAATAACTGCTAAGATCTTTACGTTTCAAACACAATACTATTTTAAAACAAATGATATTTCGCGAATAATAAATGCTAAAACAATTTTTTATAACTTTTCCCATTTGTGAGCATTTTCCACCATGTCAATTTACAATATCTTTTGTCTCATTTCTGTTGAAATTCTCAGTCAGAAAAGGATTCTTGAAAAAGAAATCAATTTCCTGAGATTAATTCCATTTAAGTTGACAATGACCTAGGCGCAGCGCACAACTGTGTTTCAATTTCGTGCTTAGTAGTTATATTTTAATTAACAGCATTTACAAAGACTTGGTATCTGGCTGTAACATTTATACCATAGGTAACCAGTTTATTGAGTTATAGTTCCTAGTTACCCAGAATGCCCTGAGTCCGATTCATGAAGTAAATATCATTGTAACCAGTTGTAAGTGTAAGTGACAACACTAAACATGTGGAGACAACTATTTTCTTACATTGTCAAGCTCATGTACGTGATTGTAGCTTAATTTGATGATTATGTTTGTCATTACTTTGTAATCTAACTGCGTTCCTTCTCTTCGCATCACATTGACAAAATATAGTGTGGTTAAGTAATTTCAGGTACGTTATACTGAAAGTGTTCCGTGATTGTAGCTCTGAATGCGAAAATCGACAGCTGACTCGCCTCTATTTTGTAGATCACACGTTGTTTTAAGTGTTTACATCCATTCCGTATGTTGTGAGCTCATTGTTATATTTGCTTGACCAAGAAATGGACAAATAAATGACAATAAGCTTTGTTTTGGTTTCAGAGTTCGTTGTATTGACTGTTTGCCCCATAATATGAAATCCCGCTCAAAATTCACGGAATTGGGGAAAAAGAATGATGTACTTCTTTAATATTTTCGCTCGCGTTTTAATGTTCATCGGCTTCTTACAGTTAACTACAGGTTGGTCAATGTAATATAGTGAAATTATATTTCTTTGCTTTTTTAATTTCTTACAATTATTTAGACGGTATTTACATTTACACCTGTTGACAATTGTCTTCTTTTAGTAAATATTGTGTAATATTTTACAATGAAAATTGTGCAAGTGCCATAAAATTTTCAATTAAAACCGAGGCACTTCCGTGTTAAGATGCACGAATGGCATGCTGGAAAATGCGGAGTTTAAATTATGGAGTGTAGAACGAGTATGGAGTTGGAATGCGCAGTAGAGCCTCCTTTACTAAATACAACTTAACACATCTTTGCATTTTCCTCTCTGTGCCACATAAAGTTGAAAATCCTAGTTCATAAAAGGTGTTTGTTTCACATGCATGGTTTTCAACTATAAAATAGCGTGGTTGCCTCAATTTCTTTTGTTCTAGAATGTCGAATTAATAATGTATTTAATTACTTAATTAGAATTTGCTATTCAGATTCAATGGTGGTATAACAAGTAATACAACCTTGTATTGCGTCTGTACGGTGATATGTTACTAACAACCCTGAACTTTGAGCATGAAATAATAAAAATCATTACAAAGTATTTATATACGTATGCATATTAGGCAAGGGGGGGCATAAGGCTCTGCAGCCTCCCACCTCCCCCTTAGCCCTTCATGAATGTTAAGCAAATAAGAGCAGTCGAGAATTATTTGCTGAAAAGTTGTGTACATTATATCATATTTAAAATGAAAGAACGATCTCCCTAAAAAATGTAGGCCCACATGCCCATGACGATTTACTAACCTCCTTCGGCTTTCGAGAACATTTAATCACCAGGTAGCCTCATTTATAATAATTCGTGAAATAATAACTATATATGCTGACATATATAATTTTTGTTTGCAGTTTCTAGACTTCTATGGTAAATTATATTTTTGTTTGTGTTTGTATGTAATAAGTGATTTTGCCATACAAGACTATAATCATGGCACAGCAACACCTGTGCTTAGCCAGTGGCATAACTGAGGGATGTAAAAGTGTCAAGTGATGGGGGCCTTTGAACATTAGGGAAGACCAGCAAAATTAACATAAAAAAGTTATTTAACTACTAAATATGATTATGCGAGATCAGTATTTTGTTACAGCTTTGCAGTTTTGTATACTGTCAATGAAATTTAAATACTTTTTGTGTGGAAGAAAATTTAGAGATTTACTCAGCAGTTGTGTAGCCAACAAAGGAATTTATCGAAATGAAATGTATATGAATAGCAGAATACCAACAATGAGATTATTTATTCAAGATCAATTTTTGCCGGAAAGACAAAAATGAAAAACGCTGGTAATGGTAGCTAAATAGAATATTTCAGATGTAGTAAAGAAATCGTGCATGCGTTTTCTACGTCACGTTACAATTCAGCTATCTTAAATGTCACATCTTATACGAATGATACGTAATATTATAGGATTATAGGAAAAAGGATTTTATAAACGTAAGTGATAAAGAATGATCAAAACATTCAACTATTATTGAAAATGGGACGTTTTAGCCTGTTGAAAAACCGAAGCGTGAAGTAGATGTTTTTTGCGGACTACTGTTCACTTGTGGTGAATTCAGCCTGCTAGTTTGATCGTTTTATGTAAATATTTTGGTGTTCGCTTACAACAAAAACATCAGACTTTTTAAGAAAAAACTGTACTGATGTTACGAAACTGAAAGATCACGACAAAGCAAACAGTTAGGCCGTACTTCTAAGAACATAGTCGTATATATTACGTTAAGACCAACATAATGCTTAAAATTTCATTAACTTGTTAATTGGCCTTTCGTTAAATACGATATCAAACGCTACTCAAAAGAAAGAACAGCTGGTTTCAACGCTGAAAGTGTCGTTGTGAAACCATGCAGCTGTGACCTTTGTAGACATTATTTTACTGTGTCTTACAGGTTTATCGTGTGATGTTTCTGGAGGCAAACTTTTGGAATGTGGAAATAATGTACAACTACAAGATCAATGTCCAAAAACATGTTGCTTTAACCAAACAGTAACTCCTCGTTGTTATTTTAATGAAAAAGGTATAAAATACTATTTTTTGCTCCTGGACTTATGTATAGTGTAAAGCTACAAGAAATTTTCTTTTTGACAAGAAATTTTTTGCTCGTCATTACAACGAATTTCTAATTTTTTCCTCTGTTTCACATTATAGAAATATTATTTCTGTAGACTTGGGTTTATGAATTTTCATTTGGTTAAAACAATGTGTTTCACTTTTTTATTTTCGCTTAGGAAGACATTTTACGTTATTTTCAATGTTCTTATTTTATGTTTTACAGTTGCATTTACAGGTTAATATATCATTTTGATAAGTAGAGCGTATCAATGTTTGAATGACGACTTTAGATTAAAACATGATAAATCATCAGATCGTTAAAATTTCTTTTTAGGCTATGGTCTTATTAAACACGCAAGCGGACTTTGCATAAATGTACAAGGTACACAACGTCTCATTTGGTCATATGACTGCACTTCAAGATGTGCTTTTTTCCTGTTGTCTTATGACTATCCACCATATCACGTGACTACAGGAAAATGTATTTTACCATCCAAGTGAGTTTATTTAAAATTTTTTAATTTGTTTAACAAGCAGTTTTATTGCAATGTTACTGGAAGAATTTCTTTGTTGATCTAATAATAAATACTCCAAAATCATTCATTTATAAATGACAACTAATGGCAATGTATGCACGAATAGTTTTTAAATACACTTATCGCCCCGCTTTCTGGCAAAAAAGTGGACAAGGCTTCGTAAAGTACACAAATGACCACAATCTTCTTATCAAATATTTGGAGTTTTGACAAGGAATATTGTCTATACCGTTATGGAAGATTAGTCCTAAAAGACAATTTTATTGAGCACGAGGTTTCAATTGGCAGAAGAGAAGTTTTCTTTTTGACCAATCACAAGTAATGACAAAGCAGATTCTGCCGCACTAATTATGTGCAGTAAAGAATACACCCAACCTAAAGAGTGTTTCTAGAAAACTCATCAGAACTGCATTATGCTTGTAGTAATGATTCTTCGGGGTTGTGCTCATCAAACTTTCATTATTTTTCCATACTTTAAGTTTAAATTGTGTATGACATTTACATGTCAGCCAAAAACGTATTGTATTTGTTAAGTCCACTAATCAAAATACAAAAGTTTTTCATGCCTTCTGCCTTACAATTACTATAAACGTGACCAATTTTGCATTGTATACGAGCATGCGAGCACTACGGAATAACTTTACTTGAAAAGTCATGAATGTTTCGTAAATTTACCTCAACAAAATTACTGTACTAAAATCTTATTATTCTGTGCATAAATAGGGACCTCGACGTTTTGCTGCATGGTTGTGAGTTTCAAGGATAGGAGCTGAGGTCATTAAATTCTTGATTCGACTCAATTAATTTAATTCAATTATGAATGCAATTCCCGGAGAAAAAGAAGCTTCCACATTTTTTAAGTAAAATGTCTTAAAGTTTGTTTTAAACATTGCAATTGCCATCTGATTGTTTGTTAACAGAACCTAAGAGTTCTAAAGTTATTCTTGCAACTCACCATGGCGTTTGCTGTCTTTAAAAATAAATTTTTAGTAATGTCACCACGATAAAGTTTGTATATTACTATTTAAAAAAGTGTCATAAGTTGAAAGATGTTTTTTGCTTTGGATTGTGTCAATGTGAAGATTTTGTTTTTCTGCATTTAGTTTGTATTAATTTTTTTTATTAATTTTTTGTTCAGGAAATCGTTTGGATCTGAAATCTCAAAGGATATAATTAGGCTCGCACAAAACGCAATTTTTGAATTCTCGTGTTTTATAAAAGCGATAAATTTCAGAATGAAAAAAAAAACTTTCTTTAAAACAACGTTTTTGAGATTCAACGATAGTTTCCAATATATCACTAACTTATCAATTTATGTTTATTTATTATAGCTTGAAACTTGCTGATCCTGGGAAAAACGATGAACTTATACTAACAGAGAGTATATATTGCGGCGGTCCAATAGGAAGATACCGACCAATCAAGAATGGAAATTTAGGCTACTTTTATACTGACACGCAATATAAACTCTGTATTGGTGGTTCATCTGTATTCAATAATGAATGGCAGCCTAATGACAATGAAAATGTCTTTCTCAATATAAAAGTCTGCGATGTTAATAATTCGTGCAAATTTAACTATGGTAAGTTGCATCACCAAGATGAGTCGTCAATTACGCCATTACGCTACGAGACGTATCACAGTTTATAAATAACTTTACACAGTGATGATTGTTGAGAACTATACATAGCTAATCTTCATGAATAACAAATGATTTTGCATAAAATAGGCATCAACTTTGACTCAATTCTTTAGTGTAAGATTGTTAAAACGAATATGACGATACAAATTTTAGGAGTGCGATTATGCTAGTTTGAAATTTTACTTCTTATTAGATTCAATTGAAAGAGTAAATTGGGCAATGCTTTTGCTATTCAGTATCAGAGGTTAATTTCAGCACTCTAATTTAAGCGTGATATCGTATATATGACTCTGCTAAAGTGCATGTTAGATTGTTCTTTTTCTTGATTTGTTTAGAAATAATCTGGAAATATATTTCAGCATTATCGTGATTTTTTAGTTTACAAAAGAAAGATTGAGAACGGAGATGATTTAAATATCCAGTGTGATGAATCGTGCTCTAAGTGGGTCATTGAAATGCGTTCAGCTGAATTTGGTGTTTTGTTAAAAGAAAGGGGGCGAAGTAAAAAACCATATGGGATATCTTTGATGGAAAAAGACTGTCTGTCAACGTCAGCGTTGAGTTTTGCGCAAAATCAGTGCAACGGAATAAAAAAATGTTCGTTTACAGTACGGAAGGAGGATTTCTTATCAAGACCATCCAGTTGCAGAGAAACATCAACACTACTTGTTTACTACACGTGCAAAACACCTAAATCAAGTATGAAATAACATTTTTGTGCCGATTGGAAATTGTTTGGAGTAATGGTAGTGGTGAGATTTAGGAAAAATAATGGGAAACTTGTGTTAAAATTGTTTGGGGGAATGTTTTGCTAGTTTATGTATAATTTCGTATAAATATGAAAAAACGGTTCGTAGTATATACGCCTTCTCAAGACGAATTAAGAAAATTTTGACCAAAGCAAGCAGAAAAGACTTCACTCATATGATGACAAATGTGTCTTAAATTAACGTCAAATTGATGAACTGGATAATCCTCATTATTTATAAATTAATTTGAGGAGGTTCCCTACAGTTACTAAGCAGGGGACTGGTGACAATTCGCATGCGCATATTGTGTTCATGTCGAGTGGATTTTTTACACAAATGCCTGGCTGCGCTGATTTATTGAAGATTTTTTCGTTTTTCCTTCGGTAAATTTTGTTAAAAGTTCGTGTTGAAGTTTATCACAACAAAAAATATAACATACGTAAAATAGAACAAAATCTACAAATAAGTTTTCATGTAGCCGAAATTTTCAAATACCTCAAAAAATTATTTATATATTTCCTTCAATATTAAACATAATGCTTCTTGAATGAATAAAAATTGCTTTGAACCTCCCATTGGCTAATTCAACAACGACGTTTCTGTTTTAAAGAAACTCCTTCTTTCGTATCGAGTGAGCTACATATACTTTGTTCCCAGTTGGGGAAGGTGAAGGAACAGTGTGTTTATATATGCAATATAGCAAAGTGTAGTAATAACTTGAAAAGTAGTGGAATGATGCTTTATCTACCAAATAAAAATGTATCTTTAAGAAAAAAACATTGCATCTTCTATCAATCAATTGCTTCTAATTAATCAGATTGCTACATTATCGTTGACATCTCATTTTTGGATTTAGTGGACGTAACGTAATTATTGCAATGTTCTTCTTTGTCATTTGTAGTGATTAGAACGACACAGGCAATGCAAATCATTACGTCATCAAAAAGTGACACCTTATCGGCAGCTCCTAGCAAAAAAGCCACCACAGCAGATCACAAAACTAGCTTTAAAAAAGAAAACAAATGTAGTACTAGCACCAAAGATAACTTTTATTTAGGTAATAAAATAACTCCAAGGATTCTATTTTTATATTTTCATTATATGATTGACGGAAACCACGGAGATTGATAGATAGAGTGGACCATTAATATATACCCATAATAATATATACCCATGTTTTAATCAGTACATTGAAAAATGAGAACTACGATAGTGCTGTGAAAGGTTTCGTTTTCTTTAGTTGCAGGCGTTGCAATTGGTGCTGTTCCATTCATTGTTCTTCTTGCTGTCTTTTTATTCTGGTTTGTATTTGTAATTTTTGTCAATCCTGACGGACCAATATTTCCTTTAGCAACATTCATCAATTTTGTGCTAAGGTGTAATTCTTCTTAACAAATCTTTTCTACACATTTCTTTTGCTTTTACACAGGCCTGGGACAACCCCCGAACAGGAGGTGTTTTTTGGATACATTCAGTTGTGCCTTAACTTGAGAAAACATACACACTAAAAAAAATAGATGAGCATAACATAATAAATGAAAACTAACCCAAACCCTATTACTGATCAAACATTATCCTTCCTTTTAAATATTTGTTATACCAGGTGATTTTACTTACCAATTATCTTTTTAAAACTTCGTTCTGGTCCTATGTTATGTGCGGTTTTTAATTTAAAAAAGCAATGGATAAAAATATTCATTTAAACTGCTGTATTCAGGCAATCCAGTCGTTCATTGCTTTGCCATACCTTCCACAATAAGTACCATCGCATCTTTGTAACTAAAGATTTCAAATTTCATCAAGTTATAAAAACTGCAGTTTTTTATTGTTAATATTTAATGACGCAAAAGGTTAATAAATTTTTCCGGTTCTCATAGCAGAAAACGTCGAAAGCGAAATCTTGGCAATATGTACACGGAACGCGTTCCCTATAAGAAAAGAGCAAAAGATGAAAAACGTTTAACAGTTAGCATTGACGAAGAATTCGTAGAACAAGATTTTAAAAAAAATCAAAATGTTGCTACGGTAAGGATCCATCGTACTCGTCTGCAACCTGAGAAAAAAGGTTATATGTCAACTTATTGTAAAGAAAATGATTTCACTGCGTTGTAGTAAACACTGCACGTAACTTTAGGGGTGTACGCTGAAGTTGCATTGGTAAATTTCTTTGATAACGTTGCTCCCATAAGTATATCATATTATGAGTCTCATCTCAAGGTTTTCCTCACAATCACCATTATTTGCTTCAACTTTTTTGTTAACATTTCTCTCTACTATCCATCACTATCGTTTCCTCATTTCCATCTACTACAACAATATTATCACTTTTTCTTTTTACTGCACCATAAATTGCCTTCTAATTCCACCGTTTTTCTGTATGTTATTAGAAAAGCAGTAAAAAACTTCAATCAAAGTCTAAACTGCAAGCAAGCCATCAAGATTCAACTTACGAAGAGTTAGACTTGTCAAAATTGAACGACAACAATGACAATCACCAGTCATTGAATGCAAACGAAGAAAACACAACATATCAAGAATTGGATGTAGCACAAATGAATAAAGAAGATGACTATCAGGCATTAAATGCAAACGAGGGAGACACAATTTATCAAGAGGTGGATACAACGCTAATGAAGGAAGAAGATAACGATTACATGTCAATGACAACAAAATAAGAGAGAAAAAAGCAATAGGTTTACGAAATGACGCATTTAAAAGTAACGATGCGGATATCATTTTAACTATATGTAAGTTTTAAAATATATTTCTTCTTCCCGTTTCTTTTTTCTTGGACCTTGAATATGTAGAAATAAGAATTTATTGCTGTGCTTTATAAACATGCGAGTGAGAAAAAAAAGCATCTATAAATTTGATTCTATTTTCCTTCTTAATTATTACTAATTATAATTGATCACGGCCTACTATATTGGTGTTATACACATTTATACACATTTAATGTACTTGCAGAATATAGGTCAAAATCTTTTTTTGTTTTATATTTAAGAGGACATTAAACTGTTTGCTTCAAAAAATGTTCGCTCAAACTAAATTGTTAACACCTAACAAAAATGTAGAAAAATAATTTTAAAAAGAAATGTTTACGCTATTCTTGTCGTTAGGGGGTTTCTTATACCATTTTATGCAACCTTTCTACGTTTTTAAGAAATAATGACACACGTCACAACAATACAATTTAAGTGTCTTCTAAATTGCATATCATTCAGTACTTTTTTAACCTCGTTTGTTTGTGCTAAACTACCGCAATTTTATATGAGTTACTGTGTAGTACCGGTGGCGCCTAAATTTAATCTTCTTGTGCAATTCTCAATATTTGGCCTGTTGGTCGTATTAAGGGAGGTACATTTAATGAGAAAACAACATGATTTTCACACTCACCATTGGAATTGAGAGAGAGAGTAAAAAAATGGGAATATCGTTTCTGAAAAATGCGTTCTGCGCAATATCAATTTAGGCTTATTGTCGTGGGACACCGTCTGTACCAAATAAACATTAATAATCCGTACTCGCCCCGTTTACATTTAGCTTTCATCAAAATAATATTCATACACTAAGTTTATGTTAAAATAGGTCCAATACAAGTGCTGTGTTTTTGCGTCTACTTTGCGTAGCAACCAAGACGCATTGCAGTTACTCGTGTATTCTTCTAGCTCAGGTATGGAATCACTCAATAGTAGCGTATATCCGTTTGATGATCAAATAATAAGGCGTCGTGTGGATGATGTAAAATTTAATGATGTAAGATAAGTATATTTGTTGTAGCATTTGCATCAGTTGATACAGGAATACATAATTTATCATGATGTTGTTCAATGCGCACTTTCAAAGAATGTACGCGAATATCAATAGTTAGCACAATCACATTCTTTAAAACTCACAACTTGCGAAAAAACACACGAGTACGTCATTATTTTATTTGTCATTCCTATCTCGATTGCTAGTTTTATGAAAGATTCGTACTTTTAGTGCAGTCTTCTGGATAAAAATTTTAAATAACGAGTGAATTTCTTCCAAACAATGCTCGACTTGCGTGCAAATTCTGCTAAGCTCTTATGCGTTTCAGCTAGCTGGGCCATCATTAGAAAGTTCATCAGTGGTGTGTGTCGTTCTTTCAACAGACGGTGCAACAAACATGTACTGACTGCACTATAGGACAAAACCTTGACAATTTTCAAGTTCTACTAAATGACGCCCCTTAAATGTGTTAATTTATTCATTAATATCGCAGTAATCTAAAAGTAATCACAAAGTAATCGACTCAGCTTTATGCGTCTTTATATAACAACACACTTTATGTAGCACAATCACAGCGAGATTGTTCTGCATTGAAAAGCTTTAGTACAACTAGTAGTTCACCTAGTTGAACGACCAATGAGTCCTTATCGATAACTGAAGATATATGTCCTAATTTTGGGCGAATTTCATCTAGGGGAATTGTTGCATTTACTGCTGCAAGAAGACATGACTCTTGACAAGACTAAAATCTATCTCTTGATTGGTTTATTGCGGTTGTGCTGACTAACGAGCCGCCGTTTTTGCTGAAATGTTAAAGCGGTGTTGTGCGAAATTCAGCACAGATTGACATTGTTGATAGCCGAGGTTTTATCTTGAGCTTCAGAACCAACAATATTAATGAGAAGCATGGCATCTTTCACTGATCGAGTCGAAGATGCTTTTACGAGGAAAGATGAGACTTTTATGGCTCAACTCTACGGAGAGATGTTGGATTGCCTGAGAGTCAAAAGCATTGTCACCAACGATAATTTGTTGGATCGTCTCGGTGTTGATATTTTCCGAAATATCAATGCCGAATTTTACATACCGCAGAGTGCCAAGACAAAGAACACAAATTTGGTTGCCTTAAGGTTAGAAAACTTATGACATGTTATGCATGAATGCTTACACAAGAATATATAAGCAAATATAAATTGACTTGATGTGATGTCCGATGGATTTGTCATCTGTGTTTTATTTAAATGTGATTCAAAACAAAACATATTTTCCAATTTCGATCATATTTAAAACGTTTCTATTTATTTTTTTCTTGATGTGTTGCTTAAGATAAGATATACAAAAATGAACTGAAGCATGATATTTGAAATTTACATAACATTATTTCAGATCTGCTACAAATGGCAACTGCCTCTATAGTTCATTGTCAATTCTGCTTGTTGGTCACAACTCTGTGGTGACTATTTTGAGGCTGATCACCTCTAGAATTATTTTTATATGCTGATTATTATGCAAAACATCCATGTTTTTTAAATCTTTTTGAAACTAAGAATAACAAACTTTTGATTCTATCTCAAGCATGGTGGCCATGTCAGTCTCTTTTGATAGTGATAGTGCTGGAAGTGGTTGTTCTGTTGCTGAACTGGTCAGGGCAGAAGCTGTGTTAAATGTATAAGATATGGCATGGACTGGGTTTGTTTGTTTGTTGGCACTCTCTTCAGTTACATCCTGTAGCTTTTTTTCTTATTATCCTGACATATACTCTAGTGCTTATAGGTGGAATTTTGTTATTTAACCAAAGAATTGAACCGTGAATTCAATCTAGAGCTTGTGCTCCCACTAATGATTATTTGCAAGTTTTGTTTTGCTTTGAAGGTTTAGCTCCTCAAAAAACTGCAATCAAACACAATCATTATGTGCCTTTGATACTCGGTGGGAAGGGAACTAAAAGAAAGGGAAGTAGTCACTTGTCACAAGCTAAAAAGCCCAGTATACCAACAAAGTTGAGGTTTACACTTTCTGCTCCTACTGAGACAACCATGATAACTAAGGCTCATCCATATGGTATATCTCACAGGTAAATTTCCCACGTTTTGAGAACATAAATGTATTTTTAAAGATCTTAGGTACTATTCCAGTCACTTCTTGTGAGTGTGAGAGGTTGTTCTCTGCTTTGCGAAGATTAAAGAACTATGCAAGAAGTACTATGGCCGCTGACAGGTTAAATGGTCTTGCTTTATTGTATATTCATCATGAAATTAATCCAGATATAGAAAATATTATAGATCTTTTTGCAAAAGACGAAAGAGTAATTGAACTAGTTTTCTAAAAAGGAGTGAAAGTTTTTGATGCTTTTTTTAACTCTTGACTGTAAAGATGACTCCTGCCAACCTCAGTCAATATAAACACCAGCAATTGTTCTCAGGACTTTACATACCTGGTCGATCGACATCTACAAACGTTTTCTTGCTTTTTTTGTTGACAACTTTATTTAATAAATTAACATAAAATCCTTTGCATAATAATCAGCATATAGGTATAACTAAACCATTGTAAAATGAAATTCCATATAAAAGTTGATGAAGCGTAGAGATTTTTTTAGGCTAAGTTCGTAATGGACCAGGTCGTCCATGTCGGAAGCCCTCAAAACATATTTTTCTGCGAGTTTCCTAGGCATGCTGATGAGCTCTGATATTGAGCGAAACTGTCAAAAATCGATGATTTATGAGCAAGAATGTTAGCTCATTCCAGTAATAAATATTTTAGAAAACCAACTGCAAAAACGCAGGAAATAACGTTTTTCGCAATCCAATTTTAAAATTTTACCGGGGGGAACATACTCTTGAACCCACCTAGAAAAGTCGCGCTAACGGTGCGACATTGTGCCTAAGTTCATATACGAAGCTGGATACGCCCCTGATTGTAAGTGTAACTGACAACGCTAACATGTGGAGACGACTATTTTTTTACATTGCCACGTTCATGTACGTGATTGTAGCACAATTTGACGATTGTGTTGTGGTGTAAATGATGTTGAACACACCATTTACTTATTTACCATAACAACAAGATGAGTGTTGAATAAAACTCTTTACTTTGTCATTACTTTGTAATCTAACTGCATTCCTTCTCTTCACAACACGTTGACAAAAGATAGTGTGGTTAAGTATTTTCAGGTACGTTATACTGAAAGTGTTCCGTGATTGTAGCTCTCAAAGCGAAAATTGAAAGCTGACTCGCCTCTACTATGTAGATCGCACGTTGTTTTAAGTGTTGACATCCTTTTCGTCTGTTGTGAGCTCATTCTTATATTTGTCTGACATAGAAATGGATAAATAAAAGACACTAAGCTTTGTTTTGGTTTCAGAGTTCGTTGTATTGACTGTTTGGTCCTTCATGTGAAATCCAGCTCAAAATTCACGGAAATGAGGAGAAAAGAATGATGTACTTCTTTAATATTTTCGCTCGCGTCTTAATGTTCGTCGGCTTCCTCCAGTTGACTACAGGTTGGTCAATGTAATATAGTGAAATTATATTTCTTTGCTTTTTTACTTCTTACAATTATTTAGACGGTATTTTCATTTACACCTTTTGACAACTGTCTTCTTATAGTAAATATTGTGTAATATTTTACAATGAAAATTGTGCAAGTGCCATATAATTTCGTGATAAAACCGTGGCACTTTCGAGTTATGATGCACGAATGACATACTGGAAAAGACGGAGTTTAAATTATGGAGTGTAGAACGAGTATGGAGTTGGAATGCGCAGCAGAGCCTCCTTTACTAAATACAATTTAACACATCTCTGCGTTTTCCTCTCTGTGCCACATAAAGTTGAAAATGGCGAATCCTAGTTCATAAAAGGTGTTTGTTTCACATGCATGGTTTTCAACTATAAAATAACATGGTTGCCTCAATTTCTTTTGTTCTAGTATGTCGAATTAATAATGTATTTAATTTCTTAATTAGAATTTGCTATTCAAATTCTAAGATGGTATTACAAGTAATACAAACTTGTATCGCATCTGTACTGGTGATATATTAATTAACAACCGGGACTATATATGCTGACATGTATAATTTTTGTTTGTAGTTTCCAGACTTCTATGGTAAATTATATTTTTGTTTGTGTTTTTATGTAGTAAGTGTTTTTGCCATACAATACTATAATAATGACACAACAACACCTGCGCTTGGCCAGTGGCATAACTGAGGGGTGTAGAGTGTCAAGTGGTTGGTGCCTTTGAACATTAGGGAAGTGCAGGAAAATTAACATAAAAATTTATATAACTACTAAAATATGTTTATGAGAGATCACTATTTTGTTACAGCTTTGCAGTTTTATATATTGTCAATGAAATTTAAATGCTGTTTGTGTTGAGGAAAATTTGGAGATTTACTCCGCAATGGTGTAGCCAGCAAAGGAATTTATCGAAATGAAATGTATACGAATAGCAGGCTACCAACAATGAGATTATTTCTTCGGTATCAATTTTTGCCTGAAAGACAAAAATGAAAAACGCTGGTAATGGTAGCTAAATAGAATATTTCAGATTTAGTAAAGAAATCGTGTATGCGTTTTTTTTACGTCACGTTACAATTCAGCTATCTTACATGTTACATCTTATACGAATGATACGTGAATTTTATATGATTATAGGAGAAAGGATTTTATAAACGTAAGTGATAAAGAATGATCATTACATTCAGTATTATGGATAATGGGACGTTTTAGCCACTTGAAAAATCGAAGCATGAAGTAGATGTTTGTTGCGGACCACTATTCACTTGTCGCGTATTCAGCCTGCTAGTTTGGTCGTTCTATGTAAATATTTTGGTGTTCGCATACAACAAAAACATCATATTTTTAAAGAAAAAAATGCACTAATGCTACGAAACTTACAAATCACGACAAAACAAACAGTTAGGCCGCACTTCTAAGAACACAGTCGTATATATTACGTTAAGACCAACATATTGTTTAAAATTTCATTAACTTGTTGATCGGCCTTGCATTGATTACGACATCAAACGCTACTCAAAAGCAACAACAGCTGGTTTCAACTCTTAAAGTGTTGTTGGGAAAGCATGCAGCTGTTGCCTTTGTAAACAGTATTTTTCTTTTTCTTACAGGTTTATCGTGTGATGTTTCTCGAGGCGAAACTTTGGAATGTGGAAATAATGTACAACAGTAGGATCTATGTCCAAAAACATGTTGCTTTAACAAGATAGTAAATCCTCGTTGCTATTTTAGTTTAAAAGTATAAAATACTATTTGTTGCTCCTGGAGTTATGTATAGTGTAAAGCTACGAGAAATTTGCTTTTGGCAAGAAAGTTTTTGATCGTCTTTACCCACGAATTTCTAATTTTTTCCTCTGTTTCACATTATAGAAATATTTATTCTGTAGACTTTGGTTTATGAATCAACAGATTGTTGAAATTTCTTTTTAGGCTATGGTCCTATTAAGCACGCAAACGGACTTTGCATAAATGTACAACGTACACAACGTCTCATTTGGTCAAGTGACTGCACTTCAAGAAATGCTTTTTTCCTGTTGTCATATGACTATCCACCATATCACGTGACTACAGGAAAATGTATTTTACCATCCAAGTGAGTTTATTTAAATTTTTTTAAATTTGTTTAACAAGCAGTTATATTGCAATGTTACTGGAAGAGTTTCTTTGGTCATCTAATAATGAATACTCCAAAATCATTCATTTAAAAATGACAACTAATTGTATTAAATGCACGAATAGTTTTTAAACACCCTTATATCGCCCGCTTTCTGGCAAAAAAGTCGACGAGGCTTCGTAAATTACGCAAATGATCACAAAATTTTTATCAAATATTTGGAATTTAGACAAGGAATATTTTCTATACTGCTATAGAAGATAAGTCCCAAAAGACAAGTTCAGTGAGCATGACGTTTTAATTAGCAAAAGAGAAGTTTTCTTTTCGACCAGTCACAAGTAATGGCAAAGCAGATTCTGCCGCACGAATTATGTGCAGTAAAGAATACACCCAACCTAAAGAGTGTTTCTAAAAAACTCAACAGAACTGCATTGTGCTTTTATTAATGATTCTGCAGGATTGTGCTCGTCATTTTCCACACTATACGTTCTTATTGCGTTATGACATTTACATGTCAGCTAAAAACGTCTTGCATGCATTAAATCCACTAATCAAAATCCAAAAGTTTTTCATGCTTTCTGTCTGACAATTACACTAAACGTGACCAAATTTTCATTGTATACGAGCATGCGAACACAACGGAATAACTTTACTTGAAAATTCATGGATGTTTCGTAATTTTTCCTCAAAAAAATGCTGTAGTAAAGTCTTATTGTTCTGGGCATAAATAGGGACCTCAACTTTTTGCCACATGGTTGTGAGTTTCAAGGATCGAAGCTAGGGTCATTCAATTCTCAATTTGATTATATTCAATTCAACTCAATTTTAAATGCAATTTCCGGAGATAGAAAAGCTTCCACAATTTTGAGCAGAGTGCCTTGAAATTGTTTTCAAGATAGCAATTGCTATGATTGTTTGCCAAAATAACCTAAGAGTTCTAAGGCAGTGGCGGAGCTAGGGTTAGTCAAAGTAGATTACTGCTGCACATTAAGGAATATATTTTTAAGCCCCTCAGAGATAAGTCAATTGGTGAAAGTATATTCTTTAGAAATTGAAAACCAATTTTGCTTTTCTGAAAGTACTTTGAATTTAAAACTAAGCAGCTTTGATTCATTTTGCTCGCTACTGCTCGCTGTGATCGTGCTACCAAGTTGCGCCTAGATCCACTGCCGGGTTGTTATATAAAGACGCATGGAGCTGAGTCGATTACTGTGTTATTACTTTTAGAATACTGTGATATTAATGAATAAATTAACACATTTAAAGGGCGTCATGCTTTTTGGTGAAATTAAACGATGAAAAATTCATCATTTAAATTTGTAAGCAATTTTTCGAGACTTCACTTTTCTTAATGTGAGTACAGTCACGTGACATGCAATATAAAGGAGGATTTTTGTTAGTGTAGGATAGGTTAGAAAGTTATTTGGTCATTCGACCATTCAGTGAGCACATAGCACTTTTTCATACCTCGAACAAGTTTGGTGCAAATATTATTTAATATATATTTTATGAGCTATGTTTATAAATTAACATACTTAAACAGATACCCACATGTACGCACTGCGTGCCTTTTTTTAGATTTGTCATAAGTTCGAAGTTGTTTTTGGCTTTAGTTGGTGTCATTGTCAAAGTTTTGTTCTTCTGCATTTAGTTTTGTATGATTTTTTGTATTAATATTTTGTTCTGGAAATTGAGTAAATCTGAAATCTCAAAGAATATAATTAGGCTCGCACAAAACGTAATTTTTGAATCCTCGTGTTTTATAAAAGCGATAAAATCAAAATTGTAAAAAAACTTTTTTTTTAAAACACTGTTTTTGAGAATCCACGTTAGTTTTCAGTATATCGCTAACTTATCAATTTACGTTTAATTATTATAGCTTGAAACTTGGTGATCCTGGGAAAAGCGTTGACCTTTTACTAACAGAGAGTAGATATTGCGGCGGTCCATCTGGAAGATACCAACCTTTCAAGAATGGAAATTTATACTACTTTCATGCTGATGCACTATACTATCTCTGTATTGGTGGTTCATCTGTAGTCAATAATGAATGGCAGCCTAATGTCAATGAAAATGTCTTTATCAATGAAAAAATCTGTGATGTTAACAATTCATGCAAATTCAATTATGGTAAGTTGCAACATCAAGATGAGTTGTCAATTACGCCAGTACGCTACGAGACGTATCACAGTTTATAAATAGCTTTACACAGTGATGATTGTTGAGAACTATACATAGCTAATCTTCATGAATAACAATTGAATCTTGCATAAAATAGGCATCAACTTTGACTCGATTCTTTAGAGTAAAATTGTTAAGACGAATATGACAATACAAATTTCAGGAGTGCGATTATGTCAGGTTGAAATTTCACTTTTTATTGGATTCAATTGAAAGAATGAAATTGGGTAATGCTTTTGCTATTCAGTATCAGAGGGTAATTTCAGCACTCTAATTTAAGCGTTACATCGTAAATATGACTCTGCTAAAGTGCGTGTTTTAAACGATCACTTTACTTATATTGTTGAACTTGAGAACATGTAGATATCGCTTCATTGTGTCTTTCAATGAATGTTTGTTTTTTAACGGTCTCTCCAATAAGCGTTAAACAGAAAAATGATGCTCGTTATTGAAAAATGTTCGTTCATTTAAAATGTTTAAATAATAACACGCAGTGGCGGATCTAGGGTACCACAAAATAAATTATAATTTCTCAATTTTAACTTCAAATTACTTTCGAAAAAAAACTATTGTTTTTTAATTTATAAAGATTATAATTTTGCCAATGAACTTGTCTCAAAGGTGTTTAGAAATGTAAATATATTCCAAAATGTGCTGCACTAATTTATTTTGAGATCCGCCACTGATAACACGTAAGTGCAAAGGAAAGTAGTTTGTAAATTACGTTTATTGTTGGAAATGACTTTGTACCTTCGATTGTGGTTTTTATATAAATTACTTAAATTACATACTTTATTTCTTCCTTTTACAAGAAGAATATTAACCACTTTTCTCTCAAGTGAATGTTGCGGTGGTGTAGATTGTTCTTTTTCTTGATTTGTTTAGAAATATTCTGGAAATATATTTTAACATTATCGTGATTTTTTAGTTTACGAAAGAAAGATTGAGAACGGAGATGATTTAAATATCCAATGTGATGAATGGTGCTCTAACTGGGTCATTGAAATGCGTTCAGTTGAATTTGGTGTTTTGTTAAAAGAAAGGGGGCGAAATAGAAAACCATATAGGATATCTTCGATGGAAAAGGACTGTCGGTCAACGTCAGCGTTGAGTGTTGCGCAAAATCAGTGCAACGGAAAGAAAAAATGTTCGTTTACAGTACGCAAGGAGGATTTCTTATCAAGACCATCCAGTTGCAGAGAAACATCAACACTACTTGTTTACTACACTTGCAAAACGCCTAGATCAAGTATGAAATAACATTTTTGTACCGTTTGAAAATGGTTTGGAGTAATGGTGGTGGTGAGATTTAGGAAAAATAAGGGGAAAGTGTGTAAAATTGTTTAGGGGCATCTTTAGTTAGATTATGTATAATTTCCTATGAATATGAAAAAAAGGTTCGTAGTATGTACGCCTCCTCGAGACGAATAAAGAAAATTTTGACAAAAGCAAACAGAAAAGACTTCGCTTACGTTTGTCACTCATATGATGACAAATATGTCTTAAATTAACATCGAATTGATGAACTGGATAATCTTTGTTATTTATAAATTAATTTGAGGAGGCTCCATACAGTTACTAAGCCGTGGACTGGTGACAATTCGCATGCGCATATTGTGCTCATGTCAAGTGCATTTTTTTACACAAACGCCTGGCTGCTTTTGTGTACTTTACTGACATTCTTGACTATTCCCGCATAGTTCATATTTCCACAGTTTTAGTGTGTTTGATCAAAATAATGTTTTTAGTGAAGGCTACCTGAAACATCCGAATCTTCGGTGAACTGTTAGGAGTCTACTTAAACATTAATATAATTTACATATAAGGGCTTTGTAAAATACAGGTAAAAATGAAAGACACAATATAATCCGATATTTGGACTTGAGCACTCGCATTTGCATTGGGCATGTTGCTCGAAACTTTAGTATCGTGAACAACATTTTCCATATTGGACCCCATGTTATTTTCTATTTTTGTTTTATTTGTGTCATGTTTTGGCGCAAGCTATGTCAAAATTCCTTCTCGTCAACGCAATGCTCACTATTAAAAACACCCTTATATATATGAATAGTGTTTCCATAGTTTTTACTTTGGAGTGGTTGGCATAACATAGCTACACTATTTCCGTTCACCTTGTCGTGTACATGTTTTGTTGAATTTTTTTTATAGAAACGTAGCTCAGCGTCTTTAGTTTTTTTTTACATTAATTGTTTGCAGTGATTAGCACAACAACAGTAACACCAGTGAACCCTTCGGCAAAAAGTAATCCTTTACCTGCTGTACCCAGCACGAAAGCCACCTTACCCAACAGCAATACTTCATTACTTTACTTTTTATAATCATTCATGGCATTATCAGTGTAATGCATATTGGGGAAATGTAGTGAAGGGCATGTGCCACTTCATCAGTGCGGCTTTTTCAGATATTACACGTTGCTTTAAACTTCCCATTGGTTAATTCAAACAATGACGTTTCTGTTTTAAAGAAGCTCTTTCTTTAGCATCGAGTAAGCTACATATACTTTGTTCCAAGTTGGGGAAGGTGAAGGAACAGTGTGTTTATACATGCAATTTTTTCCCCTATATTTGATCGGATGAGCTTAAACTCTTCCTCTTGCTTTATTTTGCTTTATTTAGTTGCGAAATTAAGAAGGGGGGGGGGTTGTGTTCATCTGACCGGATCTTGTTAAAAAGTTTGCTTGTATATGGTCACATTGTGAAGTCACAATCTGTATCTTTCAGATACATAATATGGTTGAGTGACGTATAGTAGCAAATTGAACTAGAAAGTTGAAAAATAGTGGAATGATGCTTTTGTACCAAACAGAAAAAAACATTGCATCTTCCTTTAAATAATTCCTTCTCATTAATCAGATTGCTGCATTATTATTAACATCTCACTTTTTGTATTTAGTGGACGTAACGTAACTATTGCCATCTTCTTCTTTGTCATTTGTAGTGATTAGAACGACACAGGCAATGCAAATCATTACGTCATCAAAAAGTGACACCATATCCAAAGCTCCTAGCAAAAAAGCCACCACAGAAGATCACGAAACTGTTTTTAAAAAAGAAAACAAATGTAGTACTAGCACCAAAAATAACTTATACTTAGGTAATAAAATAACACTATATTTTCTAGTTTTATATTTTCATTATATCATTGACGGAGACCGCGGAAGATTGATAGTTAGTGTGGCCCATATTAATATATACCCATGTTTTAATTAGTACATTGAAAAATGAGAACTATGATAGTGTTATAAAGAGTTTCGTTTTCTTTAGTTGCAGGCGTTGCAATTGGTGCTGTTCCATTCATTGTTCTGATTGTTGTCTTTTTAATTTGGTTTGTATTTTGTAGTTTTTGTCAATTCTGATACACCAATATTTCCTTCAGTAACATTCATCAATTTTGTGCTCAGGTGTAATTCTTTTTAACAGATATTTTCTACACATTTTTTGTTACTTTTAAACAGGCCAGGGAGAACCCCCCAACAGGAGGTGTTTTTGGATTTATTCAGTTGTGGCCTCAAATTCAGAAAACATATCCACATAAAAAAATAGATGGGCATAACATAATAAACGAAAACTAACCCAGTCTATTATTGATCTAACATCGTCCCTCCTTTTACATGCTTGTTGCACCAGGTGATTTTACTCACGAATCCTCATGTATGTTTTTAAAACCTCGTTCTGGTCCTATGTTATGTGCGGTTTTGAATTTAAAAGAGCAATGGATAAAAATATTCATTTAAACTACTATATTCACGCAATCCAGTCGTTCATTGCTTTGCCATACCTTTCAAATAAGTACCATCGCATCTTTGTAACTAAAGATTTCAAATTTCATCAAGTTATAAAAACTGCAGTTTTTCCTTGTTAATATTTAATGACGCAAAAAGTTAATTAAAATCGTCCGGTTTTCATAGGAGAATGCGTCAAAAGCGAAATCTTGGCAATATGTACACGGAACGCGTTCTCTATAAGAAAAGAACAAAAGATGAAAAACGTTTAACAGTTAGCATTGACGAAGAGTGCGTAAAAGAAGATTTTAAAACAAATCAAAATGTTGTTACGGTAAGGTTCTATCGTACTCGTCAACAACCTTAGAAAAACAGGTTATATGTCAACTTATTGTAAAGAAAATGATTTCTCTGCGTTGTAGTAAACACCGCACGTAACTTTAGGGTGTACGCTGAAGCGGTAGATTTCTTTGATAACGTTGCTCTCTTAAGTATATGCTCTCATCTCAAGGTTTTCCTCGCAATCACCATTATTTGCTTTAACTGTTTTGTTCTCATTTCTCTGTATTATCCATCACTATCGTTTCCTGTTTTTTCATCTACTACACCAATATTATCACTTTTTCATTTTACTGCACCATAAACTGCATTCTAACTCCACCGTTTTTCTGTATGTTATTAGAAAAGCAGTAAAAAACTTCAATCAAAGTCTAAACCGCAAGCAAGCCATTAAGATTCAACTTACGAAGAGTTAGACTTGTCAAAATTGAACGAAAACAATGACAATCACCAGTCATTGAATGCAAACGAAGAAAACACAACATATCAAGAATTGGATATAGCACAAATGAATAAAGAAGATGACTATCAGTGGCGTAGCTAGCGGTCCCGCTACTCCCGCCCGGCGGGAGTAGAAATTTCCCAAAAAAACAATAAATATTCTATTTGGACATAAGATATACATTATTTCACGAACAATTTGTAATATTATGTTTTATTCGTTCATATTTACGCTTTTATTAGGTGGTTCGTATTTCGTAATCGTAATACAGCAAAATCTCAAGATTTGTTATGTAACCTAGCAACCGCCTTTTCTCGCACATTGCATACTCGCGCGATTCTCCACGTATTCCGCCCATCTTCAGAGGGCGGAACATACAATATAATTCTATATAAGAAGTTTTGAATTCTGGTTGGCTAAGGGACTTGACGCATGCTCAAATCTGCTGTTTTATAGTCGAACTCCCGCTATTTTAAATTGGCGGAGGTTGTAATTATTCGACCTTTTAATACAAGTACAGCGATTAGTGATTATCAAATTACGTGTCATTGTCGGTATTAATTTTCCATTGTGTTTACTCTCAAATTGCTATTTTGTATTTGTGTATGACACAATGGCTTCAAGTGCGACTGCGATTTGCTCAACTGATGTTGATTTAGTAAATAGCTTATTAGCTAAACCGTTCTCTGCTCGATCGTCGGTCGAACAGAATGTTATCGTTCATGAACGGCCTACTCCTGATTTAACTATCCAAAATAAGGGAAGAGCATTTCAGAGATTGGTATGAGGCGAAGGACTGGCTGTGTGGCAGTACAACCTTGCAGAAAGTGTTTTGTTGGCCATGTCTAATGTTTTCCCCAAAACATCGCCATCGTGGACTAAGAATGGCTACAACGATATGCGGAGTATTATGTCTGATGCTAAGAAGCATGAAAAATCTAAATCGCATTTGACTGCATTTAAGACATGGAAAACGTATGGAGCTAGTGAACGAATTGATTGTCTTATGTCCCTCGCTAGAAGAAATGAGATTCAGCGTCACAATGAGGAGGTAAGACAAAATCGAGAAATTTTAAAACTGTTACTGAGGCCGTGCTGTATTTGTCAAAGCAAGAGTTGCCATTTAGAGGTCACAATGAGTCCGAAGGTAGCTTGAACAAAGGTAATTATAGAGAGTTGCTCGAATGTTTTGCTAAGTTTGATTCTGTATTTGAGCGTCGACTGCACAGTAGACTAGCAGAATCTGATATAGTTGGTGACAGAAGATTTACTGGAGTCTCCCCAGAAATTCAAAATGGTCTTATCAGCTGTCTTGATTCAATTATTGAAGATGAAATCAGAAAGGAAATAAATGATTGCACATTTATGAGTATTCAGGTTGATGAAGCATCTGATGTCTCCACCAAAGAGCAGCTAAGTGTTATTGCTCGGTTTGACAAAGCAAGTGAAATTATGGAGAGGCAATTAGGATTTGTGGATGTAAGTATGAACAGAAATGCCACAGCAATATCACAAGTTGTCAAAGATAAACTTGGTGAGTATTCTAATATAAAAGAAAAACTGGTTTTACAAACATATGATGGTGCTTCTGTCATGTCTGGCCATATCAATGGTGTTCAAGCATTGGTTCGACAAGAGTATCCTTTTGCTCATTTTGTTCATTGTGCAGCTCATAGATTGAACCTGGTCCTATGCCAGTCAGCCTCATCAATTTCTCCTGTTAAAATCTTTTTATTAATATAGCTACATTCAGCACATTTACAAGCAATGCCCCAAAAGAAAAGCTTTTCTCACATCTAACAACCTTGAGTTTCCTGCCCTGGTGAAACAAGATGGTATTATCGCTCTAGATTAATCAATGTATTGCACAAAACTATGAAAACTTTTAGATATTTTTGAGGGGTACTTGAACAACCAGCTGGGTGGGATGATGAGTCATTAAGTAAAATAAGTGGCTTACTGCATTATCTTGATAGCTTTCTTTTGTTTTCTAGTGTGTGTTTTTACAGGATTTTAGAACAGTCCACAATTTTGTATTCCATTCTTCAAAATAGGAAACCCATTTTAACTATGGCATAAGCAAGATTGACAATTTCAAGCAGTTTATTGTGTCACTTCGCACAGATCAAGCTTTCACCGAGTTTTACCAAACTGCACTAGAAAAGTAGGCCCACCAGCAACCAGAGCAGATAGTAGATACAATTACAAACAGCTTTATTTTGAGATTATTGATTCCATTAAAGGCATGTTAAGTGAACGATTTCAAGATATTAATCAGTTCGAGTTTTAGACCTTGTAAATCCTAAACTATTTACTACATGGAAGGGCATAGTTCCACAGGAGAAGATCAATCTTCTCAAAGATAAGTATAGTCCTCTTTTGACATCCAAACTTTGGAGAGTCAACTTTCCTTCATTTACAACGACAAGGACTTTCACAAAGAGTGCAGTAATGAGGTTCTTAAATACATCTTCAAATTTAATCTCCAGTCGAGTTTAGGTCAAGTGGTAAATTTGTTAAAATTGAATGGTGTGTTGGCAGTGGCAAGTGCTTCAGTAGAGAGGTCGTTTTCTTGCTTAAAAGGGTAAAAGCTATTTAAGAAATAGAATGGGTCAAGGTCGGCTTAGCTCTTTGTGTAGAATATCTATTCACAAAGATATCATTGAAAAGAAAGAGGAATCAGAGGTGTTGCATAACGAGGTGGTTGAAAATTTGTAGAAAAACCCAGGAGGCTGGCCTTTCTTTATAAATGATGAGTATAGTATGTGTTTTGATATTTGTTCGTATAATACATGGTACTTCATTGAGAAAATTAAGCATAACTTTAAAGAATAAAGCCATCCCTGTCTACTTGCCCCAATCTAAACAAGTTTAAACTAACAAGTAGAATGCTAAGAAAAATCTCTCTCTATGCACTTTAGAAGTGTCGTATACTATATTATTTTTGTGCTAATACAAATTTCTTCTGTTTATGCAGGGGCAGTGATGAGTAAATTATGTTTTAGGGGACAATTGTCTCCTGCGTAACGTTTCTCTGAGCCACCTTTAGTACCTTTTAACTAGTTGCAGTTTCAACGATTGCCACATTAAGAATGCAGCTAACAAAATGGGTTTTTATAAATTATTGTACAACAAATAATTCGCCCTCGAAATCGCAGGAAATGCTGTTTCCAAGGCTCTGGATTTCAAAATTTTCCGGGGAGCATGCCCCGGACCCCTATTGGGTCGCCTCCGGCGCGAGATGGATTGGCGGGAGTGACTATTTTTCCTAGCTACGCCACTGATGACTATCAGGCACTGAACGCAAACGAGGGAGACACAATTTATCAAGAGGTAGATACAACGCTAATGAAGGAAGAAGATAACGATTACATGTCAATGACAACAAAATAAAAGAGAAAAAAGCAATAGGTTTACGAAATGACGCATTTAAAAGTAACGATGCGGATATCATTTTACATGACACTAAGCTTTGTTTTGGTTTCAGAGTTCGTTGTATTGACTGTTTGGTCCTTGATGTGAAATCCAGCTCAACGGAAACAAAGAAAAAAGAATGATGTACTTCTTTAATATTTTCGCTCGCGTTTTAAGGTTCGTCGGCTTCTTCCAGTTGACTAAGGGTTGGTCAATGTAATATAGTGAAATTATATTTCTTTGCTTTTTTTACTTCTTACAATTATTTAGACGGTATTTTCATTTACACCTGTTGACAACTGTCTTCTTATAGTAAATATTGTGTAATATTTTACCATGAAAATTGTGCAAGTGCCATATAATTTTGAATTAAAACCGAGGCACTCTCGTGTTAAGATGCACGAATGGCATGCTGGAAAATACGGAGTATAAATTATGAAGTGTAGAACGAGTATGGAGTTGGAATGCGCAGCAGAGCCTCCTTTACTTAGTACAATTTAACACATCTCTGCGTTTTCCTCTCAGTGCAATATAAAGTTGAAAATCCTGAATCCTAGTTGATAAAAGGTGTTTGTTTCGCATGCATGGTTTTCAACTATTAAATAACATGGTTGCCTGAATTTCTTTTGTTCTAGTATGTCGAATTAATATTGTATTTAATTACTTAATTAGGATTTGCTATTCGGATTCAAAGGTAGTATTACAAATAATACAACCTTGTATCGCGTCTGTACTGGTGATATATTAGTAAAAACCTCGAACTTTGAGCATGAAATAATAACAATCATTACAAAGTATTTACATGCATATGCATATTAGGCAAGGGGGGCATGTGGCTATGAAGCCTTCCCCCATTGCCCCCCATGAATATTGAGCAGATAAGAGCAGTTGGGAATTATTTGCTGAAAAGTTGTGTAAATTATATCATATTGAAAATGAAAAAAGATCCCCCTAAAAAATGTAGGCCCGCATGCTCATGACTATTTAATTACCTCCCTCGGCCTTCGAGTACATTTAATCACTAAGCCTCACTTATAATAATTTGTGAAATATTAACTGTATATGCTGACATATATAATTTTTGTTTGTAGTTTCTAGACTTCTATGGTAAATTATATTTTTGTTTGTGTTTGTATGTAGTAAATGATTTTGCCTTACAATACTATAATCATGGCACAGCAACACCCGTGCTTAAACAGTGGCATAACTAAGGGTGTAGAGTGTCAAATGATGGGTGCCTTCGAACATTAGGGAAGTCCAGCAAAATTAACGTAAAAAGTTATTTAACTACTAAAATATGTATATGAGAGATCACTATTTTGTTACAGCTTTGCAGTTTTGTATCCTGTCAATGAAATTTAAATACTCTTTGTGTTGAGGAAAATTTGGAGATTTACTCAGCAGTTGTGTAGCCAGCAAACGAATTTATCGAAATAAAATGTATTCAAATAGCAGACTACCGACAATAAGATTATTTCTTCGGAATCAATTTTGCCTGAAAGACGAAAATGAAAAACGCTGCTAATGGCAGCTAAATAGAACATTTCAGATGTAGTAAAGAAATCGTGCATGCGTTTTTTTACGTTACGTTACAATTCAGCTATCTTACATGTCACATCTTATACGAATGATACGTGAATTTTATAGGATTATAGGAAAACGGACTTTATAAACGTAAGTGATAAAGATTAATCATTACATTCAGTATTATGGATAATGGGACTTTTTAGCCAATTGAAAAACCGAAGCGTGAAGTAGATGTTTGTTGCCGACTACTATTCACTTGTGGTGTATTGGGCCTGCTAGTTTGGTCGTTCTATGTAAATATTTTGGTGTTCGCTTACAACAACAACATCAGATTTTTAAAGAAAAAAGTGTACTAATCTTACGAAACTTGTAGATCACGACAAAACAAACAAATAGGCCGTACTTCTAACAGCACAGTCGTATATATCACGTTAATACCAACATAGTGTTTAAAATTTCATTAACTTGTTAATCGGCCTAGCATTGATTACGACATCAAACGCTACTCAAAAGCAAGAACAGCTGGTTTCAACGCTTAAAGTGTCGTTGTGAAAGCATGCAGCTGTTACCTTCGTAAACAGTATTTTCTTTGTCTTACAGGTTTATCGTGTGATGTTTCAGGAGGCAAACCTTTGGAATGTGGAAATAATGTACAACTGCAAGATCAATGTCCAAAGACATGTTGTTTCGACAAAACAGTAAATCCTCCTTGCTATTTTAATGAAAAAGGTATAAAATACTATTTCTTGCTCCTTGACTTATGTTATGTATAGTGTAAAGCTACAAGAAATTTGCTTTTGACAAGAAATTATTTTTTCTCGTCTTTACCTACGATTTTCTAACTTTTTCCTCTGTTTCACATTATAGAAATATTATTTCTGTAGACTTGGGTTTATGAATTTTCATTTGGTTCAAACAATGTGTTTCACTTTTTTATTTTCGTTTAGGAAGAGTTTTTACGTTATTTTCAATGTTCTTATTTTGTATTTTACAATTGCATTTACAAGTTAACATATCATTTCCATAAATAGAGCGTGTGAATGTTTGAATGACAACATTAGATTAAAACATGATAAATCAACACATCGTTAAAATTTCTTTTTAGGCTATGGTCCTATTAAGCACGCAAACGGACTTTGCATAAATGTACAAAGTACACAACGTCTCATTTGGTCACGTGACTGCACTTCAAGAAATGCTTTTTTCCTGTTGTCATATGACTATCCACCATATCACGTGACTACACGAAAATGTATTTTACCATCCAAGTGAGTTTATTTAATTTTTTTTAAATTTGTTTAGCAAGCAGTTTTATTGCAATGTTACTGGAAGAGTTTCTTCGGTCATGTAATACAAAATAAGAGTTCTAAGGTTATTCTTGCAACTGATCATGGCATTTGCTGTCTTTAAAACAAATTTTTAGATCTGTAACCACGACAAAGTTTGTATATTAGTATTAAAAAAGTGTCATAATTTGCAAGATGTTTTTGGCTTTGGTTGGTGTTAATGTCAAGTTTTGTTCTTCTGCACTTAGTTTGTATTAATTTTTTATATTATTTTTTGTTTTAGAAATTGAGAAAATCTGAAATCTCAAAGAATATAATTAGGCTCGCGCAAAACGCAAATTTTAAATCTTCGTTTTTTATAAAAGCGATAAAATGAAAAATGTAAAAAAAAACTTTCTTTAAAGAAACGTTTTTGTGAATCAACGTTAGTTTTCAATATGTCGCTAACTTATCAATTTACATTTACTTATTATAGCTTGAATCTTGGTGATCCTGGGGAAAACGTTGAACTTTTACTAACAGAGAGTAGATATTGCGGCGGTCAAGTAGGAAGATACCGACCATTCAAGAATGGAAATTTATACTACTTTCATATTGATACACCATACAAAATCTGTATTGGTGGTTCATCTGTAGTCAATAATGAATGGCAGCCTAATGACAATGAAAGTGTCTTTATCAATGAAAAAGTCTGTGATGTTAACAATTCGTGCAAATTCAACTATGGTAAGTTGCATCATCAAGTGGAGTCGTCAATTACGCCAGTACGCTACGAGACGTATTACAGTTTATAAATAGCTTTACACAGAGATGATTGTTGAGAACTATACATAGCTAATATTCATGAATATATGATGTTACAAATTTCAGTAGTGCGATTATATGCCAGGATGAAATTTCACCTTTTATTAGATTCAAATGAAAGAATGAAATTGGGCAATGCTTTTGCTATTGAGTATCAGAGGGTAATTTCAGCACTCGAATTTAAGCGTTATATCGTAAATATGACTCTGCTAAAGTGCGTGTTTTAAACGAGGCCTTTACTTAGATTGTTGAACTTGAGAACATATGGATTTCGCTTCATTATGTCTCGCTTGATTTGTTTAGAAATATTCTGGAAATATATTTTAACATAATCGTGATTTTTTTAGTTTGCGAAAGAAAGATTGAGAACGGAGATGATTTAAATATCCAATGTGAGGAATCGTGCTCTAACTGGGTCATTGAAATGCGTTCAGCTGAATTTGGTGTTTTGTTAAAAGAAAATGGGGGAAATAGAAAACCATATAGGATATCTTCGATGGAAAAAGACTGTGTGTCAACGTCAGCGTTGAGTGTTGCGCAAAATCAATGCAACGGAAAGAAAAAATGTTCGTTTACAGTACGGAAGGAGGATTTCTTATCAAGACCATCCAATTGCAGCGAAACATCAACACTACTTGTTTACTACACTTGCAAAACGCCTAAATCAAGTATGAAATGACATTTTTGTACCGATTGAAAATTGTTTGAAGTAATGGTGGTGGTGAGATTTAGGAAAAATAAAGGGAAATGTGTATAAAATTGTTTGGGGGCATGTTTTGTTAGATTATGTATAATTTCCTAAATATGAAAAGAAAAGGTTCGTAGTATATACGCCTCCTCGAGACGAATAAAGAAAATTTTGACAAAAGCAAACAGAAAAGACTTCGCTTACGTTTGTCACTCATATGATGACAAATTTGTCTTAAATTAACGTCGAATTAATGAACTGGATAGTCCTCATTAATTATAAATTAATTTGAAGAGGCTCCCTACAGTTAATAAGCAGGGGAGAGGTGACAATTCGCATGCGCATATTGTGCTCATGTTGAGTGGAATTTTTACATAAACGCCTGGCTGCGATGACTTTATTGAAGATTATTTCAGTTTTCCTTCGAGACATTTTATTAAAAGTTCGTGTTGATGTTTATTATAAGAAAAAATAGAACATACGCAAATACAACAAAATCTACAAATGAGTTTTCATGTAGCAGAAGTTTTCAAATACCTCAAAGAATTATTTGTAGACTTCCTTCAATATTAAACATAATGCTTCTTGAATGAATAACAATCGTCACGCAAAAAACAAAAAAGTTCACTCAACCGAAAAAAGATGCGATTAATTCCTTAAAAACTAAAGATAAAAGTGTAAAACAAATGGAGACATGGTTGCCATAACGACGCAAACAGTTATCCTATTCAAACCACTGATCTCGAAATAAGACTGGATCAAGCATCCAGCACAAAAATTGAAGACAAAAAATGACGAGCGCCGACATTACTAAGAGACCAACTTTCGAAAATAAGGAGCAAATATATTGTGGATTTATACGAGAATAATCAATAATTTTCAACATGTAACTACATGAATATAACTGCGAGATAAATCAGTTTATAGTTTTGCGTAGTTCAGAAGTACAAACTCAATAAATGATCTCATTTACGTTCATTAACTGTTCAATTTTACATTTAGTAAAGAAATCGTGCATGCGTTTTTTACGTCACGTTACAATTCAACTATCTTACATGTCAAATCTTATACGACTGGTACGTGACTTTTATAGGATTATAGGAAAGAAGAATTTATAAACGTAACTGATAAAAATTGTTAAAACATTGAGTATTATGGATAATGGGACGTTTTAGCCACTTGAAAAACCGAAGCGTGAAGTAGATGTTTGCTCGGGACTACTATTCACTTGTGGTGTATTCAGCTTGCTAGTTTGGTCGTTCTATGTAAACATTTTGGTGTTTGCTTACAACAAAAACATCAGATTTTTAAAGAAAGAACTGTACTAAGGTTACGAAACTTACAGATCACGACAAAACAAACAGTTAGGCCACACTTCTAAGAACACAGTCGTATATATTACGTTAAGACCAACATAATGTTTAAAGTTTCATTAACTTGTTAATCGGCCTTACATTGATTACGACATTAAACGCTACTCAAAGCAAGAACAGCTGGTTTCAACGCTGAAAGTTGTTGTTGTTAAACCATGCAGCTGTGACCTTTGTAAACAGTATTTTTCTTTGTCTTACAGGATTATCGTGTGATGTTTCTGGAGGCAAACCTTTGGAATGTGGAAATAATTTACAACAGCAAAGATCAATGTCCAAAAACATGTTGCTTTAACCAAACAGTAAATCCTCCTTGTTATTTTAATGAAAAAGGTATAAAATACTATTTGTTGCTCCTGGACTTATGTATAGTGTAAAGCTACAAGAAATTTGCTTTTGACAAGAAATTTTTTGCTCGTCTTTACCCACGGATTTCTAATTTTTCCTCTGTTTCACATTATAGAAATATTATTTCTGTAGACTTGGGTTTATTAATTTTCATTTGGTTGAAACAATGTGTTTCAATTTTTTGTTTTCGTTTAGGAAGAGATTCTACGTTATTTTCAATGTTCTTATTTTTGTATTTTACAATTGTATTTACAAGTTAACTTATCATTGTGATAAGTAGAGCGAATCAATGTTTGAATGACAACTTTAGATTAAAGCATGGTAAATCAACAGATCGTTGAAATTTCTTTTTAGGCTATGGTCCTATTAAGCACGCAAACGGACTTTGCATAAATGTACAAGGTACACAACGTCTCATTTGGTCACGTGACTGCACTTCAAGAAATGCTTTTTTTCTGTTATCATATGACTATCCACCATATCACGCGACTACTGGAAAATGTATTTTACCATTAGGGTGAGTTTATTTATTTTTTTGAATTTTTTTAACAAGTAGTTTTATTGCAATTTTACTGGAAGAGTTTCTTTGGTCATCTAATAATGAATACTCCAAAATTATTCCTATAAAAATGACAACTAATTGCAAGAAATGCACGAATAGTTTTCAAACACCCTTATATAGCTCGCTTTCTGGCAAATAAGTGGACGAGGCTTCGTAAATTACACAAATGATCACAAACTTCCTATGAAATATTTGGAGTTTAGACAAGGAATATTGTCTATACTGCTATAGAAGATAAGTCCTAAAAGACAAGTTCAGTTAACACGGGGTTTCAATTGGCAAAAGAGAAGTTTTCTTTTCGACTAATCACAAGTAATGACAAAGCAGACTCTGCCGCACGAATTTTGTGCAGTAAAGAATACACCCAACCTAAAGAGTGTTTCTAGAAAACTTAACAGAACTGCATTATGCTTCTAGTAATGAATCTGCGGGGTTGTGCTCATCAAGCGTTGACATTTGCTGTCTTTAAAACATATTTTTGTTGGTAGTCGCTGCGCATGCGCGGCTAACCACTATGTTACACTGAAAAAGTGTCCGTCAGTTTGACTGTCGTTATCCTCGAAGTTAGTCTGATGTACGGATGACGAAGAAGAATTCCGCTTTGCGTGTTAGTTGTTTTCACGGCAAAATATCGCATGTTGTTTTAATAAGTAGACTGTTATTGTTCCAAGCGAAATTTTCCGGTGAAGCAAGATCAAACTTTATATGTTAAATTATATAAAAATGCAATCTCGTTATTCAAGTAATTAAACTCGAAATATCTTAGTCAATTCTGGTATCTCGGTTACTTAGTTTACAGCAGTCATTTAATCTTGTACTGCGTATAATTATAATAGCAATGGATCTGAGCGCAAAATAGCTACATGTTAATGTAAGTAATACAACGAAATATTTGCTTTGAGTGAAACGTTCATTTTCCTTATTTGCAATCCACAAGTCATTTAAATTGGAAAAAATTCGTGGGAGGCATCTTCATAACATTATTAATCACAATACTAACGCAACCCAAACACTACGAAATAGTGAAACATACGCATATATGACACTGCCTTAATGTAGGCCTGTTTCAAACGTCGAACTTTACATGCACCGAAAGCATTAAAGACGAAGGAAAATGAGGTGAACTTTCTCATTATCTTTTGTTTTAAATGCATTCGGTGCATGTAAAGTTCGACGTTTGAACTAGGCTTAGTCATCAATTCATACCGAACGATTAACGAAACGTGAAATCGATTCATGGATTGGGCAAATGATTTATAACATACAAATAAACCTTCGCTGGCGATCACAAATTTTAAAAATTATATAGTCCGGGTTAAGTACTTGTTAGCATTGTTTATGTACTGCTCGGTTCACATACACAAAGCAAATAAATTTATTTTGCTTTTGAGACTAGTACGAAATACAAATATTATTTGTTTGAGATTTACATAACTTCAATTGACTATGGAAATTATGGATATAACTATGAGCAGGTAATACATTTTAAGTACGTACGATAAATTGAAAATTTGTCGTACGTACATTATTAATTGCTTTCTACCATTAAAATTGGCGCGGTATTTTCTGAATAATAGCTATCCTATATGTGTGAAACAAAAAAGTCACAATCGTGTTAAATTATCAGTTAATTTTAAGGAATAGGCGTCAGAAAACTGCTTTAAGGCCGGTTCACACGATGCAATTTGAACACATGTAGAGTGAGCCTCCCCACATTCCAATCCTTCAATCTAAAAAATTGGTTGGAAATAGAACTTCCTTTTTTTCATCCGACAAGATCAAAGGAAACCAACTAGCCAAATTACATAGATTTGAAAGCGACTTAGAAACAAGAACGAAAAATATATCGATAAATGTACTGCATGGCACAAATGGCTGTTCACACGACTATAAATATCGAAATGAATATAAATATCAACAAAATTATCGGACCGTCTGAATAAGCAACGAAAAGTTAGAAACGAGACAATCGGATCCAACAAATCACATCGTGTAAAAGGGCCTTTAAAAAGTCGTTGATGATAAAGTATTTATTGCAAAAAATGCTTTTTGGTGAAATTAAATGATAGCAAATTCATCATTAAAATTTGTAAGAAATTTTGGGGAGTTCCCTTTTCTTAATGTGAGTACAGTCACGTGACATGCAATATAAACGATGCAGAATAGATTAGAAAGTTTTTGGGTCATTCGACCATTTAGTGAGCACGTAGCACTTTTTTATACCTCGAACAAGTTTGGTGCAAATATTATTTAATACATATTTTTTGAGCTATGTTTATAAATCTACATACTTGATCGGCTACACACATGTACGCACTGCGTGCCTATTTTTAGATTTGTCATAAGTTCGAAGATGTTTTTGGCTTTAGTTGGTATCATTGTCATAGTTTTGTTCTTCTGCACTTAGTTTTGTATTAATTTTTTATGTTAATTTTTTATTCTGGAAATTGAGTAAATCTGAAATCTCAAAGAATATAATTAGGCTCGCACAAAACGCAATTTTTAAATCATCATGTTTTGTAGATAAAAGCGACAAAATCAAAAATATAAAAAAAAACTTTCTTTAAAACAACATTAGTTTTCAATATGTCGCTAACTTATCAATTTACGTTTACTTATTATAGCTTGAATCTTGGTCATCCTGGGACAAGTGTTGAACTTTTTCTAACAGAGAGTAGATATTGCGGCGGTCCAGATGGAAGATACCGATCAATCAAGAATGGAAATTTAGGCTACTTTTATACTAATACACCGTACAATCTTTGTATTGGTGGTTCATCTGTAGTCAATAATAAATGGCAGCCTAATGACAATGAAAGTGTCTTTATCAATGAAAAAGTCTGTGATGTTAACAATTCGTGCAAATTCAACTATGGTAAGTTGCATCATCAAGTTGAGTCGTCAATTACGACAGTGCGCTACGAAATATATCACAGTTTATAAATAGCTTTACACAGTGATGATTGTTGAGAACTATACATAGCTAATCTTCATGAATAACAATTGAATCTTATCTTGCATAAAATAGGCATCAACTTTGACTCAATTCTTTAGTGTAAAATTGATAAATCGAATATGATGATACAAATTTCAGGAGCGCGATTATGCCAGGTTGAAATTTATGTTTTTGCTAGATTTAATTGAAAGAATGAAATTTGGCAATGCTTTTACTATTCAGTATCAGAGAGTGATTTCAGCACTCTAATTTAAGCGTTATATCGTAAATATGATTCTGCTAAAGTGCGTGTTTTAAACGATCACTTTACTTAGATTGTTGAACTTGAGAACATGTGGATTTCGGTCCATTGTGTCTCTCAAAGAATGTTTAATTTTTAACGGTCTCTTCAATAAGGGACAGAAAACTGATGCTCGTTTTTGAAAATTGTTCGTTCATTTAAAGTGTTTAAATAATAACACGCAGTGGGGAATCCAATATACGACAAAATAAATTGTAACTTCTCAATTTTAAATTTAAATTACTTTCAGAAAAAACTACTGTTTTTAAATTTATAAAGATTATAATTTTCCCAATGAATTTGTCTTAAAGGTGTTTAGAAATGTAAATATACGCCAAAATGTGCTGCACTAATTTATTTTGAGGTACTCTAAATCCGCCACTGATAACACGTAAGTGCACAGGAAAGTAGTTTGCAAGTTACGTGGTTCGCTTGTGATTTTTTATATACATTACTTAAATTACATACTATATTTATTTCTCTTACAAGAAGAATATTAACCACTTTTCTCTCGAGCGAATGTGGCGGTGGTGTAGATTGTTTTTTTCTTGGTTTGTGTAGAAATATTCTGGAAATATATTTTACCATTATCGTGATTTTTTAGTTTACGAAAGAAAGATTGAGAACGGAGATGATTTAAATATCCAATGTGATGAATCTTGCTCTAACTGGGTCATTGAAATGCGTTCAGCTGAATTTGGTGTTTTGTTAAAAGAAAGGGGACGAAATAGAAAACCATATGGGATATCTTCTACGGAAAAAGATTGTCTGTCAACGTCAGCGCTGAGTGTTGTGCAAAATCAATGCAACGGAAAGAAAAAATGTTCGTTTACAGTACGGAAGGAGGATTTCTTATCAAGACCATCCAGTTGCAACGAAACATCAACACTACTTGTTTACTACACTTGCAAAACGCCTAAATCAGGTATAAACAGTTATAATTTGTAACATTATATTTGTTAGATTGATGGTAATGTAAAACATGCAGAAGTGTTTTGTCTTTGGGTTTTAATTTATAAGCAAGCAGATATAACGTAGTGTATAGAATCGCCTCAGGAACCTTTTTCATTAATGCATGCTTACAACTACGTTACCACACCAAACAGCAGAAAATGGCCGACCGATCGATCTAATAACCGGCATCCATCCACATAATTGATCTCTATGTTCTGACTGAGTGTACAAATAAGCAAAGAACGATATAATGATTTGTAAGAATATGAGCCGGAAACTAACCTTGTAAAGATACTTCTAATAATGGCTAAATAAATGCAGTATCCCACATCTGTTTCACAGACAGTAGTTTAAAGCAAATAAATCAAGATGTCATACAAATAAAAGCGATCGTAAACCTTAGGAATAACTCGTATTTGTGATTAATATGAGAACTTGATACACCGTGTTTGTATTTTGTCAAGTTCGATACGAATTCTTATTTTTTATTGTATTCTCTGTTCAAAGTTGACGTTAGGAAGATGTAAATTAGAATTAATATTTTATTGCAGAATTGTATTTAACTTTGCAATGAACATATTTTTTAAAAAAATGGTCTGAGTCATATTTATCTTTTTTTTTATTTGGTTGTAGATAGCAGAACGACACCAGTAACACAATTAAACACTTCATCAAAAAGTAACCCTTTACCTGTAGCACCCAGCATGAAAGCCACCCAGACAGACCACAAAACTACACTCAGAAAGATAGCGACTAAAGCAGAGCAAAAAACTACTTCGGAAAAAATAAGTGAATCTAACACCAAAGATAGCGTTTATTTAGGTAATAAAAAGACACATTTTCTTTATCATCTTTGACAGTAGTGATCCAGGAACGGTCAGAATACATTACTGAAAATATATTTCCATTACTTTAGAGTGAATCTTATTGGAAGTATTTTACTCTTAAATGTTCTTTAGATTTTTTTAACCAACAGCGTATTAAAAATAGTATTTTGAATTCAAAATGGACTTATATAATTTACCCAAGATCTTCCACTGATCTGTGTTTCGATTATGATAACTGTTCAAACAAACTCTGTGGTCTCATATCATCGCAGAATGCTCAATATAAAATTTTGTTAAGTTAAGTTAAAAATTGCATTGCATTGATTTGTTTATATATGGCAAAGGTATTGGTATCATCCGATATCACGTAGCCCTGATCCTGCAAATGGACGGTTTAAACAAAGTCGTATAACGCCAGCCGTGTAAACAACGCTAGTAACAATTCTTGCATGCTAAACAAGTGTAGATAAGTCAGGTGCTCTCGCTATGGGTTTTTTATGAAATGAAAACTATGACATTAAGGAAGAAAAACTACGTAATGTACATAAAGAAAGTACGTTACTTGTTTAAATTTATCAGCTCCGTAAACACGCTGCTCTGGACATTGATTCAATTGTTGGGAACTGTGCCTCTCGTTGAGCCAAACTTGAAATAAATTAATTTCCTTTGTTTGCAGCACCTGTAACTTGTATAGACTACGAAGGAAGATTTTACTGAAGAATACTACGAACAACCCTTTATTGTTGTGAAATCTCTTTTTTTTAAGGTATAATTGCAAGTCTTGCAGTTGGCGCTTTTCTACTTATTGTTCTGGTTGTGATCCTTTTGTTCTGGTTTGTATTTTGTAATTATTGTCATGTTCGAGATTAATCCAATGTTGTGCTCAGCTACACTTGGTGCTATAAGAGCTTGAATTTTTCTTTTTAATTGGTACATTTTCATACGTTAGATTCGTAAGACGATTTCACTTATCAATTATTTTACGTATTTTTAAAACCTTAGTATATTTGTAAAGCGGTTCGTGATTTGATTCTTTGTGTAATTTTAAGTAGCAATGCATGCATGGATGGAAATATTCATTTAACTGATTATAACTCGCAAAATTCAGCCCTTCTTTACCTTTGATAATAGCATCTATATATCGATTTATTAACTGTATCTCTTTAACTGACAAGATTTGCTCAGTTAATTCATAACTGAATAAAAGGTGTTCGGATATTTTTATCAAATACAATTTTTCTTTTTCATTGTTTTGTAACGTAGAAAATTTATGAAAATGGCCTGGTTTTTACAGCATAATACGTCGAAAGCGAAATGTTGGTAAAATGTATACGGAACCCGTTGAATATAAGAAAAGGATGAAAGAAGGAAAAAATTTAATCGTTAACATGGACGAAGATTGTGTCATACCAGTTCCTAAAGATGTTAAGACAAATCAAAACGCTGTTACAGTAAGTGTTCGTTAAGAGAAACTTCAGACACTTGTCTAAGTTATTGAATTGAAAAATATTTTTCGGTGTCTGTTAACAAAATCAGTTTTTTAGGGTTTTTTGTGATTATCTCAAGCTTTCCTTCACTATCACCACCATCATTATTTGCTTTCATCTACCTGTTCATCTTTCTCCCTAGAATCATCCTTTTCTTTTTCATCACAGCTATTATCTCTTTCTTATTTTAATTTTTCATGATTACCATCATTTCATTTTTTACAATTTAACGGTTCTTACCGTGAATTAACTTCAAAATCTCAACTTTGCATGGACAAACTCGTTCTGCTCTAGACCTCCATGTATTTTAATTCAGCCCTGTTTGTGCGCTGTCTACGCCACTGACCAATGTCATCTTTCGCTTCATTTTATTGTCACTATTAGCTAATTTATTTTTGAAGAATAAGTCTCACAGTATGTTTTGTGCGCTAGCCATTTTGGATGATCAAAAGTGGTGCATCATAGTGGTACTAGCGGCAATATTTCCACTTCTCCAACTAACTCAGGTCTATCAACGTCAAAGGGGGCTGGGTCGCAAAATTGAAAGAAATAACGAGAGTTAAGTTAAAGACTGACGTTAAAGACTGAATAATCCCTAAACTCTGTTTATGGAAGCTCGATGCCAGATACAACGACAAGCACGCAAAGTATTTTAGAACAGCCCATTCTCTAACTCGATCATTTTCTCTACATTATCAGAAAATCAATAATCAACTTCGAGCAGTGTCTGACGCGCAAGCAAGCAGTCAAGATTCAACTTACCAAGGGTTAGACTTTTCCAAAAGGAACTAGAATGATGAAAATTACCAATCATTAAATGCAAACGAAGATGATGCAACCTTTCAAGGATTAGATGCAACACAAATGAATAAAGAAGATGACTACCAGTCATTAAATGCAAATGTAGATGACGCAACATATCAAGAACTAGATGCAACACAAAGGAATAATAAAGATGATGGTTACGAATCGCCAAAAATGAAAGGAATGAGTGAAACAGAAGCGGCTTATGTAATAATGTACTAAATTAGCCTTTCAAAATTTGCACAGAGTGTTTGTTCAAATAAAGCTCGTTAACGATTATGGTACTGTCTTGAGGGACGTTCTTTCTTGAAAACAATATAATTTAGAAGCACTTTAATAACAAATAAACACAAAGTTTGATGCAAACATTTTTCTGGTTATTTGTAAGCTAGTTTTAGAATGTGTTCGCTTTCTAATTCGAGTCCCGTTTTACTTAGTGCAAAGGATAATGGCACTTTTTTGGGGTAATACAACTTTTTTGAAACAATTTGTATTAATAACACTTTAATTGCAAACAAAAAGCAAGTTGAAAAAGGCAAAAAATGTATCTAGACGTAGATTATCGACTAAAACAATTGTATTCTCCTGAATTGCAGTACAGGGATTTCCGTTAAAATTATCATTGACTTTGTAAAAATTTGCTATTCTACATGCAGACGTTTCTCCTTTTATAATCATAAACTATGAAACACAAGCTGGCTTACCCCAAACCGGTACTAATAAGAAGAAATAAAAAATACTGCTACCGGTGTATGAAATACGTGACGGAGAAAGTTAAAGAAACATTCAGTATTGTTTCATAATCTCACTCAGGGGCCTACATTAGGAGAAAGTGTGTTTGTGTGTGTGTGTGGGGATCCTCCCCAATAGGTTCTCTACTATGTCTAAACCTTTTTCCAAAAATTCACACTGAACAAAAAAGCGTTCCCGTCAAAATTGGAAAACATAGCTTGCGAAGTTTGATAGAGATATTTTGTAATACTGAACACATCGATATGAGCATTCAAAAACAAACATAGTTCAATTTACACAAGAAAAGAATAAAATAAACTCCAGTGTTGCGTCATGTTCAACAAAGTCAGACAGTATGCAATCACATTATTTTTCATTGATTCTAATAAGATCAAACAAGTATTTGCCTGACTATTATAGACCTGAAACATTGATGAATTTTTTCATGCTGATAGCTATAAAAGAGCCCACAGCTTACAAAACACCATCCTAGTGTCACTATTTTTCCCATTCATTTACCAGCGCATTTTTAATTAATTTGTTTTGGCGCTGGACTGGGCAAACGTTTCAAAGATCTTAATTGGGTTTAGCTATAATTGATGCTAAGTTGTGGTTGCCATTCAGTTACTACATCGGAATTGGCTGTAGTTTTTGTTATTACTTCTGTCATTTCAGTTAATATTACACATAATGTTATCTGGAGTTTCTGTTGTCTGAGATACAAATATCAACTACATCTACGACTGACTCAGTATTATTTAGGAACTGTCGACCAGACGTATTTTTTAAGCTTTGATAACTACTCTCAAAGAATTGCAACAGGTAGCCTATTTCAGATAGGACTCTTTTTGCACACTAAGTATTGCCCGAATGAAGCTCACATTGTTAGAAGCAATTTTTTGCCTTTAAAGATCGCAGTGTGAACTTTTTTAAAAAATACAAGCTATAAAACTACGTTGCTGTAGTTGAAATCGATGAATTAGTTTGTTTTTAAAAATAATATATATTTTTTCAAAGATGAGAAACCGTTTGCTTTCTTTTACAAACAATGTGGCCGAATGTCAGGAATCTTTCCAGAAAGCACTGGCTGAGTTCAGCATAGCAAATACCGGGTTGGAAGCAGAGCGGGCCAGGTAATTTGCAATAAATGTTTCCAAATACGATTGGAGCATTAATGGCGTATCTAGCTTTTTGCATTTGCATTTAAAAAAAAAGTGTGAAATTAAAACAGATTTTGTACAAGTTAAACATTTTTCAACGCGTTATGTCTCAAAGGAAATTGTGTTATAAGTAGTTATAAAAACATTATGGTTAGAAAACGACGAGAAATGCATTCAATATAAAGTCACTCGTGCATGTTTTTGAAAATTGCTCTTTAGTGCACACTATAAGCTACCAACCATTTTAACTTCTAATAGCATAGATCCTTGATATATAAATCTCCAAAAATTTGCTGTTTTTTTCGCTGAGCAAAGAAAGGTCTAAGTGACAAGAGGACTATAAATTAAAAGTTTTTTATAATTGATTATTTTGACAATTCGAAATAAAAATGTTTATAAACAGAGAACGTCAATAACTGCCAAGGTCTTTACGTTTCAAACACAATTCAATTTTACAGCAAATGATATTTCTTGAATAATGAATAATAAAAAATTTCTTAATACTTTTTCCATTTGTAAGCATTTTCCACCATGTCAATTTTTCAATATCTTTCGTCTCATTTCTGTTGAAATTCTTAGTCAGAAAATGATTCTTGAAAAGGAATTAAACTTCCTGGGATTAATTCCATTTAAGTTGACACATGACCTGGGCGCAGCGCATAACTGTGTCTAAATTTCGTGCTTAATAGTTATATTTTGATTAACAGCGTCTACAAAGACTTGGTATCTTGCTGTAACATTTATACCATAGGTATAACTAGTTTATTGAGTTATAGTTCCTAGTTACCCAGAATGCCCTGAGTCCGATTCATGAAGTAAATATCATTGTAAACAATTGTAAGTGTAACTGACAACGTTAAACATGTGGAGACAACTATTTTGTTAGATTGTCACGTTCATGTACGTGATTGTAGTTTACTTTGATGATTATGTTGTGGTGTAAATGATGATGAACACACCATTTACTTATTTACCATTACAACAAGAAGAGTGTTGAATAAAACTCTTTACTTTGTCATTACTTTGTAATCTAACTGCGGTCCTTCTTTTCGCAACACGTTGACAAAATATAGTGTGGTTAAGTATTTTCAGGTACGTTATACTGAAAGTGTTCCTTGATTGTAGCTCTCAAAGCGGAAATCGACAACTGACTCGCCTCTATTATGTAGATCACACGTTGTTTTAAGTGTTTACATCCTTTCCGTCTGTTGTGAGCTCATTCTTATATTTGTCTGACATAGAAATGGACAAATAAATGACACAAATAAATGAAAGTTTTGATTTGGTTTCAGAGTTCGTTGTATTGACTGGACTGTTTGGTCGTTCATGTGAAATCCAGGTCAAAATTCACGGAAATGAAGAAAAAAGAATGATGTACTTCTTTAATATTTTCGCTCGCGTCTTAATGTTCGTCGGCTTCTTACAGTTAACTACAGGTTGGTCAATGTAATATATTAAAATTATATTTCTCTGCTTTTTTACTTCTTACAATTATTTAGACGGTATTTTCATTTACACCTGTTGACAACTGTCTTCTTATAGTAAATATTGTGTAATATTTTACAATGAAAATTGTGCAAGTGCCATATAATTTTGTGATAAAACCGAGGCACTTCCGTGTTAAGATGCACGAATGGCATGCTGGAAAATGCGGAGTTTAAATTATGGAGTGTAGAACGAGTATGGAGTTGGAATGCGCAGCAGAGCCTCCTTTACTAAATACATCTCTGCGTTTTCTCTCTGTGCCACATAAAGTTGAAAATGCCAAATCCTAGTTCATTTAAGGTGTTTTTTTCACATGCATGGTTTTCAACTATAAAATAACATGGTTGCCTCAATTTCATTTGTTCTAGTATTTCGAATTAATAATGTATTTAATTACTTAATTAGAATTTGTAATTCAGATTCAAATTGGTATTACAAGTAATACAAGCTTGTATCCTGTCTCTACTGGTGATATATTACTAACAACCCCGAATTTTAAGCATGAAATGATAAAAACCATTACAAAGAATTTAAATATGTCTACTAGGCGAGGGGGGCATGTAGCTCTGCAGCCTCCCTGCCCCCCCCCCCCTTGCCCCCATGAATGTTGAGCAGATACGAGCAGTGGGGAGTATTTGCTAAAAAGTTGTGTAAATTATATCGTATTGAAAATGAAAGAACGATCCCCTAAAAAATGTAGGCCCGCATGCCCATGACTATTTACTAACCTCCCTCAGCTTTCGAGTACATTTAATCACTAACTAACCTCAATTATAATAATATGTAAAATATTAACTTTTTATGCTGACATATATAATTTTTCTTTGTAGTTTCTAGACTTTTATGGTAAATTGTATTTTTGTTTGTGTTTGTATGTAGTAAGTGTTCTTGCCATACAAATCTATAATCATGGCACAACAACACCTGCGCTTAGCCAGTGGCATAATTGAGTGGTGTAAGAGTGTCAAGTGATGGGTGCCTTTGAACATTAGGGAAGTCCAGCAAAATTAACATGAAAAGTTATTACTACTAAAATATATTTATAAGAGATCACTATTTTGTTACAGCTTTGCAGTTTTGTGTATTGTGAATGATATTTAAATGCTGTTTGTGTTGAGGAAAATTTGGAAATTTACTCAGCAGTTGTGTAGCCAGCAAAGGAATTTATCGATATGAAATATATACGAAAAACAGATTACCAACAATGAGATGATTTCTTGGGTATCAATTTTTGCCAGAAAGACAAAAATGAAAAACGCTGGTAATGGCAGCTAAATAGAATATTTCAGATGTAGTAAAGAAATCGTAGATGCGTTTTTTTACCTCACGTTACTTCAGCTATCTCAAATGTCACATTTTATACGAATGATACATGAATTTTAAAGGATTATAGGAGAAACATTCTATAAACGTAAGTGATAAGGAATGATCAAAACATTGAGTATTATGGATAATGGGACGTTTTAGCCACTTGAAAAACCGAAGCGTGAAGTAGATGTTTGTTGCGGACTACTGTTCACTTGTCGTGTATTCAGCCTGCTAGTTTAATTTTAACTTCAAATTATTTTAAGAAAAAAACTATTGGTTTTTAATTTATAGCGATTATAATTTTCCCAATGAATTTGTCTTAAAGGTGTTTAGAAATGTAAATATACGCCAAAATGTGCTGCACTAATTTATTTTGAGGTACTCTAAATCCGCCACTAATAACACGTAAGTGCATAGGAAATAGTTTGTAAGTTACGTCTATTGTTGGAAATGACTTTGTACCTTCGCTTGTGGTTTTTTATATACATTACTTAAAATTACATACTTTACTTCTTGCTCTTACATAAAGAATATTAACCATTTTTCTCTCAAGTGAATGTTGCGGTGCTGTAGAATGTTCTTTTTCTTGATTTGCTTAGAAATATTCTGGAAATATATTTTAACATTATCGTTATTTTTTAGTTTACGAAAGAAAGATTGAGAACGGAGATAATTTAAATATCCAATGTGATGAATCGTGCTCTAACTGGGTCATTGAAATGCGTTCAGCTGAATTTGGTGTTTTGTTAAAAGAAAGGGGACGAAATTGAAAACCATATGGGATATCTTCGATGGAAAAAGACTGTCTGTCAACGTCAGCGTTGAGTTTTGCGCAAAATCAGTGCAACGGAAAGAAAAAATGTTCTTTTACAATACGGAAGGAGGATTTCTTTTCAAGACCATCCAGTTGCAGAGAAACATCAACACTACTTGTTTACTGCACTTGCAAAACGTCTAAATCAAGTATGAAATAACATTTTTGTACCGATTGAAAATTGTTTGAAGTAATGGTGGTGGTGAGATTTAGGAAAAATAAAGGGAAATGTGTGTAAAATTGTTTAGGGGCATGTTTTGTTAGATTATGTACAATTTCCTATAAATTTGAAAGAAAGGTTCGTAGTATATACGCCTCCTGGAGACGAATTAAGAAAATTTTGACGAGAGCAAACAAAAAAGACTTCCCTTACGTTTGTCACTCATATGACGACAAATATGTCTTAAATTAACCTCGAATTGATGAAGTGAATAATCATCATTATTTATAAATTAATTTAAGGAGGCTCCCTACAGTTAATAAGCAGAGGACTGGTGACAATTCGCATGCGCGTCTTGTGTTCATGTTGAGTGGATTTTTTTTTTACACAAACGCCTGGCTGCGCTGACTTTATTGAAGATTTTTTCCTCTTTTCCTTCGGTGAATTTTCTTAAAAGTTCGTGTTGATGTTTATTACAACAAAAAATATAACATACGCAAAATAGAACAAAATCTACAAATAAGTTTTCATGTATCTGAAATTTTCAAATATCTCAAAAAATTATTTATAAAATTCCTATAATATTAAACATAATGCTTCTTGAATGAATAACAATTGCTTTGAACTTCCCATCGGTTAATTGAAACAACGACGTTTCTGTTTTAAAGAAGCTTCTTCTATAGCATCGAGTGAGCTACATATACTTTGTTCCCAGTTGGGGAAGGTGAAAGAACAGTGTGATTATATTTTTTTCCCCCTACATTTGGTCGGATGAGCATAAACTCTCCCTCTCGCTTTATCTTGCTTTATTTAGTTGCGAAATTAAGAAAGGTGAGGTGTTGTGCTCATCCGACCAGATCTTGTTAAAAAGTTTGCTTGTATATGGTCATATTGTAAAGTCACCGGCTGTACCTTTCAGATACATAATATGGTTGAGGGTGTAGAATAGCAAAGTGAACGAATAAGTTAAAAAGTAGTGGAATGATGCTTTATGCACCAATTAAAAATTTACCTTATAGAAAAAAACATTGCACCTTCCATCAATAAACTGCTTCTAATTAATCAGATTTCTACATTATCGTTAACATCTCACTTTTAGGATTTAGTAGACGTAACGTAATTATTGCCATCCTTTTCTTTGTCATTTGTAGTTATTAGAACGACACAGGCAATGCAAATCATTACGTCATCGAAAAGTGACTTTTTATCCGAAGCTCCTAGCAAAAAAGCCACCACAGCAGATCACGAAACTGTTTTTAAAAAAGAAAACAAATTTAGTACTAGCACCAAAAATAACTTATACTTAGGTAATAAAATAACACCAAGGATTCTAGTTTTATATTTTTATTATTTGATTGACGGAAACCGCAGAAGATTGATAGTTAGAGTGGCCCATTAATATATACCCATATTAATATATACCCATGTTTTAATCAGTACATTGAAAAATGAGAACTACGATAGTGTTATGAATAGTTTTATTTTCTTTAGTTGCAGGCGTTGCAATTGGTGCTGTTCCATTCATTGTTTTGATTGTTGTCTTTATAATCTGGTTTGTATATTGTAATTTTTGTCAATACTGACAGACCAATATTTCCTTCAGCAACATTCACCAATTTTGTGCTCAGGTGTAATTCTTTTTAACAAATCTTTTCTACAAATTTCTTTTAGTTTTACAGAGGCCAGGGACAACCCCCGAACAGGATGTGTTTTTTGGATATATTCAATTGTGTCCTCAAATTCAGAAAACATATCTACTTAAAAAAAATAGATGAGCATAACATAATAAATGAAAACTAACCCAATACCTGTTACTGATCTAACAACGTCCCTCCTTTTACATGCTTGTTGCACCAGGTGATTTTACTTACCAATTATCTTGTATGTTTTAAAACTTCGTTCTGGTCCTATGTTATGTGCGGTTTTGAATTTAAAAAAGCAATGGATAAAAATATTCATTTAAACTACTATATTCACGCAATCCAGTCGTTCATTCCTTTGCCATACCTTCCAAATGAGTATCATCGCGTCTTTGTAATTAAAGATTTCAAATTTCATAAAGTTATAAAAACTGCAGTTTTTCCTTGTTAATATTTAATGACGCAAAAACTTAATGAAAATCGTCCGGTTTTCATAGGAGAAAACGTCGAAAGCGAAATCTTGGCAATATGTACACGGAACGCGTTCCCTATAAAAAAAGAACAAAAGATGAAAAACGTTTAACAGTGAGCATTGACGAAGACTGCGTAGAACAAGATTTTAAAAAAATTAAAATGTCGTTACGGTAAGGATCCATCTTACTCGTCTGCAACCTTAGAAAAAAAGGTTATATGTCAACTTATTGTAAAGAAAATGATTTCACTGCGTTGTTGTAAACACCACACGTAACTTTACGCTGAAGTTGCAGAGGTAAATTTCTTTGATAAAGTTGCTCTCATAAGTATATGAGTCTCATCTCAAGGTTTTCCTCGCAATCACCATTATTTGCTTTAACTGTTTTGTTCTCATTTCTCTGTATTATCCATCACTATCGTTTCCTCTTTTCCATCTGCTACATCAGTATTATCACTTTTTCCTTTTACTGCACCATAAACTGCATTCTAACTCCACCGTTTTTCTGTATGTTATTAGAAAAGCAGTAAAAAACTTCAATCAAAGTCTAAACCGCAAGCAAGCCATTAAGATTCAACTTACGAAGAGTTAGACTTGTCAAAATTGAACAACAACAATGGCAATCACCAGTCATTGAATGCAAACGAAGAAAACACAACATATCAAGAATTGAATATAGCACAAATGAATAAAGAAAATGACTATCAGGCACTGAACGCAAACGAGGGAGACACAATTTATCAAGAGGTAGATACAACGCTAATGAAGCAAGAAGATCATGATTACATGTCAATGACAACAAAATAAAAAAGAAGTAAGCGAAAGGTTTACGAAATGACGCATTTAAAAGTAACGATGCGGATATCATTTTAACTATAAGTTTTGAAATATATTTCTTCTTCCGGTTCTTTTTGTCTTGGACCTTTAGTATGTAGAAATATGAATTTATTCTTGTGCTTAATAAACATGCGAGAGAGAAAAAAGCATCTATAAATTTGATTCTATTTTCTTTCTTAATCATAACTATTCATAATTGATCACGGCATACTATATTGGTGTTATACACATTTATACACTTTTAATGAACATGCTGACTATTATTTAACTAGCTCATAATTATGTAGACTCTTTTTTTTATATTAAGAGGACATTAAACTGTTTGCTTCAAAATATGTTCGCTCAAACTAAATTGTTAACACCTAACAAAAATGTAGAAAAATAATTTCAAAAAGAAATGTTTACGCTATTCTTGTCGTTAGGGGTTTTCTTATACCATTTTATGCAACCTTTCTACGTTTTTAAAAATTTTTAGACACGTCACAACTCCTACAATTAAAGTGTCTTCTAATTTGCATATCATTCAGTTCTTTTCTAATGTCGTTTAGTTTGTGCTAAACTACCGCAGTTTTATATGAGTTACTTTGTGGTACCGGTGGCGCCTAAATTTAATCTTCTTGTGCAATTCTTAATATTTGGCCTGTTGGTCGTATTATAGCAGCTACATTTAATGAGCAAACTGCATGATTTTCACAATCACCATTGGAATTGAGAGAGAGTAAAAAAATGGAAATCTTGTTTCTTAAAAATGCGTTCCGTGCAATATAAATTTAGGCTTATTGTCATGTGATACCGTCTGTACCAAATAATCATTACTAATACATACTCGCCCCGTCTACATTTAGCTTGCATCAAAATAATGTTCATAAACTAAGTTTATGTTAAAATAGGTCCAATACAAATGCTGTATTTTTGCGTCTACGTTGCGTACCAATCAATGCGCATTGCAGTTACTCGTTTATTCTTCCAGCTCAGCTATCGAATCATTTAGTTGTAACGTATATCTGTTTGATGAGCAAATAATAAGGCGTCGTGTGGATGTTGTACAATTTAATGATGTAAGATAAATTTATTTGTTGTAGCATTGCATCAGTTGATACAGGAATACAAAATTTATCATGATGTTGTTCAATGCGCACTTTCAAAGAAGGTACGCGAATATCAATATTTAGCACAATCACACTATTTAAAACTCACAACTTGCGAAAAAACACACGAGTACGTCATTATTATATTTGTCATTCCTATCTCGATTACTAGTTTTATGAAAGATTCGTACTTTTAGTGCAGTCTTCTGGATAAAAAATTTAAATAACGAGTTAATTTCTTCCAAACAATGCTCGACTTGCGTGCAAATTCTGCTAAGTTCTTATGCATTTCAGCTAGCTGGGCCATCATTAGAAAGTTCATCGGGGGAGGGGGGGGGGTCGTTCTTTCAACAGACGGTGCAACAAACATGTACTGACTGCACTGTAGGACAAAACCTTGACAATTTTCAAAGTCTACTAAATGACGCCCTTAAATGTGTTAATTTATTCATTAATATCGCAGTAATCTAAAAGTAATCACACAGTAATCGACTCAGCTTTATGCGTCTTTATATAACAACCCGGTAGCGGATCTAGGCGCAACTTGGTAGCACGATCACAGCGAGCAGTAGCGAGCAAAATAAATCGAAGCTGCTTAATTTTAAATTCAAAGTACTTTCAGAAAAGCACTATTGGTTTTGAATTTCTAAAGAATATCGTTTCACTAATGGCTTGTCTCTGAGGGGCTTAGAAATGTTAATACATTCCAAAATATGCAGCAGCAATTTATTTTAACTAACCCTAGATCCGCCACTGCAATCACCGTTAAACGTCAACAAGACAACATCTTTGAAATTAAATGTAGCAAGTTAATGTAGTAACTAAAATAAATTGCATATAATCATAGCATCATCTACTTTATGCTAGAGCACGGTGTTATAACACTGTACTAGGATACTGTTCAAACAAGACATATTTTATTGACTAAATGTCTTGCTCTTACGCTACTCTTCATTTATACGAATATTTAGTCTCTTAACTCTTATTTACGCTTCATCCAAATCATTGTAATGTTGTTAAGTCGTCAAAAATCTTTTTCTGCCGACTAATATAGCACTTCTAAAGACTGCATTTCCAAATAAAATTTTAGATGTGACACCACCCTACACCAACCCATATGTATGGTGCAGCATTTCAGTGTGTTTGTCTGTTTGAGCCTGTTGGTCATACGGAAATTAGTAAGTCACTGCTTTTCAAGTGGGCATGACGGGTTTCCACGATTGACGATTTTCTAAAACTAGCTTAAGACATATTTCTTACAACCGAAACAAGAGCAGAATTAACAATTCCATTGTTACAGGTGCTCTTCAACAAAAGGTTGAAAAATTATATTGTCATTAACTTTATTCTACCGAAGATGTTAAAACATTGTTACTCTTGAAGCGGAAATTGGAAGCCAGCCCCTTTTATATGTCGACACTTTATGTTGATGAAACGTTGATTTCAAGAGGTCGTATTCTTTCTCTCCCTTATAGAACCATTCTTATTACATAACTATTGCCCCGAGACATAGGCGATTGAATAAAGCTAAGCTTCGTTTTGATTTTGAATTTGTTGTATCGACTGTTTCTTTCTTGTTGTGAACAGAAACTGGAAGTTCAAGAAAATTAAGAGGACATAGGAATGCATTTCTTTTGCCTTTTTGTTCACGTTTTGTATTTGGTCAGCTCGTTCTATTTGCCTAAAGGTTGGTCAATGTCATATTGCAAATTATTTTAAGTATATCTTACCTTTGTGAATTTTGAAGCCTGTTTCGTCGCTAACATACCTGGACTTTTTTCATAAACAATTTACACAGTATGAGTCGTACAATTTTGTACATTAAAATTTGTACGTACAGCCAAAACACTTCCGAGATGGGAAGACCGCGTGCATATGATTCATATATATATACTTCGTTTAACCACTTAATTTTTATACACATTCCGTATGTCCATACCCTCTTTCATTAACTCATTTACGTTCTTCTGTTAGAAATCGACTTGTGATAAAATAAGAAATACACTCGTTTGCTTTAACATTCTAATTAGTCATTTCAACGTTTTGTCAATTGTCATAAATTTATACTTTCAAGTGCTTTTGCTGTTGATTAATATAAATATATATTTATTTTTTTGTGTGGTATAACACGTGCTTGGCGTAAGCAAACTAATATCATAATTTTATTTGTAATTTTAATCATGTATTACACACCCTTAAGTGACGCGGCTGTTTAAAATGGCATTGTGGGGAGGCGATCAATTTCTAAGCGATCATGTCATGATGATAGAGAAATATATAGTCAACTTTGTTGGCGTGTGTGTGAAATACAAGAGCGAAAGCACTTCTTACGTTTTTGATTTCATTACTTGGTGTGAGCAAAAATTGTACTAAAATTGATGTTTGTGTATAGCGAAAGTGTGAAGTGGACTTTCGTGCGGGTGCCACACTACCACTGACCTGCGGTGTAGCCAGCCTGCACGTTTGGTCGTGCCGTGTATGTCTATAGTTTGGTGCGCTTTTACAACAAAAAAATCAAATTTCTAAAGAAATAAAAAATGCTTATGTTATAGATTTACATATCACAACCAAACATGAAAAATAGCGACGCTACACTACTATAACACAATCGATAGTTACACGGAATTTAATTGTTTGTGTTCAAGTTTGCAGTGTACATATTTTTTTGAAAATGTTTTGTTCCTCTAACTAGCTCATTGTCATCTTTTTTATTGAACTTTTTATAGCACGACGCAAATCCACACTTCAATAAAAAGTAACAACTTATCTGTAGCACCCAGCAAGAAGGTTACGCAGCCAGAACACAAAACTACTTTAAAAGAAATAAATGAATCTAGCAACAAAGATATCATCCACTTAGGTAATAAAATATTTTATGTATTCATTATCATTCATCGCATTATCAAATTTGTATGAAGATGCGCTGTTGCATCATTGGCATGGTCAGCGAAAAATATTGTGAAGTCAAATAGTATTGCCTACCTGTGTCTCGTTGATATTCAGTATCATTTAGCGTTAACAATTTAAACGACGGCGTTATTTAGTCTTTTGAAGAAGGTCAGCTATGTGAATAACGATATGTTTTATTTAGTTAGGGAACTTGAAGTGTCTGGAATAAAAAATTCTTGCTAATACAAATGTGGAAGAATCATGCCCTTCTTCTATTGTATTGAGGAAATAAGAAATACGAAATGAAAATCACGAAAAGAGGCGAAACATGGCGTATGTTTATATTGTTTGCACCCAAAAATTTAGTTCATTATTTTTAAAACAGCTTTACAATTTGACCAGTTCAAGAAAACATTGACTAGGCTAGACATATGATGAAAAACCTGCTACTCTAGACAATTATTCAATTGTTGGGAACTGTGTCTTTTCTTAAACTAAAACTTAAAATTCATAAATGAAGTTCCTTTGATAGCAGCACTTGTATCTATCTGTCTATCATATTGCTATAATTCTCTTATCCTTTAGGTGTTATTGCAGGCGCTAATGCAGTTGGTGGTGTTATACTCACTGTTCTGCTTATGATCTTTTTGTTCTGGTTTGTATTTGATAATTGTTATTTCCGAGCACAGCCCAAATTGTGCAAGAACAGCATGTGCAACGTCTTATTTTTTTTTGGACAGATCTTTTGAACGTTATTTTCATCTAGAGTCTCAATTTTTTATTATTTTCCGTATTTTAAAACCTTGTAATGGTCCGGTTCTTCGATTGCCTGTGTATATTCATGTCGCAATGGATAGAAATTAATGTTCATTTAACTGACTACATATATAATTGAACAACCCAGACGTTCATTACTTTATTGTAGAAACTTTTCCACCAAAAATACGAACGATATGCCGGATTGCATTGTATATTGTGTTACTTTGTATAACAATCAAACAAAACACTGAAAATAATTCAAACCAATGATCATAAATGATGAAGAGTGTTAAAATTGTTTTGTTATCCATATCTACTTGCATTGATCGACATTAAGCGAACATTTTAACCATTTTATCAATAAACTAAGAAATTTATTAATAGGGCGTCATTGACTCACTATACCTGATAAAAATTGCTTAATCAGATTAATCAGAAACATCAAAGCTCAATAAAATTTTTTCTTTGCTTATGTTTGGGGACCTGAAATTAAATGAAATGGCCCCATTTTTATAGCACAATATGTGGAAAGCACAATCCTTGTAATATGTTTATGGAATCCATTAAGTATAAGAAAAGGACGATGGATAAGAAACATTTAGCCGTTCACATTAACGAAGACGTCCACGAGTACGAAATACCAGTTCCTTACTTTGTTATGGTGAGTTTTATTGGTATTAATTAAGAGAAACTTTAGAAACAAAGGTTATAGACCATCACAGTGAACACTCACAACACTTTAAGCGGTGCATTTAAGTTGCTCTAAACTATCTCAGCTTTTTTATGTTTTCTGTGGTGATCGTAAGCTTTAGCACACAACCACAATATTTGTTTTATGTGTCTTGACACCTTTCTCCTTTAACCTCTCTTTCCCGTCTTCTATCGCCGTTATCATCATTTTTCGTGTGACTTTCACTGTCACAGTGTCACCATCAGTTATCTTTTAAAGACGAAGTCTCACAAAATACTTTGTGCATTTAGCCAGCCATAGATAGCCATTTTTGGGACACCAAAAAATAACAGCATGTTCGGTTGTTAGTGCAGCAATAAATCCAGCCAACTATTTTCCGTCAACCGCAAAGAGAGGTAGAACAAAAAATAGAGAAGAATTAACATGTGTATATTTTAAGAAAGATTTTCACGCTTGGTTAGTCAGGTTACAATCCCTAAACTCTTTGCCAAACAACGGAAGTTCAATGTCAGGAGTAAAAACAATCATGCAAAGCAGTTCTGCGGGACTCATTCTCTAAATTTACCATTATTTTCTATGCTATCAGCATATCAGTAACCAACTTCGATCAGTGTCTCAAGAGCAAAAAAACAATCAAGATTCAACTTACCAAGATTAGATTTGTCAAAAATGAACGACGATTGTAACAATTACCAGTCGTTAATTACAAACGAACTCGATACAATTTATCGAGAACCAGATACAACACAAATGAATGAAGACGTTGATCATCATCAACTAAAAGCAAACGAAGACGACACGACTTATCAAGCACTAGACAAAAAGCAAATGACTAAAGAAGATTGTGGTTAAGAATCACTGAGATTTTGAATGAGAGAGAGAAAAGAAACTGCATTACGAAATGACATTAGTCACCATGAAATGTTCAGATATTATATAAGAAACACTTTAGTTAAGTTACAAAGAAAACGGAAAGCTCGAGTAGGCGAAAATATACTTGTATGTAGATTATTGCGTTAAATAGAAAAGTTGTGTTTTCCTGAACTACAGTACAGTGATTTCGTTGAAGTCATTGATTTTGTAAAAAATTGCAACTGTATTTCTATCATTTTCTTATTGCAGACGTTTCTCATACCTACTATGATAATGAACTCTAATTCATAAGCTGGCGTACCCTAAAACAGTACCTATAATAGTACACAGTCTTCCTGCTGTTTTTGGAAATGGATGATGTTTAAAAATTATCGATGCAAAAATTGTTTTGGTTATCTGTAAGCACAATATAGAAACAAAAATTTGTCCAATTCCATTGAAATTTTTTGTGTGAAGCATATCTTCTCCAGTGATTAGTATAGTTACAGGCCATGTTACAGCCAGTAAATTGCATTAGTAATCTGATTAAATATACAGCACTAAGCTGCACAGCGAAGTAGGACTACTGGCTGTTTCTCTATACTATGTCAATAATTAGTTTTAAAATGTGTTCGGTTTCATCTTTTGTCCAGTTTTTTGTAGAGCTTGCACTCAAAACTTATTTCTACCGACGTTCGTTTGAAAAACGTGAAGGAGAAAAATAAGGAAATATTGCGTATTGTTTTATAATTTCACTCACTACAAATCTCCCTTCGCTGTCACTCTCAAACTCGAAGAAACTTTAAACGGAAATTTTGTTGCCAAATAACGTTTTAGTTTACCACATCCATCTGTACCGCACTTTGAGTACAAATATGAGTTGTGTCACTCACGAATACGGTGAGATCATTTAACGACGTATCATACATTTTTGCCTCTGGATTAATTAAAGAAATGGCCAACATAATTGAAATAAGTTTTATAAAAGTCAAACTTTACATTTTCTGAGTAAAATATCCTTTAATTAGATGTGTAGTAAAACATTTTTAACGCATTAGGTCTTGAATGAAATCGTGTTAATTAAGGGTTAACAATATAGTAAGAAAACTATTCGAAATTATTCAATTTAGAGTCACTCGCGCAAGCTTTTTACAAACACAGTTCAGATATATAGCAAAGGATACTCCGGAAATAGTTAAACAATTTTAAACATTAGTCCCACAGTGTTTCTTTTTTAATATTCTTAGACTCAATTCTGTTGAAATTCTCAATTGGAAAAGGAATCTTGAAAAATAACTCAACTTCCTGCGACCAAATTCACTTACACCTACCCTGGGCGTAGCGCCTACCTAGCTTGTCTGACAAACTCTCAATTCTGTGCAATGTACTTATATTCTTGTTAACAGCATGATGGGAATAATTTTTACGACGGCATAATCTACGATGACATGGTATCGTGCCGTACCATCTTTACCGCAGGTAGCCGGTGTTCGTGACAGTTCCTAGTTTCCCCGTCTGCCACGAGTCCGATGTATGAAGTATATCGCATTGTAACTTTAACCAAAGTTAGAAAACGATGAGAAATGCATTCAATCTAAAGTCAATCGTGCTTATTTTTCAAAATTGCTCTTTAGTGCACGCTATAGCTACCATTATAACTTCTAATGACATAGATCTTCAATATATACATCTCCAAAAATTTGCTGGCTTTTTTTTCGCTAGCCATTAAAAAGTCTATTTGATGAGAGAATTATAAATTCAAAGTTTTTTATAATTGATTATATTGACAATTTGAATTAATAAAAAAGTTGGAAAAAAGAGAACGTCACTAACTGCGAAGGTCTTTACGTTTCAAACACAATTCAATTTTAAAACAAATGATATTTCGCGAATAATAATTGCTAAAACAATTTTCAACATATTTGTGAGCATTTTCAACAATGTCAATTTTTCACAATCTTTCGTCTAAGTTCTGTTGAAATTCTCAGTCAAAATAGGATTCTTTAAAAAGAATAAAACTTCCTGAGATTAATTTCATATAAGTTGACACATGAGCTGGGCGCAGCGCATAAATGTGTCTCAATTTCGTGCTTAATAGTTATATTTTGATTAACAGCGTCTACAATGACTTGGTATCTTGCTGTAACATTTATACCATAGGTAACCAGTTTATTGAGTTATAGTTCCAAGTTACCCAGAATGCCCCGAGTCCGATTCATGAAGTAAATATCATTGTAACCAATTGCAAGTGTAAGTGACAACGCTAAATATGTGGAGACAACTATTTTGTTACATTGTCACGTTCATGTACGTGATTGTAGCTTACTTTGATGATTATGTTGTGGTGTAAATGATGTTGAAAACACCATTTTTTTATTTACCATAACAACAAGAAGAGTGTTGAATGAGACTCTTTACTTTGTCATTACTTTGTAATCTAACTGCGTTCCTTCTCTTTGCAACACATTGACAAAATATAGTGTAGTTAAGTATTTTCAGGTACGTTATACTGAAAGTGTTCCGTGATTGTAGCTTTAAAAGCGGATATCGAAAGCTGACTCGCGTTTTATGTAGATCACACGTTGTTTTAAGTGTTTTCATCCTTTCCGTCTGTTGTGAGCTCATTCTTATATTTGTGTGACCAAGAAGTGGACAAATTAATGACACTAAGCTTTGTTTTGGTTTCAGAGTTCTTTGTTTTGACTGTTTGATCCTTGATGTGACATCCCGCTCAAAATTAACGGAATTGGGGAAAAAGAATGATGTACTTCTTTAATATTTTCGCTCGCGTCTTAATGTTCGTCGGCTTCTTCCAGTTGACTACAGGCTGGTCATTGTAATATAGTGAAATTATATTTCTTTGCTTTTTTACTTCTTACAATTATTTAGACGGTATTTTCATTTACAACTAGTGACAACTGTCTTCTTATAGTAAATATTGTGCAATATTTTACAATGAAAATTGTGCAAGTGCCATATAATTACGAATTAAAAGCGAGGCTCTTCCGTGTTAAAATGCACAATGGCATGCTGGAAAATACGGAGTTTACATTATGGAGTGTAGAACGAGTATGGAGTTGAAATGCGCAGCAGAGCCTCCTTTACTAAATACAATTTAACACATCTCTGCGTTTTCCTCTCAGTGCCATATAAAGTTGAAAATGCCGAATCTTAGTTCATAAAAGGTGTTTCCCATGCATGGTTTTCAACTATAAAATAACATGGCTGCCTCAATTTCTTTTGTTCTAGAATGTCGAATTAATAATGTATTTAATTACTTAATTAGAATTGGCAATTCAGATTCAAAGGTGGTATTACATGTAATACAAACTTGTATTGCGTCTGTACTGGTGATATATTAATAACAACCTCGAACTTTGAGCATGAAATAAATAAAATCATTACAAAGTATTTACATACGTATGCAAGGGGCTCTTCAGACTCCCCCTCCCCCCTTGCTCTCCATGAGTGTTGAGCAGATAAGAGCAGTCAGGAATTATTTGTTGAAAAGGTGTGTAAATTATATCATATTGAAAATGAAGGAATGATCCCCCTAAAAAATATAGGCCTGCATGCCCATGACTATTTACTAACCTCCCTTGGCTTTCTAGTACATTTAATCACTAAGTAGCCTCACTTATAATAATTTGTGAAATATTAACTATATATGCCGACATGTATAATTTCTGTTTGTAGTTTCTAGACTTCTATGGTAAATTATATTTTTGTTTGTGTTTGTATGTAGTACGTGTTTTTGCGGTAGATTACTATAATCATGGCTAAACAACACCTGTGCTTTGCCAGTGGCATAAATGAGGGGTCTTCAATTGAACATTAACATAATTGTGAGGTGTAAGAGTGTCAAGTAATGGGGTGTCTTTGAACATTAGGGAATTCCAGCAAAATTAACATAAAAAGTTATTTAAGTACTAAAATATGTTTATGAGACGTCACTATTTTTTTGTTACAGCTTTGCAGTTTTGTATACTGTCAATGAAATTTAAATACTGTTTGTGTTGAGGAAAATTTGGAGATTTACTCAGCAGTTGTGTAGCCAGCAAAGGAATTTATCGAAATGAAGTGCATATGAATAGCAGACTACCAACAATAAGATTATTTCTTCGGTATCATGCCTGAAAGACAAACATTTCAGATATAGTAAAGAAATCGTGCATGCGTTTTTTTTACGTCACGTTACAATTCAGCTATCTTACATGTCACATCTTATACAAATGATACGTGAATTTTATAGGATTATAGGAAAAAAGATTTTATAGACGTAAGTGATAAGGAATTATTAAAACATTCAGTATTATGGATAATGGGACGTTTTAGCCACTTGAAAAATCGAAGCATGAAGTAGATGTTTGTTGCGGACTACTATTCACTTGTGGTGTATTCAGTCTGCTAGTTTGGTCATTCTATGTAAATATTTTGGTGTTCGCTTACAACAAAAAACATCAGATTTTTAAAGAAAAAACTGTACTAATATTACGAAACTTACAGATCACGACAAAACAAACAATTAGGCCACACTCCTAAGAACACAGTCGTATATATTACATTAAGACCAACATAACGTTTAAAATTTCATTAACTTGTTAAGCGGCCTAGAACTGATTACGACATCAAACGCTACTTAAAGCAAGAACAGCTGGTTTCAACGCTGAGAGTGTCATTGTGAACCCATGCAGCTGTTACCTTTGTAAACAGTACTTTTCTTTGTCTTACAGGTTTATCGTGTGACGTTTTTGGAGACAAACTTCTGGAATGTGGAAATAATGCACAACAGCAGGATCAATGTCCAAAAACATGTTGCTTTAACCAAACAGTAAATCCTCCCTGTTATTTTAATAAAAAAGGTATAAAATACTATTTCTTGTTCCTGGACTTATGTATAGTTTAAAGCTACAAGAAATTTGCTTTTGAAAAGAATTTTTTTGCTCGTCTTTACCCACGATTTTCTAATTTTTTCCTCCGTTTCACATTATAAAAATAATATTCTGTAGACTTGGGTTTATGAATTTTCGTTTGATTGAAACAATGTGTTTCACTTTTTTATTTTCGTTTAGGAAGAAATTTTACGTTATTTTCAATGTTCTTAATTTATGTTTTACAATTGCATTTACAAGTTAACAGATTTTGATAAGTAGAGCGTATCAATGTTTGAATGACAACTTTAGATTAAAACACGATAAATCAACAGATTGTTGAAATTTCTTTTCAGGCTATGGTCCTATTAAGCACGCAGACGGACTTTGCATAAATGTACAAGGTACACAACGTCTCATTTGGTCAAGTGACTGCACTTCAAGAAATGCTTTTTTCCTGTTGTCATATGACTATCCACCATATCACGTAACTACAGGAAAATGTATTTTACCATCCGAGTGAGTTTATTTATTTTTTTTAATTTGTTTAATAAGCAGTTTTATTGCAATGTTACTGGAAGAGTTTCTTCGGTCATCTAATAATGTATACTCCAAAATCATTCCAATAAAAATGACAACTAATTGCAATAAATGCACGATTAGTTTTTAAACACCCTTATATCGCCCGCTTTCTGGCAAAAAAATGGACGAGGCTTCGTAAATTACGCGAATGATCACAAACATCTTATCAAATATTTGGAGTTTTGACAAGGAATATTGTCTATACCGTTATAGAAGATAAGTCCTAAAGACAAGTTCTGTGAACTTGTGTGTTATTGTCCATACCGTTATAGAAGATAAGTCCTAAAGACAAGTTCAGTGAACACGGGGCTTCAATTTGCAAATGAGAAGTTTTCTTTTCGAGCAATCACAAGTAATGACAAAGCAGATTCTGCCGCACGAATTATGTGCAGTAAAGAATACACCAAACTTAAAGATTGTTTCTAGAAAACTCAACAGAAATGCATAATGCTTGTAGTAATGATTCTGCGCGGTTGTGCTCATCAAGCGTTCATAATTTTTCCACACTGTAAGTTCTAATTGTGTTATGAGTTCTAATTATTATGCTACATTTACTTGTCAGTCAAAAGCTTCTTGTGTTCATTAAATCCACTAATCAAAATCCAAATGTTTTTCATGCTTTCTGCCTGACAATCACAATTAACGTGACCAACTTTGCATGTGAACACTACGGAATAACTTTACATGAAAACATATGAATATTTCGTAATTTTTCTTCAAAAAAAATGCTGTGATAAAGTCTTATTATTCTGGGCATAAGTAAGGACATGGACTTTTTGCCACATGGTTGTGAGTTTCAAGGATGGAAGCTGGGGTCATTAAATTCTTGATTCAATTAATTCAATTCATTTTTAAATGCAATTACCGGAGAAAAAAAGCTTCCACATTTTTAAAGTAAAGTGCCTTAAAATTGTTTTCAAAGATTGCAATTTCCATCTGATTGTTTGCCAAAATAACATAAGAGTTCTAAGGTTATTCTTGCAACTGACCATGGCATTTGCTGTCTTTAAAACAAATTTTTAGATATGTCACCACGACAAAGTTTGTATATTACTATTTAAAAAAGCGTCATAAGTTGAAGATGTTTTTGGCTTTGGTTAGTGTCATTGTCAAAATTTTGTTCTTCTGCACTTAGTTTTGAATTATTTTTTTATATTAAGTTTTTGTTCAAGAAATTGAGTGGATCTGAAATCTCAAAGTATATAATTAGGCTCGCACAAAACGCAAATATTAAATCTTCGTGTTTTATAAAAGCGATAAAATCAAAATTGTAAAAATAAAACTTTCTTTAAAACAACGCTTTTGAGAATCAACGTTAGTTTTCAATATGTCGCTAACTTATCAATTTACATTTACTTATTATAGCTTGAATCTTGTTGATCCTGGGAGAAAAGTTGACCTTTTTCTAACAGGGAGTAGATATTGCGGCGGTCAAGTAGGAAGATACCGACCAATCAAGAATGGAAATTTAGACTACTTTCATACTGATACACCATACAATCTCTGTATTGGTGGTTCATCTGTAGTCAATAATAAATGGCAGCCTAATGACAATGAAAATGTCTTTATCAATGAAAAACTCTGCGATGTTAATAATTCGTGCAAATTCAACTATGGTAAGTTGCATCACCAAGTTGAGTCGTCAATTACGCCATTACGCTACGAGATGTATCACAGTTTATAAACAGCTTTATACAGTGATGATTGTTGAAAACTATTCATAGCTAATCTTCATGAATATTAATTGATCTTGCATAAAATAGGCGTTAACTTTAAATCGAATATGACAATACAAACTTCAGGAGTGCGATTATGCCAGGTTGAAATTTCACTTTTTATTAGATTTAATTGAAAGAATGGAATTGGGCGATGCTTTTGCTATTCAGTATCAGAGGGTAATTTCAGCACTCTAATTTAACCGTTATATCGCAAATATGACTCTGCTAAATTGCGTGTTTTAAATGATGCATTTACTTAGATTGTTGAACTTGAGAACATGTGGATTTCACTTCATTATGTCTAACAATGAACGTTTACTTTTTAACGGTCTCTCCACTAAGCGTTAAACAAAATATTGATGCTCGTTGAAAAATGTTCGTTTATTTAAAATGTTGAAATAATAACACGCAGTAGCAGATCTAGGGTACCACAAAATAAATTATAACTTCTCATTTTTAACTTCAAATTATTTTCAGAAAAAAAAAACAATTGGTTTCTAATTTATAAAGATTATAATTTTGCCAATGAATTTGTCTAAAAGGTGTTTAGAAATGTAGTTATACGCCAAAATGTGCTGCACTAACTTGTTTTGTGCTTCTCTAAATCCTAATCTGGTAACACGTAAGTGAAAAAAAGAAAATTACATACTTTATTTCTTGCTCTTACAAGAAGAATATTAACCACTTTTCTCTCAAGTGAATGTTGTGGTGGTGTACATTGTTCTTTTTCTTGATTTGTTTGGAAACATTCTGGAAATATTTTTTAACATTAACGTTATTTTTTAGTTTACGAAAGAAAGATTGAGAACGGAGATGATTTAAATATCCAATGTGATGAATCGTGCTTTAACTGGGTCATTGAAATGCGTTCAGCTGAATTTGGTGTTTTGTTAAAAGAAAGGGGACGAAATTGAAAACCATATGGGATATCTTCGATGGAAAAAGACTGTCTGTCAACGTCAGCGTTGAGTGTTGCGCAAAATCAATGCAACGGAAAGAAAAAATGTTCGTTTACAGTACGGAAGGAGGATTTCTTATCAAGACCATCCAGTTACAGCGAAACATCAACACTACTTGTTTACTACACTTGCAAAACGCCTAAATCAAGTATGAAACAAAATTTTTGTACCGATTGAAAATTGTTCAGAGTAATAGTGGTTGTGAGATTTAGGAAAAATAAAAGGAAATGTGTGTAAAATTGTTTGGGGGCATGTTTTGTTAGATTATGTATAATTTCCTATAAATATAAAAAAAAGGTTCGTAGTATATACGCCTTCTCGAGACGAATCAAGTAAATTTTGACGAGAGCAAACAGAAAAGGCTTCGCTTACGTTTGTCACTCATATGATGACAAATATATCTTAAATTATCGTCGAATTGATGAACTAGATAGTCTTCATTAATTATAAATTAATTTGCAAAATACATACATACGCAAAATAGAACATACGCAAAATAGAACAAAATTTACAAATAAGTTTTCATGTAGCCGAAATTTTCAAATACCTCAAAGAATTATTTGTAGAATTCCTCAAGTATTAAACATAATGCTTCTTAAATGAATAACAATCGTCACGCAAAAAACAAAAAAGTTCACCCAACCGAAAAAAAGATACGGTTAGTTCCTTAAGAACTAAACGATCAAAGTTTAAAAGAAATGTAGACATGGTTGCCATAACAACGCAAACAATTTTCCTATTCAAACCACTGATCTCGAAATAAGACTGGATCAAGCATCCAGCACAAAAATTTAAGAAAGAAAATGACGAGCGCCGCCATTACTAACGGACCAACTTTCGAAAATAAGGAGCAAATATATTGTGGATTTATACGAGAATAATCAACAATTTTCAACATGTAACTGCATGAATATAACTGCAAGATAAATCAGTTTATAGAAGAGCTAAAAATACAACGAAATATGATGAAACATGATCAAAATGCAGCAATTTTTGTCATGAGTAACTCTACTGTGAATAAATAAAAACAATGGAAAAAAGCCCACAACTGCATAAAAATACCTAGAGTTGCTGGAATCGTAGTTCAGAAGTACAAACTCAATAAATGACCTCATTTACGATCATTAACTGTTCAATTTTACATTTAGTAAAAAAATCGTGCATGCGTTTTTTTACGTCGTTACAATTCAGCTATCTTACATGTCAAATCTTATACGAATGATACGAATATTTCATAGGATTATAGGAAAAAGGATTTTATAAACATAAGTGATAAAGAATGATCAAAACATTCAACTATTATTGAAAATATGACGTTTTAGCCAGTTGAAAAACCGAAGCGTGAAGTAGATGTTTGTTGTGGACTACTATTCACTTGTGGTGTATTCAGCCTGCTAGTTTCGTCGTTCTATGTAAATAATTTGGTGTTCGCTTACAACAAAAACATCAGGTTTTTAAAGAAAAAACTGCACTAATGTTACGAATTTTACAGATCACTACAAAACAAACAGTTAGGCCGCATTTCTAAGAACACAGTCGTATATATTACGTTAAGACCAACATAATGTTTAAAATTTCATTAACTTGTCAATCGGCCTTGCATTGATTGCGACATCAAACGCTACTCAAAAGCAAGAACAGCTGGTTTCAACGCTGAAAGTGTCGTTGTGAAACCATGCAGCTGTTACCTTTGTAAACATTATTTTTCTTTGCCTTACAGGTTTATCGTGTGATGTTTTTAGAGACAAACCTTTAGAATGTGGAAATAATGTACAACTGCAAGATCAATGTCCAAAAACATGTTGCTTTAACCACACAGTAAATCCTCCCTGTTATTTTAATATAAAAGGTATAAAATACCATTTGTTGCTCCTGGACTTATGTATAGTGTAAAGCTACAAGAAATTTGCTTTTGACAAAAAATTTTTTGCTCGTCTTTACCCACGAAGTTCTAATTTTTTCTTCTGTTTCACATCATAGAAGTATTATTTCTGTAGACTTGGGTTTATGAATTTTCGTTGGATTGAAACAATGTGTTTCACTTTTTTATTTTCGTTTAGGAAGAGATTTTACGTTATTTTCAATGTTCTTATTTTGCATTTTACAATTGCATTTACAAGTTGACATATCATTTTGATTGGTGGGGGGTATCAATGTTTGAATGAAAACTTTACATTAAAACATGATAAAACAACATATCGCTGAAATTTCTTTTTAGGCTATGGTCCTATTAAGCACGCAAACGGACTTTGCATAAATGTACAAGGTACACAACGTCTCATTTGGTCAAGGGACTGTACTTCAAGAAATGCTTTTTTCCTGTTCTCATATGACTATCCACCATATCACGTGACTACAGGAAAATGTATTTTACCATCCAAGTGAGTTTATGTATTTTTTTTAAATTTGTTTAACAAACAGTTTATTGCAATGTTACTGGAAGAGTTTCTTTGTTTATCTAATAATGAATACTTCAAAATCATTCATCTAAAAATGACAACTAGTTCCAATAAACGCACAAATAGTTTTTAAACACCCTTATATCGCCCGCTTTCTGGAGAAAAAATGGACGAGGCTTCGTAAAGTACAGAAATGATTACAAGCTTCTTATTCAATATTTGGAGTTTAGACAAGGAATATTGTCTACACCGTTATAGAAGATAAGTTCTAAAAGACAAGTTAAGTGAGCACGGTGTTTCAATTGGCAAAAGAGAAGTTTTCTTTTTGACCAATCACAAGTAATGACAAAGCAGATTCGGCCGCACGAACTAAGTGCAGTAAAGAATACACCCAACCTAAAGAGTGTTTCTATAAAACTCAGCGAAACTGCATTATGCTTCTAGCAATGATTCTGCAGAATGTGCTCATCAAGCGTTCATAACTTTTCCACACTGTAAGTTGTTATGTTGTCATTGTGTTATGACATTTACATGTCATTATAAAATTCTTGTATTTATTAAATTCACTAATCAAAATCCAGAAAATTTTAATTCTTTCTGCCTGACAATTACAGTAAACATGACCAACTTTGTATTGTGTACGAACATGGGAACACAACGGAATAACTTTACTTGAAAACTCATGAATGTTTCGTAATTTTTCCTCAAAAAAAAATTCTGTAGTAAAGTCTTATTATTCTAGGCAGAAATGGGGACGTGAACTTTTTGCCACATGGTTGTTGGTTTCAGGGTTGGGAGCTGGGGTTATTCAATTCTCGACTCGATTATTTATTTCAACTCATTTTTTAGTGCAATTCTTGGAGAAAAAAAGCTTCCACGCTTTTTGAGTAAATTTCCTTAAAATTTAAATTAAAGATAGCAATTGCCATCTGATTGTTTCCCAAAATAATCTAAGAGCTCTAAGGTTATTTTTGAAACTTACCATGTCACTTGCTGTCTTTAAAACAAATTTTTAGATATGTCACCACGACAAAAATTGTATATTAACATTAAAAAAAGTGTCATAAGTTCGAAAATGTTTTTGGCTTTGGTTTGTGTCCATATCAAAGTTTTGTTCTTCTGCATTTAGTTTGTATTAATTTTTTATATAATATTTTTGTTCAAGAAATTGAGTAGATCTGAAATTTCAAAGGATATAATTAGGCTCGCACAAATCGTAATTTTTGATCTTTCGTGTTTTATAGAAGCGATAAAATGAAAAATGAAAAAAAAAACTTTCTTTAAAACAACGTTTTTGAGAATCAACGTTTTCAATATGTCGCTAACTTATCAATTTACGTTTACTTATTATAGCTTGAATCTTGGTGATCCTGGGAACAACGTTGAACTTTTACTAACAGGGAGTAGATATTGCGGCGGTCCAATAGGAAGATACCGACCAATCACGAATGGAAATTTAGACTACTTTCATACTGATACACCATACAAAATCTGTATTGGTGGTTCATCTGTAGACAATAATGAATGGCAGCCTAATGACAATGAAAATGTCTTTATCAATAAAAAAGTCTGTGATGTTAATAATTCGTGCAAATTCAACTATGGTAAGTTGCATCACCAAGTTGAGTCGTCAATTACGCCATTACGCTACAAGACGTATCACAGTTTATAAATAGCTTTACACAGTGATGATTGTTGAGAACTATACATAGATTATATTCATGAATAACAATTGAATCTTGCATAAAATAGGCATCAACTTTGACTCAATTCTTTAGTGTAATATCGTTAAATCAAATGTGACAATTCAATATCAGGAGTGCATATATGTCAGGTTAAAATTTCACTTTTTATTAGATTCAAATGAAAAAATGAAATTGGGTAATACTTTTGCTATTCACTATCAGAGGGTAATTTCAGCACTCTATTTTAAGCGTTAGGTTGTAAATATGACTCTGCTAAAGTGCGTATTTTAGACGATTCCTTTACTTAGATTGTTGAACTTGAGAACATGTAGATTTTGCTTCATTGTGTCTCTCAATGAATGTTTGTTTTTTAACGGTCTCTCCAATAAGCGTTAAACAGGAAACTGATGCTCGTTGTTGAAAAATGTTCGTTCATTTAAAATTTTGAAATAATAACACGCAGTGGCGGACTTAGGGTACCACAAAATAAATTATAACTTCTCAATTTTAACTTCAAATTGCTTTTAGAGAAAAACTATTGGTATTTAATTTATAAAGAGTATAATTTTGCCAATGAATTTGTGTCAAAGGTGTTTAGAAATGTAAATATATTCCAAAATGTGCTGCACTAATTTATTTTGAGATCCGCGACTGATAACACGTAAGTGCATAGGAAAGTAGTTTGCAAGTTACATCTATTGTTGGAAATAACTTTGTAACCTTCGCTTGTGGTTTTTATATACATTAATTAAATTACATACTTTATTTCTTGCTCTTACAAGAAGAATATTAACCACTTTTCACTCAAGTGAATGTTGTGGTGGTGTAGATTGTTCTTTTTCTTGATTTGTTTAGAATATTCTGGAAATATATTTTAACATCATCGTGATTTTTTAGTTTACGAAAGAAAGATTGAGAACGGAGATGATTTAAATATCCAATTTGATGAATCGTGCTTTAACTGGGTCATTGAAATGCGTTCAGCTGAATTTGGTGTTTTGTTAAAAGAAAGGGGGCGAATCGAAAAACCATATGGGATATCTTCGATGAAAAAAGACTGTGTGTCAACGTCAGCGTTGAGTGTTGCGCAAAATCAGTGCAACGGAAAGAAAAAATGTTCGTTTACAGTACGGAAGGAGGATTTCTTATCAAGACCATCCAGTTGCAGAGAAACGTCAACACTACTTATTTACTACACTTGCAAAACGCCTAAATCAAGTATGAAATAACCTTTTTGTACCGAAGAAAATTGTTTGAAGTAATAGTGGTGGTGAGATTTAGGAAAAATAAAAGGAAATGTGTGTAAAATTGTTTAGGGGAATGTTTTGTTAGATTATGTATAATTTCCTATAAATATAAAAAAAAGGTTCGTAGTATATACGCCTTCTCGAGACGAATTAAGAAAATTTTGACGAGAGCAAACAGAAAAGGCTTTGTTTACGTTTGTCACTCGTATGTTGACAAATATGTCTTAAATTAACGTTGAAGTCATGAACTGGATAATCCTCATTATTTATAAATTAATTTGAGGAGGCTCCCTACAGTTACTAAGCAGGAGAGAGGTAACAATTTTCACACGCATATTGTGCCCATGTCGAGTGGTTTGTTTTTACGTAACTATAGCCATCTTCTTCTTTGTCATTTGTAGTGATTACAACGACACAGGCAATGCAAATCATTACGTCATTCAAAAGTGACACCTTATCGGAAGCTCCAAGCAAAAAAGCCACCACAGCAGATCACGAAACTATTTTTAAAAAAGAAAAAAAATGTAGTGCTAGCACCAAAAACAACTTTTACTTAGGTATTAAAATAACCCCATGGATTCTATTTTTATGCATTTAGTTTTATGATTGACGGAAACCGCGGAAGATTGATAGTTAGAGTTGCCCATTAATATATACCCATATTAATTTATACCCATGTTTTAATCGGTATAGTGAAAAGTGAGAACTACAATAGTGTTATGAATAGTTTTGTTTTCTTTAGTTGCAGGCGTTGCAATTGGTGCTGTTCCATTCATTGTTCTGATTGTTGTCTTTTTAATCTGGTTTGTATTTTGTAATTTTTGTCAATCCTAACAGACCAAAATTTCTTTTAGCAACATTCATCAAATTTGTGCTAAGGTGTAATTCTTTCTAACAAATCTTTTCTACACATTTTTTTACTTTTACACAGGCCAGGGACAACCCCCGAACAGGAGGTGTTTTTTTTATATTTTCAGTGTTGCTCTCAAATTCAGAAAACAAATCCACTTAAAAAATAGATGGGCATAACATAATAAATGAAAACTAACCCCGTCTCTATTACTGATGCAACAACGCCCTCCTTTTACATGATTGTTGCACCTGGTGATTTTACCTACCAAATATCTTGTATGTTTTTAAAACTTTGTTCTGGTCCTATGTTATGTGCGGTTTTGAATTTATAAAAGCAATGGATAAGAATATTCAATTAAACTACTGTAATCACGCAATCCAGTCCTTCATTGCTTTGCCATTCCTTCAAAATAAGTACCATCGCATTTTTGTAACTAAAGATTTCAAATTTCATCATGTAATAAAAACTGCAGTTTTTCCTTGTTAATATTTAATGACGCAAAATGTCAATGAAAATCGTCTGGTTTTCATAGCAGAAAACGTCGAAACCGAAATCTTGGCAATATGTTCATGGAACGCGTTCTCTATAAGAAAAGAACAAAAGATGAAAAACGTTTAACAGTTAGCCATGACGAAGAGTGCGTAAAACAAGATTTTAAAAAAAATCAAAATGTTGTTACGGTAAGGATCTACTGTACTCTTCAGAAACCTTAGAAAAAAGGTTATATGTCAACTTATTGTAAAGTAAATGTTTTCACTGCGTTGTTGTAAACACCACACGTAACTGTACGCTAAAGTTGCATAGGTAAATTTCTTTGATAACGTTGCTCTCATAAGTATATCAGTCTCATCTCAAAGTTTTCCTCGCAATCACCATTTACTTTAACTGTTTTCTTCACATTTCTCTGTATTTTCCTTTACTATCGTTTCCTCTTTTCCATCTACTACACCGATATTATTACTTTTTCCCTTTACTGCACCATAAATTGCATTCTAACTCCACCGTTTTTCTGTATGTTATTAGAAAAGCAGTAAGAAACTTCAATCAAAGTCTAAACCGCAAGAAAGCCTTCAAGATTCAACTTACGAAGAGTTAGACTTGTCAAAATTGAACGACACAATGACAATCACCAGTCATTGAATGCAAACGAAGAAAACACAACATATCAAGAATTGGATGTAGCACAAATGAATAAAGAAGATGACTATCAGGCACTAAACGCAAACGAGGGAGACACAATTTATCAAGAGGTAGATACAACGCTAATGAAGGAAGAAGATCACGATTACATGTCAATGACAAAAAAATAAAAGAGAAGAAAGCAAGAGGTTTACGAAATGAGGCATTTAAAAGTAACGATACAGATATCTTTCTAATAATATGTAAGTTTTAAAATATATTTCTTCTTCCTGTTCTTTTTTTCTCGTACCTTGAGTATGTAGAAATAAGAATTTATTGCTGGGAGAAAAAGGCATCTATAAATTTGATTCAATTTTCTTTCTTAATCATAACTATTCATAATTGATCACGGCCTACTATATTGGTGTTATACACATTTATACACATTTAATGTACATGCAGAATATAGATGAATTAGCTCATAATTATGTAAAGCCTTCTTTTTTGTTTTATATTTAAGAGGACATTAAACTGTTTGCTTCAAAAAATGTTTGTTCAAACTAAATTGTTAACACCTAACAAAAATGTAGAAAAATAATTTCAAAAAGAAATGTTTACGCTATTCTTGTCGTTAGGGGGTTTCTTATACCATTTTATGCAACCTTTCTACGTTTTTAAGAAATAATGAGACACACCACAACTCCTACAATTAAAGTGTCTTCTAATTTGCATATCATTCAGTTCTTTTCTAATTTCGTTTAGTTTGTGCTCAACTACCGCAGTTTTATGTGAGTTACTTTTTGGTACCGGTGGCGCCTAAATTTAATCTTCTTGTGCAATTCTTAATATTTGGCCTGTTGGTCATATTAAGGCAGGTACATTAAATGAGCAAACTGCAGGATTTTCACACTCACCATTGGATATGAGAGGGAGTGAAAAAATGGGAATGTCGTTTCTGGAAAATGCGTTCTGTGCAATATCAATTTAGGTCTATTGTCATGTGATACTGTCTGTACCAAATAATAATTGATAATCCATACTCGCCCGTTCACATTTAGCATGCAGCAAATGTATTCATACACTAAGTTAATTTTAAAATAGGTCCAATACAAATGCTCTATTTTTGGGTCTACGTTGCGTAGCAACCAAGAGGCATTGCAGTTACTCGTTTATTCTTCTAGCTCAACTATCAAATCACTCAATTGTAGCGTATATCCGTTTGATAAGCAAATATTAAGGCGTCGTGTGGATGATGTATGATAAATTTATTTGAAAATTGTCAAAATTTTGTCAATTTTCTGTCCAAAAAAGGACAAAATTCCGGAACTTTTTAAAGCCAATGTTGTATATGAATTTAAGTGTCCTGGTTGTGGTCATACATACATAGGCAAAACTAAACGAAACCTACACTTAAGACTAACCCAACATGCTACTAATTACAACAATTCTAGTGCTATCTCGCAACATTCACTCATTTGTCCAGACGCCAACTACATCTCACACCTTTTCTCACTTCATGACTTTGACTCCGACACCGATCTTACACGCTTGCCATTTAATTCTTGTAATTTGATTCCAAGTAACACCAAAATCTTATATCGCTGTAAGAATAATAATCCTAATCAACTTCTCATCTTAGAAGCGCTTTTGATAAAACGCAATATGTCATAACTTAATTGTGCTCTCAAAGCTTGAAAGAAATTATCTCTACTTTAAATGTAAGTATACTGCCAAATTGTTGAATCTCTTTGTTCTCTAATTACGTAACTGTTACATTGCTTGTAAATAATTATATAAAATTTTCGCAGCCTGCATTGTAAACTATGAGTCTGATGATATCTTTGGAAGAAAGACGAAATATTACACCATCTTTTGTTTCAAACTCTTGTATTATCTTTAAAATCAAGAAAACAAGATGTCCGTTTTCGGAATTTGTTTTATTTTGTTTTATATAACAACCCGGTAACGAATCTAGGCGCAACCCGGCAGCACGATCACAGCGAGCAGTAGCGAGCAAAATAAACCAAAGCTGCTTGATTTTAAATTCAAAGCACTTTCAGAAAAGCACTATTGGTTTTGAATTTCTAAAGAATATCGTTTCACCAATGGACTTGTCTCTGAGGGGTATAGAGCTGTAAATACATTCCAAAATATGCAGCAGCAATTTATTTTGACTAAACCTAGATCAGCCACTGTAACCACCGTTAAACGTCAAGACAACATCTTTGAAATTAAATGTAGCAAGTTAATGTACTAACTAAAATAAATTACTTACATATAATCATAGCATCATCTACTTCATGTTAAAGCTCGGTGTTATACACCGTACTAGGATACTGTTCAAACAGGACATATTTTATTGACTAAATGTCTTGCTCTTACGCTACTCTTCATTTATATCAATATTTAGTCTCTTAACTCTTATCTACGCTTTATTTAAGTCATCTGTAATGTTGTTAATCGCCAAAAATCTTTTTCTGTCGACTAATATAGCACTTCTATAGACTGCATTTCCAAATAAAATTTTAGATGTGACACCACCCTACACCAACCCATATGTATGGTCCAGCATTTTAGTGTATTTGGGCCTGTTGGTCATACGGAAATTATTAAGTCACTGGTTTTCAAGTGGGTATGGGGTTTCCACGATCGACGATTTTCTAAAACTAGCTTAAGACATATTTCTTACAACCGAAACAAGAGCAGAATTAATAATCCATTGTTTCAGGTGCTCTTCAACACAAGGTTAAAAAATTGTATTGTCATTAACTTTATTCTACCGATGATGTTAAAACATTGTTACTCTTAAAGCGGAAATTGGAAGCCAGCCCCTTTTTTACGTCGACACTTTATGTTGATGAAACGTTGATCTCAAGAGGTCGTATTCTTTCTGCCCTTATAGAACCTTTCTTATTACATAACTATTGCCCTGAGACATAGGCGATTGAACAAATCTAAGCTTCGTTTTTATTGTAGAATTTGTTGTATCGTCTGTTTCTTTCTTCTTGTGAACAGAAACTGGATGCTCAAGAAAATTAAGAGGACATAGCGATGCATTTCTTTTGTCTTTTCGTTCACGTTTTGCATTTGGTCAGCTCATTCTATTTGCCTAAAGGCTGGTCAATGTCATATTGCAAATTATTTCAAGTATATCTTACCTTTGTGAATTTTGTAGCCTGTTTCGTCGCTAACATACCCGGACTTTTTTTATAAACAATTTACACAGTATGAGTTGTACAGTTTTGTACATTAAAATTTGTACGTAAAGTTAAAACACTTCCGAGTTGGGAAGACAGAGTTTATATAATTCATATATACACATTTCGTATAACCACATAATTTTTACACACACTCCGTATATTCCATACTCCCCTTTATTGCCACATTTACATTCTTCTATTAGATATCGACTTGTGACAAAATAAAAAGTACACTCGCTTGCTTTAACATTCTAATTAATCATTTCAACATTCTGCAATTATAAAATTGTACTTTCAAGTGCTTTTCCTGCTGATCAATGTAAATATATATTTATTTTTTTGTATGGTATAACACGTGTTTGATTCAAGCGAATTAATATCATAATTTTGCTTATAATTTTAATTATCTATTACACACCTTGAGTGAAGCAGCTGTTTAAAATGTCATTGTGGGGAGGAGATAAATTCGTAAGTGAGATGTCATGATGATAGATAAGTATAAAGTCAATTTTGTTAGCATGTGTGTGAAATACATAAGCGAGAGCACTTCTTACGTTTTCGATTTCATTACTTCGTGTGAGCAAAAATTGGACTAAAATTGATGTTTGTGTATATTGAAAATGTGAAGTAGATTTTCGTACGTGTGTGGGACTACCGTCGTTTAAACGACGGCGTTGTTCAGTCTTTTGAAGAAGGTCAGCCATATGAATAGCGATATGTTTTATTCAGTTAGGGAACTTAAAGTGTCTGGAATAAAAAATTGTTGTTAATACAAATGTGGAAGAATCATGCCCTTGTTCTATTGTACTAAGGAAATAAGAAATACGAAATGAAAATCGTGAAAAGAGGAGATACATGGCGTATGTTTATGTTGTTTGCACACAAAAATTTAGTTCATTATTTTTAAAACAGTTTTAAAAATTGATCAGTTCAAGAAAACATCGACGAGGCTAGACACATGATAAAAAACCTGATACTCTAGACAATTATTCAATTGTTGGAAACTGTGTCTTTTCTCAAACTAAAACTTAAACTTCATAGTGAAGTTCCTTTAACAGCAGCACTTGTATCTATCTGTCTATCATATTGCTATAATTCTCTTATCCTTTAGGTGTTATTGCAGGCGTTATTGCAGTTGGTTGTGTTATACTCACTGTTCTACTTATGATCTTTTTGTTCTGGTTTGTAATAGATAATTGTTATTACGTAGCACAGCCCAAATTGTGCAAGAACAGCATGTGCAACGTATTATTTTTTTTTTGGACAGATCTTTTGAACGTTATTTTCATCTGCAGTCTCAATTCTCTATTTTCCGTATTTTAAAACATTTTTATGGTCCGGTTCTTTGATTGGCTGCTTATATTGATGTCGCAATGGATAGAAATTAATGTTCATTTAACTGAATACATATATAATTGAACAACCCAGACGTTCATTACTTTATTGTAGAATCTTTTCCACCAAAAACACGAACAATATGCCTGATTGCGTTGTATATTGTGTTACTTTGTATATCAATCAAACAAAACAATGAAAATAATTCAAACCAATGATCATAAATGATGAAGAGTGTTAAAATTTTATTGTTATCCATATCTACTTGCATTGATCGATATTAAGCGAACATTTCAACCATTTTATCAATAAACTAAGAAATTTATTTATCGTGCGTCATTGACTCACTATACCTGATAAAAATTGCTTACTCAGATTAATCAGAAACCTCAAAGCTCAATAAAATTTTTTCTTTGCTTAAGTTTGGTGACGTGAAATTAAATGAAATGGTCCCATTTTTATAGCACAATATGTGGAAAGCAAAAGCTTTGTAATACGTTTATGGAACCCATTAAGTATAAGAAAAGGACGATGGATAAGAAGCATTTAGCAGTTAACAATAACGAAGACGTCCACGAGTACGAAATACCAGTTCCTAACGTTGTTATGGTAAGGCTTAGTGGTATTAATCAAGAGAAACTTCAGAAACAAAGGTTATAGACCATCACAGTGAACACTCACAACACTTTAAGCGGTGCACTTAAGTTGCTCTAACTATCTCAGCTTTTTTTATGTTTTCTGTGGTCTTTGTAAGCTTTAGCACACAACCACAATATTTGTTTTATGTGTCTTGACACCTTTCTCCTTTAACCTGTCTTTCCTGTCTTCTATCGCTTTTCATCATTTTTCATGCGAATTTCACTATCACAGTGTCATTATCAGTTATCTTTTAAAGAAAAAGTCTCACAAAGTGCTTTGTGCACTTAGCCAGCGATAGATAGCCATTTTTGAGACACCAAAAAATAGTAGCATGTTCGGTTGTTAGTGCAGCAATAAATCCAACCAACTATTTTCCATCAACCGCCAAGAGAGGAAGGCCAAAAAATAAAGAAGAATTAACGAGTGCATATTTTAAGAAAGATTTTCACGCTTGGTTAGTCAGGTTACAATCCTTAAACTCTGCCAAATATCGGAAGTTCAATGTCAGAAGTAAAAACAATCATGCAAAGCATTTCTGCGGGGCTCATTCTCTAAATTCACAATTATTTTTTTATGTCATCAGCATATCAGTAACCAACTTCGATCAGTGTCTCAAGAGCAAAAAAACAATCAAGATTCAACTTACCAAGAGTTAGATTTGTCAAAAATGAGCGACGATTGTAACAATTACAAGTCGTTAATTACAAACGAAGTCGATACAATTTATTGAGAACCAGATACAACACAAATGAATGAAGACGTTGATCATCATCAACTAAAAGCAAACGAAGACGAATCGACTCTTCAGACAAAAAGCAAATGACTATAGAAGATAGTGGTTACGAATCACTAAGATTTTCAATGAGAGAGAGAAAAGAAACTGCATAACGAAATGACGTAAGTCACCATGAAATAGGCACATATTATATTAGAAACACTATAGTTAAGTTTCAAAGAAAACGTAAAGCTCGAGTAGGCGAAAAATTACTTGTATGTGGATTATTGCGTTAAATAAAAAGGTTATGTTCTCCTGAACTGCAGTACAGTGAATTCGGTTGAAGTCATTGATTTGGTAAAAAATGGCAATTGTATTTCTATCATTTTGTTATTGCAGACGTTTCCCATAGCTACTATAATAATGAACTCTAAAACATAATAAAGTAAATGGTTTGAAACCGGGAGTATCGTTATATGTTTGTAAATGATGATCGTCCACGTTAATAAAGTCCTGAGAAGACTGTTTTTGTTGTTGTTGACTGACGTTTCGACAACCTTAGTGGTAGTTATCTTCCGAGTCAAATGAGGAGTAAACGTCAGGTTAGCCGTGTTTGTTATCTGGTTCTTACGTCATTGTATTGTGTGTACAGGAAATGTGCATTGTCATTGTGAATTAGTGTGAAGTGAAATATTTTATTTTTAGTTGTGATGTGTGATTTAGGTAAAACATAAGCTGGCGTACCCTAAAACATCACCAATAATTGTACACAGTCTTCCTGCTGTTTTTGGAAATGGTGTTTAAAAATTATCGATGCAAATATTATTTTGGTTATCTGTAAGCACAATATAGAAACAAACAGTTGTCCAATTCCCTTGAAGTTTTTTGTGTGAAGCATATCTTATTACGCATGTGATTAGCATAGTGACGGCCAGTAAATTGCATATTAGTAATCTGATTAAATATACAGCACCAAGCTGCACAGCGAAGTAGGACTACTGGTTGTTTCTCTATAGTGTGTCAATAATTAGTTTTAACATGTGTTCGGTTTCATCTTTTTTCCAGTTTTTTGTAGAGCTTGCACTCGAAACTTATTTCTACCGACGTTTGAAAAACGTGAAGGAGAAAAATAAGGAAATATTCCGTTATGTTTTATAATCTCACTCACTACAAATCTCCCTTCGCTGTCACTCTCAAACTCGAAGAAGCTTTAAACGGAAAGTTGTTGCCAAATAACGTTTTAGTTTACCACATCCATCTGTTCCACTCTTTTGAGTACTAACATGAGATGTGTCACTTACGAGTACGGTGAGATCATTCAACGTCGTAGCATACTTTTTTGCCTTTGAATTAATTAAAGAAATGGCCCACATAATTGAAATAAACTTTATAAAAGTCAAACTTTGCATTTTCTGAGTAAAATATCCTTTAATTAGATGTGTAGTAAAACATTTTTAATGCATTATCTCTCGAATGAAATCGTGTTAATTAACTGTTAACAATATAGTAAGAATCCTATCCGAAATGATTCAATCTAAAGTCACTCGTGCGAGGTTTTTACAAACACAGTTCAGTTTTATAGCAAAGGATATTCCGGAAATAGTTAAACGATTTTAAACATCAGCCCACAATGTTCCTTTTTTAATATTCTTCGACTCACTTCTGTTGAAATTCTCAGTTGGAAAAGGAATCTTGAAAAATAATTCAACTTCCTGCGAACAAATTCACTTACACCTAACCTGGGCGTAGCGCCTACTTAGCTTGTCTGAAAAACTCTCAATTCCGTGCAATGTACTTATAGTTTTATTAATAGCATGATGGAAATAATTTTGAAGACGGCAGTATCTACGAAGACATGGTATCGTGCCGTACCATCTTTACCGCAGGTAGCCAGAGTCGGTGATAGTTCCTAGTTTCCCCGTCTGCCACGAGTCCGATGTATGAAGTATATCGCATTGTAACTTTAGCCAAAGTTAGAAAACGATGAGAAATGCATTCAATCTAAAGTCACTCGTGCTTGCTTTTCAAAATTGCTCTTTAGTGCACGCTATAGCTACCAACCATTATAACTTCTAATAGCATAGATCCTAAATATATGAATCTCCTAAAATTTGCTGGTTTTTTTGCTGGCCTTTAAGAAGTCTAACTAATGAGATGACTAGAAATTCAAAGTTTTTTATAATTGATTTTTTTGACAAATCGAATTAAAAAAAATAAAAAAAGAGTACGTCAATAACTGCGAAGGTCTTTACGTTTCAAACACAATTCAATTTTAAAACAAATGATATTTCGCGAATAATAAATGCTAAAACAATTTTTAATATTTTTCCCTTTTCTGTTGAAATTCTCAGCCAGAATAGGTTCCTGAAAAGAATAAAACTTCCTGAGATTAATTTCATATAAGTTGACACATGACCTGGGCGCAGCGCATAATTGTGTTTCAATTTCGTGCTTAATATTTATATTTTGATAAACAGCATCTACAAAGACTTGTAGATGCTGTTTATCAAAATATAAGACTATCTTGCTGTAACATTTATACCATAGGCAACTAGTTTCTTGAGTAATAGTTCCTAGTTACCCACAATGCATCGAGTCCGATTCATGAAGTAAATATCATTGTAACCAATTGGAAGTGTAACTTATAATGTTAAGCATGTGGAGACAACTATTTTCTTACATTGTCACGTTCATGTACGTGTTTGTAACATAATTTGATGATTGTGTTGTGGTGTAAATGATGTTGAACCATTTACTTATTTACCATTACAACAAGAAGAGTGTTGAATAAAACTCTTTACTTTGTCATTACTTTGTAATCTAACTGCGTTCCTTCTCTTCGCAACACATTGACAAAATATAGTGTGGTTCAGTATTTTCAGGTACGTTAAACTAAACGTGTTCCGTGATTGTAGCTCTCAAAGCGGAAATCGAAAGCTGGCTCGCCTCTATTATGTAGATCACACGTTGTTTTAAGTGTTTACATCCTTTCCGTCTGTTGTAAGCTCATTCTTATATTTGTCTGATTAAGAATGGACAAATAAATGACACTAAGCTTTATTTGGTTTCAGAGTTCGTTGTATTGACTGTTTGGCCCTTCATGCGAAATCCAGCACAAAATTCACGGAAATGAGGAAAAAAGAATGATGTACTTCTATAATTTTTTCGCTCGCGTCTTAATGTTCGTCGGCTTCTTACAGTTGACTACAGGTTGGTCAATGTAATATAGTGAAATTATATTTCTTTGCTTTTTTACTTCTTACAATTATTTAGACGGTATTTTTATTTACACCTGTTGACAACTGTCTTCTTATAGTAAATATTGTGTAATATTTTACAATGAAAATTGTGCAAGTGCCATATAATTACGAATTAAAAGCGAGGCTCTTCCGTGTTAAAATGCACGAATGGCATGCTGGAAAATGCGGAGTTTAAATTATGGAGTGTAGAACGAGTATGGAGTTGGAATGCGCAGCAGAGCCTCCTTTACTAAGTACAATTTAACACATCTCTGTGTTTTCCTCTCTGTACCACATAAAGTTAAAAATGCCGAATCCTAGTTCATAAAAGGTGTTTGTTTCACATGCATGGTTTTCAACTATAAAATAACATGGTTGCCTCAATTTGTTTTGTTCTAGTATGTCGAATTAATATTGTATTTAATTACTTAATTAGAATTTGCTATTCAGATTCAAAGGTGGTATTACAAGTAATACAACCTTGTATTGCGTCTGTACTGGTGATATATTACTAACAGCCCCAAACTTTGAGCATGAAATAATAAAAATCATTACAAAGTATTTACATACGTATGCATAAAAGGCAAGGGGGATCATGTGGCTCTGCAGCCTCCCCCCTGCCTTGATAAATGTTGAGCAGATAAAAGCAGTCGGGAATTATTTGCTGAAAAATTGTGTAAATTATATCATATTGAAAATGAAAAAAATCCCCCTAAAAAATGTAGGCCCGCCTTCCCATGACTATTTACTAACCTCCCTCAGCCTTCGAGTACATTTAATCAGTAAGCCTCACTTATAATAATTTGTGAAATATTAACTATATTTGCTGACAAATATAATTTTTGTTTTTAGTTTCCAGACTTCTATGGTAAATTATATTTTTGTTTGTGTTTGTATGTAGTAAGTGTTTTTGCCATACAATACTATAATAATGGCACAACAACACCTGCGCTTTGCCAGTGGCATAACCGAGGGATGTAGAGTGTCAAGTGATGGGTGCCTTTGAACATTAGGGAAGTCCAGAAAAATTAACATAAAAAGTTATTTAAGTACTAAAATATGTTTATGAGAGATCGCTATTTTGTTACAGCTTTGAAGTTTTGTATACTGTTAATGAAATTTAAATACTGTTTGTGTTGAGGAAAATTTGGAGATTTATTCAGCAGTTGTGTAGCCAGCAAAGGAATTTATCGAAATGAAATGTATACGATTAGCAGGCTACCAACAATGAGATTATTTCTTTGGTATCAATATTTGCCTGAAAGAGAAAAAATGAAAAACGCCAGTAATGGCAGCTAAATAGAATATTTCACTAATCTAGTCTAGTAAAGAAATCGTTCATGCGTTTTTTTTACGTCACGTTACAATTCAGCTATCTTACATGTCACATCTGATACGAATGTTACGTGAATTTTATAGGATTATAGGAAAAAGTTTTTTATAAACGTAAGTGATAAAGAATGATCAAAACATTCAACTATTCACTTGTGGTGTATTCAGCCTGCTAGTTTAGTCGTTCTATGTAAATATTTTGGTGTTCGCTTACAACAAAAACATCAGATTTTTAAAGAAAAAACTGTACTAATGTTACGAAACTTATAGATCACGACAAAACAAACAGTTAGGCAGCAGATCTAAGAACACAGTCGAATATATTACGTTAAGACCAACATAACGTTTAAAGTTTCATTAACTTGTTAATCGGCCTTACATTGATTACGAAATCTAACGCTACTCAAAAGCAAGAACAGCTGGTTTCAACGCTGCAAGTGTCGTTGTAAAACCATGCAGCTGTTACATTTGTAAACAGTATTTTTCTGTGTCTTACAGGTTTATCGTGTGATGTTTCTGGAGGCAAACGTTTGGAATGTGGAAATAATGTACAACAACAGGATCAATGTCCAGAAACATGTTGCTTTAACCAAACAGTAAATCCTCCTTGTTATTTTAATAGAAAAGGTATAAAATACTATTTGTTGTTCCTGCACTTATGTAAAGTGTAAAGCTACAAGAAATTTGCTTTTGAAAAGAAGTTTTTTGCTCGTCTTTACCCACGAATTTCTAATTTTTTCCACTGTTTCACATTATATTATTTTTTCTGTAGACTTGGGTTTGTGAATTTTAATTTGGTTAAAACATTGTGTTTCACTTTTTTAATTTTTGTTTAGGAAAGGATTTTACGTTATTTTCAATGTACTTATTTTGTATTTTACAATTGCATTTACAGGTTAACATATCATTTTCATAAGTAGAGCGTATCAATGTTTGAATGACAACTTTAGATTAAAACATGATAAATCAACAGATCGTTGAAATTTCTTTTTAGGCTATGGTCCTATTAAACACGCAAACGGACTTTGCATTAATGTACAAGGTACACAACGTCTCATTTGGTCAAGTGACTGCACTTCAAGAAATGCTTTTTTCTTGTTGTCATATGACTATCCACCATATCACGTGACTACAGGAAAATGTATTTTACCATCCAAGTGAGTTTATGTATTTTTTTTAAATTTGTTTAACAAACAGTTTATTGCAATGTTACTGGAAGAGTTTCTTTGGTCATCTAATAATAAATACTCCAAAATCATTCATCTAAAAATGACAATTAATTGCAATAAATGCACGAATAGTTTTTAAACACCCTTATATCGCCCGCTTTCTGGCGAAAAAGTGGACGAGGCTTCGTAAAGTACAGAATTGACCACAAACTTCTTACCAAATATTTGGAGTTTAGACAAGGAATATTGTCTATACCATTATAGAAGATAAATCCTACAAGACAAGCTCAGTGAGCACGGGGTTTCAATTGGCAAAAGAGAAGTTTTCTTTTCGATAAATCACAAGTAATGACAAAGCAGATTCTGCCGCACGTATTATATGCAGTAAAGAATACACCCAACCTAAAGAGTGTTTCTAGAAAACTTAACAGAACTGCATTATGATTGTAGTAATGATTCTGCGGGATTGTGCTCATCAAGCGTTCATAATTTTTCCACACTATAAGTTTTAATTGTATTATGGCACTTACATGTCAGCCTAAAACGTCTTGTACTCATTAAATCCACTAATCAAAATCCAAAAATTTTTTATGCTTTCTGCCAGACAATTACAGTAAACGTGACCAACTTTGCATTGTATACGAGCATGCGAACACAACGGAATAACTTTACTTGAACACTCATGAATGTTTCGTAATTTTTCCTCAAAAAAATGCTGTAGTAAAGTCTTATTGTTCTGGGCATAAAACGGGACCTCAACTTTTTGCCACATGGTTGTGAGTTTCAAGGATGGGAGCTGGGGTCATTCAATTCATGATTCGATTCGATTCGATTCAATTCAATTTAATTTTATATGCAATTCGGGAGAAAGAAAAGCTTGCACAGTTTTTGAGCAGATGCCTTGAAATTGTTTTAAAGATAGCAATTGCCATGATTGTTTGCCAAAATAACCTAAGAGTTCTAAGGCAGTGGCGGATCTAGGGTTAGTCAAAATAGAGTACTGCTGCACATTAAGGAATATATTTACATTTCGAAGCCCCTCAGAGATAAGTCCATTGGTGAAAGTATATTCTTTAGAAATTGAAAACCAATAATTCTTTTCTGAAAGTACTTTAAATTTAAAAGGTAAGCAGCTTTTGTTTATTATGCTCGCTGCTGCTAGCTGTGACTGCCCTTAGTACCGCTACTGTTCTTAGGTTATTCTTGCCACTGACCATGCCATTTGCTGTCTTTAAAACAAATTTTTGTGGGTAGCCGCTGCGCATGCGCGGCTAATCACTATGTTACTCTGAAAAAGTGTCCGTCGGTTTCTCAGTCGTTATCCTTGAAGATAGTCTGCTGTATGGATGACGAAGAAGAATTCCGCTTTGTGTGTTCGTTGTTTTCACGTTAAAATATCGCATGTTGTTTTGATAAGTAGACTGTTATTGTTCCAAGCGAAATTTTCCGGTGAAGCAAGATCAAACTTTATATGCTAAATTATATAAAAATACAATGTCGTTATTCAAGTAATTAAACTTGAAATATCTTAGTCAAATCTGGTATCTCGGTTGCTCAGTTTACAGCAGTCATTTAATCTTGTACTGCGTATTATCATAATTGCAATGGATCTGAGCTCAAGATAGCTACATGTTAATGTAGCTTATACATCGACATACTTGCTTTGAGTGAAACGTTCATTTAGATTTGTCATAAGTTCGAAGATGTCTTTGGCTTTAGTTGGTATCATTGTCAAAGTTTTGTTCTTCTGCACTTAGTTTTGTTTGATTTTTTTGTATTAATTTTTTGTTCTGGAAATTGTGTAAATCTGAAATCGCAAAGAATATAATTAGGCTCACACAAAACGCAAATTTTAACCCTCGCGTTTTACAAAAGCGATAAAATCAAAAATGTAAAAAAAACTTTGTTTAAAACAACGCATATAAATCGAGATTAGATTTCAAAATGTCGCTAACTTATCAATTTACGTTATTATAGCTTGAAACTTGCTGATCCTGGGACAAGAGTTGAACTTTTTCTAACAGAGAGTAGATTTTGCGGCGGTCACGTAGGAAGATACCGACCAAACAAGAATGGAAATTTATACTACTTTCATAATGATGGACTATACAAAATCTGTATTGGTGGTTCATCTGTAGTCAATAATGAATGGCAGCCTAATGGCAATGAAGTTGTCTTTATCGATGAAAAAGTTTGTGAAGTTAATAATTCGTGCAAATTCAACTATGGTAAGTTGCATCACCAATTTGAGTCATCAATTTCGCCAATACGCTACGAGACGTATTACAGTTTATAAATATCTTTACATAGCGATGATTGTTGAGAACTATGCATAGCTAATCTTTATGAATAATAATTGAATCTTGCATAAAATATGCATCAACTTTGGCTCAATTCTTTAGTGTAGAATTGTTAAATCGAATATGATGATACAAATTTCAGTAGTGCGATTATGCCAGGTTGAAATTTCACTTTTTATTAGATTCAATTGAAAGAATGAAATTAGGTAATGCTTTTGCTATTCAGTATCAGAGAGTAATTTCAGCACACAAATTAAGCGTTATATTGTAAATATGACTCTGCTAAAATGCGTGTTTCAAACGATGCCTTCACTTACATTGTTAAACTTGAGAACATGTGGATTTCGCTTCATTGTGTCTCTCAATGAAAGTTTGTTTTTAACGGTCTCTCCAATAAGTGTTAGACAGGAAACTAATGCTCGTTGTTGAAAAATGTTCGTTCATTTAAAATGTTTAAATAATATCAAGCAGTGGCGGATCTAGGGTACCACAAAATAAATTATAACTTTTCAATTTTAGCTTCAAATTACTTTTAGAAAAAAGCTATTGGTTTTTAATTTATAAAGATCTTAATTTTGCCAATGAAAAGGTGTTTAGAAATGTAAATATATTCCAAAATGTGCTGCACTAATTTATTTTGAGATCCGCCACTGATGTAAGGGCATAGGGCATAGGAAATAGTTTGTAAGTTACGTCTATTGTTTGAAATAACTTTGTATCGTCGCTCGTTGTTTTTATATACATTACTTAAATTACATACTTTATTTCTTCCTCTTAATAGAAAAATATTAACCACTTTTCTCTTAAGTGAATGTTGCGGTGGTGTAGATTGTTCTTTTTCTTGATTTGTTTAGAAATATTCTGGAAATATATTTTAATATTATCGTGATTTTTTAGTTTACGAAAGAAAGATTGAGAATGGAGATGATTTAAATATCCAATGTGATGAATCGTGCTCTAACTGGGTCATTGAAATGCGTTCAGCTGAATTTGGTGTTTTGTTAAAAGAAAGGGGGCGAAGTAGAAAACCATATGGGATATCTTCGATGAAAAAAGACTGTCTGTCAACGTCAGCGTTGAGTGTTGCGCAAAATCAGTGCAACGGAATAGAAAAATGTTCGTTTACAGTACGGAAGGAGGATTTCTTATCAAGACCATCCAATTGCAGAGAAACATCAACATTACTCGTTTACTACACTTGCAAAACGCCTAAATCAGGTATGAAATAACATTTTTGTACCGATTAAAAATTGTTTGGAGTAATGGTAGTGGTGAGATTTAGGAAAAATAAGGGGAAATGTGTGTAAAATTGTTTGGGGACATGTTTTGTTAGATTATGTATAATTTCCTATAAATATGAAGAAAAAGGTTCGTAGTATATACGCCTCCTCGAGACGAATTAAGAAAATTTTGACTAGAGCAAACAGAAAAGGCTTTGCTTACGTTTGTCACTCATATGATGACAAATATGTCTTAAATTAACCTCGAATTGATGAACTGTATAATCCTCATTATTTATAAATTAATTTGAGGAGGCTCCCTACAGTTACTAAGTCGGGGACTAGTGACAATTCGGGTGCGCATATTGTGCTCATGTCGAGTGGATTTTTTTACATAAACGCCTGACTGCGCTGACTTTATTGAAGATTTTTTCAGTTTTCCTTCGGTAAATTTTTTTAAAAGGTCGTGTGGATGTTTATTAAAACAAAAAATGTAACACGCAAAATAGAACAAAATCTACAAGTATGTTTTCATGTAGCTGAAATTTTCAAATATCTGAAAAAATTATTTGTAGAATTCCTTCAATTGATTTCGTTTTCTTGAGTTGTTTGAGTAATAATTTCACCTGGGTTTCACGTTGTAGGGTGACTTTCACAGGGTCTTCGTTTATGAGTTCAAATTTTGAGGAATCGGAGAGGATTTCTGACATTTTGTTGTTGTAGTCGGTGAAATCATTACTCAAACAACTCAAGAAAACGAAATCAATTGATGAACAAACTTACAATAAATTCCTTCAATATTAAACATAATGCTTCTTCAATGAATAACAATCGTCACGCAAAAAAAAATAAAAAAGTTCACCCAACCGAAAAAAAAGATACGGTTAATTCCTTAAAAACTAAACGATAAAAGTGTAAAAGAAATGGAGATATGGTCGCAAACAGTTATCCTATTCAAACATCTTTAGACTTTACTGACATTTTTTAACATTCCCGCATAGTTTATATTTCCAAAGTTCCAGTGTGCTTGATGAAAATAATGTTTTTAGTGAAGACTACCTGAAACGCCTGAATCTTTGGTGAACTGTTCGGAGCCTCCTTAAACATTAATATAATTTATATATAAGGGCTTTATAAAATGCAGGTAAAAATGAAAGACACAATATAATCCGATATTTGGACTTTAGTACTCGCGTTTGCATTGGGCATGTTTCTCGAAATTTTAGTATCTTGAACAACATTTTTCATATTGGACTCCATGTTTTTTTCTATTTTGTTTTATTCGTGTCATGTTTCAGCGCAAGCTATGTCAAAATTCCTTCTCGTCAATTCAATGATCACTGTTAAAAGCACCCTTATATATATGAATAATATTTTCACAGTTTTTACTTTTGAGTGGTTAGCATAACATAGCTACACTATTTGCGTTCACCTTGTCGCGTACATTTTTTGCTGAATTTTTATATAAAAACGTAGCTCAGCGTCTTTAATTTTTTTTACATTAATTGTTTGCAGTGGTTAGCACAACAACAGTAACACAAGTCAACCCTTTGGCAAAAAGTAATCCTTTACCTGCTGTACCCAGCACGGAAGCCACCTTACCCAACAGCAATACTTCACCCAGCAAGAAAACCACGATGGCAGACCTTCAAAATACATTGACAAAATCAAGTAAGAAAGATAGCGACAACTCAGGTAAAAAACATCACTTTACTTTTTGTAATCATTCATGGGATTATCAGTGGAATGCCTATTGGGGAAATTTAGTGAAGGGCATGTGCCTCTTCATCAGTGCGGCTTTTTCAGATATTACACGTTGCTTTGAACTTCCCATCGGTTAATTCAAACAACGACGTTTCTGTTTTAAAGAAGCTCCTTCTTTAGCATCGAGTAATCTACATACACTTTGTTCCCAGTCAGAGAAGGTGAAGGAACAGTGTGCTTATACATGCAATTTTTTCCCCTACATTTGGTCGGATGAACATAAACTCTTCCTCTTGTTTTATCTTGCTTTATTTAGTTGCGAAATTAAAAAGGGGGGGTTGTGCTCATTCGACCAGATCTTGTTAAAAAGTTTGCTTGTATATGGTCACATTGTAAAGGTTGTACCTTTCAAATACATAATATGGTTGAGGGATGTAGAGTGGCAAAGTGAACTAATAAGTTGAAAAGTAGTTGAATGATAATGACTAGAGTATCGTTGACAACTCGATAGTTGTTGAGCACATATTTATACATGTTATGCCGTTTTAAGTTTTTTTTTGAAATAAATTGTTTTATTACGAATTAAGACATGTATATATGAATTCATCCCGCCCCAACCAGGGGAGAAATGAGAACGACAATGGCGTGTGAATATTCATATATTCAGCTTTTCCTGACTAATTGGGTGTGTTAGCAACTTGAATTTCAAAAGAAATCAGCATATATGAATATTCACCCCCTCCAATTATCGTTCTAGTTTCGTCCTTCATCCCAACCAGCCTACTCCCATCAACGAGTATGCTATGCGAAATACCATATACTTTATTTGTTCTGTCTTTGGGACTTTTGTAATCGGGGGTGTTCACCGAAACGCCTTTTTTTTGTGCATGCACACTTTGAAGCTATTGAGCTCTCCGTAGTTACGAATGTACAAGAAGAACAAAAATAGTCAAAACGACAACTGTACTGCTATTATTATACCTATAGTTTTGCTTCCACCCTATTACTATTTGTACTGTTTCTGCCATTTATTTGTGGAAATGTTTGATTTCACAAATAAAGCTTAATTGTCAAAAGCACTTACCAAAGGGGTCATTAAAAACAACATTGATGCACTGAATTTTGTGTAATGAATTCTCTGCTTTTTCCAGGTGTTATTGCAGGTGCTGCAGTTGGGGCTGTTTTGCTGGTTGTTCTACTTGTATTAATCATCTTTTTCTTCTGGTTTGTATTTTGCTGTTATTTTTGACAAACTCAGTAGTGGAACTAGTTAAAGCTCGTGTTAAGTAGACTTCTCTCTTAGACTGATTTTTTAGCACCTGTTAACTTCTACTAGTGTGATTTTTTTCAACTAGCATTTGATGCAATTGACCATTTCATTAACCTAATTGAACAAGATTCATGATCCAGCCTTTCATTGGATCCAATTTCAGATTGAATGCCAACAACATGCTTGTCCATAATGTTCTATTTATCCTGTGATAAAATTTAATGCATGAAAAAGATTCGTAAATCAAGTACAGTTTACTTGTTATAGTGCGTAACGCCAAAAATTGATCGTAAATCATGCGCTTTTTGTAGCCGCAGACGTCGAAAGCCAAGAGCCGATCATTTTTATTCTGAAGCCGTTAACTACAACAAAAAATCAAGAGAAGAAGAACTTTTAGCTGTTAGTATCAACGATGAAAGCGAGCGGCCATCTCCTGAAAACATTGAGAAAAAGAGAAACGTTGTTACGGTAGGGGATAAATCATATTTGTACTTGTCAAGATCTAAACTCTGGAAACAGAGATAATACACTGCGTGATTAAAGGTTTTAACCAAAGGTTTTGATGACATTTTCATAACTTCCCTTTCATTACCGGTCAACCAGCATGTGCATGATGCATGTTCCTCGTTTTTGTCGTTTTTTTTCTCAAAATTACCGTCAGCTTCTTTATTCCCCTATCAAGTTTTTTCCACGGTGTCAATTTGTTCATCAATATTTATTTTCACCATCGTTCTTTTCCAAAAACAATTATGAGGAATTCGCCTTTCACCATTTTCTCTTTCACCCGATTATCAATCTTCCCCTTTCACCATCATTACCATTCTCCTTCAACGATTAAATGCTTTTCCCTTCATCGATGTTCCTTTTTTCTGCTTACCTTCATCTTTTTTTCTTTTTTCTATCATCGCAATTAGTTTTGTTGATAATATATTCGTATGTTAGTTAATGCATCATTCTTCGTTAGCTTCTAACAATATCATCAATATTTAGGCACCATCAGATGATGTTTACGCAACACCCGACCAAGCTGATGAAACTGCTGTGGTAAGGTGTAGCACCATATTGTTTGCTTCTAAGGGCAAACTTGCAACAATGTCGTTAGTATTCCGAATGTATTGTGAAATATACATTCCAGAGGGGACTATTCCAAGATATAGAGTCTGTATATTAATATTCTGGTAAAAGCGTCCACAATTCAATTATCCACTGCGTTCATTTTTACTCTTTTTATATATCTTTTAAAAATAGCAATAAAACGCTTACACTGATTGGTCTAAAGGAAATCTGGGCTCAACCAATTAAATCAATCAAATTATTCAATCAATCAAAGAGTATTTGCAAGTTGATCATAAGTACATTTTAAAACGTTTCTTTTAAGTTTGCCTGTTTTGCCTATTTGTTGTTTATAAAAGAAATAAAAGATGTTTTTCGTGTTAGCATAGGCTTATGCAAACCTCGGAGACGTTTGTGAGAACTCTCGAGCAGGTGCAAATCTCGATCTTTGCTTTTAGGCATGCATTGATCATCTCAAAGGTGTCCTCGGTTTGCATAAGCCTGTGAAAACACAGTAAACATGTTTTGTTTGTTAAATAATTCGAAACTAGCTGGATGTTCTTGCAACATTCAATAAATGTTGCAACCTCAATGAGCTGTTTCAAGCAGAATTCGTTTTGTTAAACTTTACAATTGACGAATAAGAACTTGACAAATCTAATAATAATGGCGCATGCATGACATGAGATGAACATGCTTTTTGATGAACCAAATGATTACATTCATGTTAGATTTATAAAAGGTTTCTTTGAAGACGGTTTGAGCGATGATTTTCAAATTTCTAGCCAAAACTTTACCACACTAAAAAATTGCATGCTCAAATACGTTACGAAATACCTCTCAAACCCATTTGTCTTTAGGGACCATCTAACCACCTTTACGAAAAGCCCGACAAGACTCAAGAAAATGACATAATAGTAAGAATTAATGTTACAATGGCAACAATAATTTTTAGACTAACTTGACAATTTAATCACGCCCTGCGCGTTGAATCAAAAACAATCAAATACCTTTAGACTGCAACATCTTTGTTTTAGGTACAATCTAACGACTTGTACGCATATCCCGAAGAAACTGATAAAAATAAGATTATGGTACGAGTGAATATTGCAATAATGGATTGAGCGAGTTTCATCTATGAAAAAATCTTCGGATAAACAGTCACTTTAGCGTGTAACAACTCTGTTTTTAGGTACAACCAAACGAATTATACGCATTTCCCGACGAAACGGATAAAAATAAGATTGTGGTACGATTGAATACTGCAATAATGTTTTGAGACAAGATACCTATTGAAAAGGATTTGGATGAACAGTTTCAAAACAGTCAAATACCTTAGCCTGTAACATTTCTGATCTTTGTAGGGGCAATCTAACGACTTGTACACATTACCCGACAAAACTGGAGAAAATATGACTAAGGTAAGAATTAATATTCCATTAATCTTGTTTGTCAAAATTTCCTCTAAAAAGTATTTGGATGAGATGAAAAGAAAATGTTAAGAAAATGTCGAAAAGAACTCCATCCAAAATTACATGAAGTATCTCTAATAATAAAACTCTAGCATGAATTTTATTTTTTCACCTTTATTATTTTGCTTTTGTATATTATCTGCATGATCTTCTTCTGTTAATCAGATTTTTTCTCTTCCATCCTTGACGATTATCTTTAATTTCCTCCATCATTGTTCCCCTGTATCCTCTTTTATTCTATTGTCATAAGACTTTCTCTCATTAACACTTTCTTTGCTGTCCAATGCTCATCAATATATTCCATTACTTTATCAGGCACCTTCTGGTGACTTGTACAGCAAACCTGACAAGACAGGAAAAGAAGAGAGTCAATACGAGAATAGACCTGAGAGTATCGCCTACGCTAACAACCAAGGTGAGACGGAGGGCATTTCATAACACAAGCTATATATAAGCTATGAAGCCACAATTCTTTACCTTTCAGTCTACAGCTCTGTAAACGAAGACTCTGGGATAAAGATAACAAGATTTTTAATGTACGTTCAAGAGATGAAAAAGAGCGATAATTTTGGTTTTAAAAAAGAGTTCGAGGTAATTTCTTATCCATGTTTGTCATGTGTATCAAAGTTCCATGCAAAAGCTCATTAATGTCTCAGATGTGTATTTTATCGTGTGTTTTTTTCTGTATTTAATATCTTTGGTTGCATGAGAAACGAACGATTTTCGTTTGTTTGTTTTGAAGGAATTACCGACCGGTCAAATACATCCTTGGGATGTCGGTAAAAGTGCCAAGAATGCGAAAAAGAATAAATATAACAATAATACCGCTTGTAAGTATTGTGTGGATTTTCGTAATGTTTTATATTTTCTTGAAGTATGGAATCAATTTATGTTTTATTTTAATACCCACAAAGCTACTGCTCCTGTTAGCACACAGTAATGCAAATGATTATCGTAATGTACATTGGTGGATCGATAATATTGCTGTTCGTGCATGATTAATGTTATTTAATTGCAAAATCGGGATGCGTTTCTTCACATTCTACTGAAGAACTTGCAATCAATTATTTCACCAATCACTGGTTTTGACAGGACAAACTGTCAAACATTTCGCACATGGCAAACATTTCATGTGCATCCACCATCCATGACTTGTTGTGTTGAATTATTCGCGACGCTGCTCAAAATATCAGTAACGTTTTATCACAAATAAATGTGCCTCAAAAAGTCCAATAAAAGCGTTTTTGGTCGTGTCAAAACAGGATGTATGAAGCTTTTTTAAGTTTTTGTTGTTGAATTAAGAAAATTTTGAAGATAAAATTTTCGACAACTTCTCTTATTCCACGGCTTTAAATTCGAGAATTGAAGAACGGCTAGAGTCAACCTTTTTGTTCTTCTGATTTAGTTAATATTTCTTCTTAGATGATCATTCGCGGGTTATTTTATCAGGAGCAGACAGTTACATCAACGCAAACCTCATTCAGGTACTTGCTTACTTTTAGTGATGATGTTCTTAGAAATAAAGCCCATAAAAATCGTGCAAGGTGATTACATGTCAGTTATTTAATATTATTTTCATGGGCGGTCATCACATAGCGCAACTCACCATTCATGGAATTATCGATCCTTATTCGTCGAAGTGCTTCCTTAATGACAAGCGTTGCTGTCGACACATTCATTTCATTTACTCCAAACGAGTTCTACTGTATTACAGAATTTTCAATATTTTGTGCGTTCACCTTCTGAACCCCGTAATAGGAAGAGGGGCTGGCTTACCCCCACTTTTTCCCCGAGATAAAGATTTTGCCAACATTTATATATTTTAGCCTAACTTGAGAGAGCAAATTTAGTAAATATAAGTAGTATAGCTTCCCAAGTTTAATTTTGTGGTGCTATCCCTGCTACTTAATCATAAGTATTGCAGATTTTCATGGACGCTATAAAAGATTCTTTATTACAGTTCGTATATTTTATCTTACAGCACATTCCGTACATGTAAGTTTTTTTTTTCGTAGGGAATCCAGTCAGAAGTTTATATAGCTTCACAAGGTACAATTTATCACTATCTCTTAAATCTTTATGAGGTCACAAGGAAGGGCTTCATGTACCCTAACCCTACCTTTTTTGTTATTGTAGGTCCTATGGCTGACACTGTAAACGAATTTTGGCGGATGATATGGGAGCAAGATTGCACGTCTATCATATGTTTGACTAAAATCGTGGAAATGGGCAAGGTAAGCTCGCCTCTAATCAATAATGAAGTCATGCAATTATTTCCCAAGATGCATTTCTGCCATTTATAATAGCCCTATCGTAGATAACAGTAAGGGCAAGATTATACTGTCGAGTTTTGGCGTCGAACTGTATAGATGCTGCTGAATTTAACCAATGAGAAAAATAAATTTATAATTTATAAACAATCTCCTATTATTACTGTATTCCAAAGCCATTATTAGAGAATTAGATGTATTAGCTCTAACTTGTTTACAAAAGGCCAATAAAAGCGAAAATGTAATGATATGGACACTTTTTATAGTTTTACTTTCCATTCTGCAGGTAAAATGTTTTCAATACTGGACAGATGAAGAGACAAGCTTTGGTGAAATCGTTGTCAAAACAAGAAAGACTGAAATGTTTGCCGACTACGTCATACGATATTTGGATGTGAAAAAGGTGACGTAACATTCTCTCCCAGTCTCTCATCTAACACATCTTGGTTTTGTTATATGATTTCATTAAGCAGGATTGTTGTATGAAATGAATTGCGCATGATCATCTGCTCGTGTTTTGATGATTTGCAAAATTTTTTGAGTATTTTGAACTTTTTTGGAGAGATAGTATTTTAGGATTGAGGGTGCTTGTTTTATACGCTGTTTTTGTTAAATAAATAAATAACAATTAAATGAAACTTGATTTTGTCAGAAACAGCAGAATAGAAAATGTATGGCTCTGTACCTTTCTAACGAGCTTCCTTTATGATCATTTTATCATTGACGCCATAGTTTTGTACTTTTAGGGTGGTACAACGAAGAAGGTCACCCAGTATCATTTTCTCTCATGGCCTGACCACGGTGTACCTAGATACCCCACGAAACTTTTAGTCTTCCGACAACGTTTCCGAGCAATGCATTTGGTTGACACTAAGCCAATCGTTGTACATTGCAGGTAATATTCTTAGTGCATTTCCGTTATTCAGAATAAAAATTTTGAGGTCGTCATGTTCTGTTCGATCCTACTTTACGAATTCCTTCTATCTTTTAGTGCTGGCGTTGGCAGAACAGGGGCGTTTATCGCACTGGATATGAGTCTGCGTCGTATTAGTGATTTGAATCAACCAACAGTGAATATTAAAGAAACCGTTCAAGATATGAGAAATCAAAGGATCAATATGGTTCAGACGTTGGTATGTTTTCAGCTGTTAAGTATTATCTTAGTAAACCCTTTACATGGCATTTTTTTCATCCTTTGAATTTATTTTAATTCGTATAATTGTTGCAAAATGTGCAACGGTCATTAGGGGTTGTGTGTGCTTTGCTATAGACATGAGCATTAAGTGAGTTGAGCTTTTATATCCTGGCTCACCAAGTGAAGACAACAGACTTCATTATCTATTGTGTGTATTTTACTTTTATCGGAGGTTAAACAGGATCGAGTTTCCAGGTAGTGCAAGATGTTAAACTTAAAATTCTACAACTATACTTTTCGACTTCTGTTTGAATAGAACCAAGATTAAAAAAAAATCATCGCTTTTTTTCTTGAGCACTAAAGTGTAGTACTCACTTTTTAGGAACAATACGTCTTCGTTTACGAAGCCGTCCTCGAGATCATTCTCTGTGGCCTTACAGAAATTGCAGCACAAGATTTACGAACTGAGGTCGAAAGACTTGAACAAAAGGAATTAAACAAGTCTTTGAATGGATTTGAAATCGAATTCAATGTAATTCTCACTCATTTCCTTTTGCCTCTTTAATTTATAACTTATGTGTTGATTTTTTTCCCTTTTTTGACTTATGTTTTAGACACTTAGTTCAGTTCGTCCTTCATTCACCGCTGAAGATTGTGCGACATCTTTACTTCCTGAGAATCAATCTAAGAACCGTGACATGAACATTTGTCCAGGTATTTTTCATACTTTATATTCAATTGATATTATTGAAAAATTTTTTTATAATGCTTTTATTGTTCATGACTTGCGTTCTTGAGAAAATTTGACAATATTCACTTTAGTTATATTAAGTTAATGTAATATCGTTGAAGTTACTATACTATTAATACTACCATGTTTCGAGTGCTTTAATAACCTTATCAATCGCTCTATTGTTTATTCATTTTGCCTTGAACCACAGCTGATTTTTACTCGGGGGGGGGTGAGGCTGTATTAAACACAGAAAGTTACATTTCGAATATAAAATATAAATTTTATGCGTGCAATTCTTTCGTCTCTCGACAGCATTTTACTTTATGTTTGTCTTCCGTAAATCGAATCCTTTTCAGTCAAATGTTTTCATGTGTATTATTTTGAAGTTGTAAAAATCTTAACATGTTTGAAAAGCTAATGAAACTTAACATTTTCTGCATTACAGTTGTTTTTGTTTGATTTGGTCCTCATATACCAGAGAATAAACGAGTAGAGTATCATTTGAGTTCTTTAATTGTTTTGCAACATTTGTTGATTGATTTTTTCAGCGGAAAATTCCCGTGTGTATCTTTCTGGAGCCAAAGACGGAGAAGAATGTTATATCAATGCAACCTACGTGCACGTATGTTGAAGTATCGATTTTATACCGAAACACCCCGAATACTACCAATGTTCTTTGAACTTTAATTAAGATAATAATGTAATATAGGGATACACTCAAGCCAAGGCCTACATCGCCACGCAAACACCACTTGCTCACACCATCAACGACTTCTGGAGGATGGCATTTGAAAGGAAAACGGTCGTCATAGTAATGTTGAATACCATTAGCGAGGTACGCAGTTCAACATGTGTGCGTGTGTCTACGTTTATTAAAACGTATTAAATGTATCAATGCAAGAAATGCCTAGTTAATGACGAGTTTTCATTAGATTTTTGCTTTGTTGTGACGTCATCTTTGAGACAAGTTAGATTTTCATGGCTGCCTTTGCAGGTGGTTAGTTTGTGTAGTGTTTTCAATGGTCGCCATGTTGGGTTAAAATCCCATTAAGTGAAAAGAATTTACGTTAATTTCATTGTCTTTCGAACATCAACACTTTGTGTACTAACCCAGAGTGGCCGCTTGACGTTAAATGCAAACACTCGATTAAGTTAGCTTATGATATACGTAGGGCTTGGAAAGTTATCCTAAGTATTGGCCCGAAAAACCCAACAGGGAGCTACAGTATGGTGATTTATTTGTGGAACTGATGTCGTTCGAGAGTCGTGGACCCATCGTCCTGCGTAAATTTATCATCCGCAGCAAAAGCACGGTGAGTTACTAAACAGTAAACTGCCAATATTTGATTTTTTTATTAATGCATGTGATTTGCACGGTATTTAAGCTTGGAGGAACGGGTCTATTATATAAATATTGCAGGCGGCTTCAATTTTTTGAATATTGTTATAAATTGCCGTTAATGTAGAATCATTTTTTAATAAATATTGTTAAATCTCTAATGCTGCTAGTTTTATGCAATTCAGTACGTACCTTTTGTTTTAAGAGCGTCCATACCACTAATTACTTCAAAACTCATGCATTGAGCTAAGCTTGAATTGTACTAAAAAAAGTTAGTTTGGTATCTACCTTTTTAAATGTTCTTTGTTTGTGATTTGCGTAGGCAATCTAATGCCAAGAGCCAAGGCAGGCACATGTTCATTCCATCCATTCGTTCTTTCACTCACTCACTCACTCACTCACTCACTCACTCACTCACTCACTCACTCACTCACTCACTCACTCACTCACTCACTCACTCACTCACTCACTTACTAATTCACTAACAGTGAAGGCTCGGCTACATCAGTGCTTATGGTTGAAAAACTTTCTTTGGGTTAGGGAAGTTTTTAACTTGCCTAGAGCACTTACGTTGACATAAATTTTCGAAAACCATTGCAGGAAGAAGCAGTTGTGGAACACGTTGTCAGACATGTGCAGTTCACGAGGTGGCCTGAACACGAGTTTCCAAAGAACTACGATGTCGTCCTTGATCTTTTGAACGCCGTTGAGGAAGCGCAACAGCGTTCTCCCAACGGAGTGGTAATTGTTCATTGTAGGTTAGTTCCAGGCCTCTCTCTTCTTATCGAAAGGGCGCATAGTTTGGTCAATTTTTGTTTCTAAAAGTGTATTACATTTCCTCTCTCTCGAGCATTTTCTGTGGAAACATTCATCGTTTAATTTCATGAAAATCATGTTTTTTTAACAAAGCCTTGACAAAGCAAATTGCTTGAGAGAAAGTTTTGAATTTAAAGACTCCAAAAAGAACATGGAATACCAAAAGATGTTTCATATAAAAACAAAAAGTTATTTTCAGACTGTTACTCTATAAAAAAAAAACAGTTGATTTTGTCTTATCTTATACCTTCGAGTTGCCACACCTAGTTTGATCAATTCTTTACTCTGTGTTGTATTTTGAATAAACTCCTTTCGTTTGGGTATTCTATTTAATCACGTTCTTTGTATCCAAACATTGAAACGTTTGTTTAGCAATGGAGCACATAGGACTGGGACCTATCTGACATTGGCCATCCAAAGAGATCGTATTCGAACAGAGCATGTACTTGATATCTTCCGATGCATCAAAGTGCTGCGAGAAGAACGCCCACAGTTCGTTCCTAATGTGGTAAGGTCAATGTTTGGAAATAAGCTAAAACATGTGATATTGTTTTTTACAATATTACCAAAACTTGTCGATTAATATTTTTACAGAAGTCATTCGTTAGACGAGTATCACCACCAAGATTTTATTAAATAATGAACCTTCAGAATCGATAATTGTTATAAAATTCCAATATAAAACAGTCGAGATTAGTTCAAGGCCTGTGGTATGAATACTAGATAAAGCTTCCATGATATTTTTTTCGATAGTTTCAAAGATTTTAACAAATCATTAGCAGGAATATTTATGCTTCATGCCACTGAAGTCGTCTGTCGTATTGTACATTCATGTCTGAAGGTCTGCTTTTTGTACAACCTCTACATAACTTTTGTGAATGTGCGGGTGGCTTAATTTAGCGCAAGATTTGCTTCTTGTCTCCATCCCCATCAAGACTCATTTCCGTGACTTTACCTCTAATTATCTCATCTTACCACCCAGGCCCCCCACTCGAATTATATCGACGTGATGGAAGGAAGATTGAACTCGATTGCATTATCTTACCTTTCAACCCTTGCTGCAACTCATTTTGCAATATCTTTTAACTTGCCTGTTACATTTCCCATATAAAACTTGCAACTAATTTAACACATATCCATGCATATACTATGTTCCATCGAGACGTCGCAATCTCTAGTTTATGTTAATGAGGTGTTTTATGCTTTCAGGAACATTATCGGTTCTGTTACTACGCCATGTTAGCCTTCGTTGAATCGTTCAAGACTTACGACAACATTCCCAAAGTTCAAAAGGAGTGAAGTAATTTTTTCCTATTATTATAAGACATCATCAAATGAATTTCATAATGTTCGATTATTTGCGTCAAAACTAGTCGAAATAGATCCTCAAAAGGAGTTTTCGCACCTGTCAGACAGGTCAGTTCCAAAAAAAATATGAACGCATTATGTTTTAATCACAATTAATTTTTAATAGAAACTAACGAAGCATGACATGTATGTTTAAATCTTACCCACCCCCACCCCCCTCCCCCTTTTCTGATTATAAACTTTCTGCTGTCTTGATGAAAACTGAGAAAAATACGACAAGAAAAATAAGGAAAATACTTAATTCTTACGTTTTATAAACAACGATAGTTGCCCGTAAAATTTTGCTATTTATGGGACCTACCCTAAACTTTAACATCATACAATCCTTTACTGGCACTCAAATATTGGGGGTTGTTGCATTAAAATTGATAAGAATAATTACAGAAAAAGGATATTTGATGAGGTTTAAATATTTTGAATATAGTTATCGTTCTTTGAATAGAGGTTTAAATATTTTGATTATAGTTATCGTTCTTTTAACATACGGATTTGTGTTTCAATTACTTTGTAGCTAGCTGCTGGACGGCAGGATTTGCTTGTAATGTAGAATGTAGACATCTTGTGAAATAAAAAATTTATTTACTGATCAAAGGCCGTTTGTCGTGTACGGCTGCTGTATCGATAACAAAACATGATGATTTTCAGTATTAGGATAAGCTTGCTGTAGATGAACTTGCCTGTTGCTGTCGCAGGCTTGTTGGATAGTCACACTTGCTATATTGCTATATGATTAATGATATGGTTGAAAGAGTGGTCAAGGAGTTGTACTGAACCTTACTAACAGGACAATAACGTGTCGGATGAAAAGTTGATTTTCCCAACGAAACATGGGATAGCCATAAGGTAAGTGCGCCAGGAAAAATTATTTTTGCTACTTGTTGAAGCGTCGCTAAACTGAATGTTGTAGTCGGCACATGCGCGTTGATGTTCTTTGTAATCACACAGTATAGAAACATACAGTAGTCTCACTCCACTGTGCAGCTTGGCGATGTATATTTCATTAGATTACTGGCTGCGGCTAGCCATCTCTGCCCTCCTATTAGCCGAAAAAAGCAATTGACTGGCTGCCACTAAACTAATGCATGCGTAATATGCGCTACACAAAAAATGACTCTAGACTACTGGGACTACTGTTTGTTTTTATACTGTGGTAATGATAAACCTACTGCACCTTACTAAAGTTGATTTTAAGTCAATAATTTTTTCAACTCATTCTTTATCGTCGCTTCTCTCACTAAGTTTAGTCCACTCATTCGTTAGAACTGAACGTTTTATTAAGTCATTCACAACTACCTCGAGCAAATACTGTTGTCGTTTATCAATGGATTGCTTGGACGAAAGACTTTAGTTATAGTTTCAGAAATTTATTGGCAAGACTGTTTTGGGAATCCATGATGGCGCAGGCGGAATACTGAGACTTGTTCTTTTATTTTAGTGTAAAATCATTGAAAAAGGACAAACGATGACTTTGAGATGCACATCAATATCAAGGTAACTTTGCTTAACTTTTGTGAATATTATTTTAGCTGATAATAATATCATTATATGGCAGTGTACTTGGCGCATTTTCTTGCATGAGAGTTATGGATTTCTTCATAGTTCACCAAAGCTTGGTTAAAAATTGTTCTATCAATACATTAATTGCAGTTGAAGAAAAGACACGGGTTGTTATGGCTGGTATTATATTTATAACATGTATAAAACGCGTTCTATGACTATGATATAACTTTCAATTTTCGTTTATTGCTATTGAAATCATTCATGCATTCAAATAATCACCATTGAAATATTATGCAGTTATGCTGTTTTAATACTTGCATTAATATAAACAATTTTATTGCCTCGATGGTCTGCTTTGAAAATTTATGATTTATACTTCCGTGTTTATTTGACCCTCGTCTGTCATTGCAATGAAAAATATAACGATTCCTGTTTGAAATTCACGTATTTGAGTAATTGAATTATGATGGAAATCAATCAACATTATCGCTTCTTCATTTTCGCGGCAATTTTGCTCTTTTCTATACAAGGTAAGACATTTTAAAGTCCAATATCATCGTTACTTAAATTATCTTCGCTCTACTGTTTAATGTTACAAATCAAGTCAGCATTTTTATCTTTTCAACTCGCAACGAAATAAATATATTAGAAGTTTCCAGTGCTGTGTTGGTTTAATGTGTATAACTGCATGTGCTAAGTTAATTTTTGTCGTAGTTGCTAAAAAATTGCTGAAATGTAAGATTTAACACGCATAATCTCTTTCCGTGACTAAGCTGTTATAGTATAGTTCTCATTAGGCGGAGTTAAAATGTTTGACTTTGGTAATTCATTGCGAAAGTAGAAAAGTTGAAAAGTTGGTTAAAGCAGTGGTGGATAAAAGAATACGTTCATAACACTTCTTAAAGTAAAATAATATACTGTGGTTTCAATGTTTTGTGGTACTTCATGTAAAGTGTGTATCGAAGTTGTCAGAAAACAAAGCTCTCTTTTTCCCTCGACTACCCCTTTTAAAAAGTAGTTATTGACATACCTTGTGAGAACTAAAGCTATTTTCATCATTTGTCTGATTTTTTTATGAGTAACATTTTGCTTAGCTAATTTTAGCTACGGTTTTTTTTTCTAGGGACCACTGGATTTTTCTTGAAACATACTATAACTGGAAAATGTGTTTATAGTACAAACATAACAAAATCATTCAATGAAACGCGAGATTTTAAGTACTTGGAACTCGCCGACGAATGTTTCGATTCGGCGTCTCAGTTCAAATATCGAAATAACGGCGCCATATTCAGTTTAAATGTTCCAGGATGTCTTGAGGGATTTGGCGATGATCCTGAAATATTATATATCAACGCTGAATCTGATAACAACAGTACAAGGCATGCTTGTAGAAACGAAACTGCTGTTGACCAAACCTTATGGGGAGGTTTACGTTTTCGCCATTCTCTTTCCAAAAGTAATCGGTGTGCAGTAACATATAAACCTGAAAACAATCAAAAAATTGGAGCTAAATTAAAAATTACAAATTGCAATGATGACGTAAACAAACGATTTATTTTCGGTAAAGGTTTACATTTTATTTCATTATGAACTATAATCTCCAAGGAATTTGTAAAACTTATAGTCTTGTACGGATGAAAAAGGGAATTTCACCTTTGTCTTTTGTCTTTTGAACTTTTGTAATCAAAAAAACAAAATGATGTGGAAGTAAGAAAGGCAAATAATGTGCTTTTTATGAACCGTGTAAAATATTCTGTGCTTTTTAATTGCCCATGATGAGATACTGTGAAAAAAATTCATTTACCTTCATTTGACTGTCTCCTGACTTTGCTATCAAATTATCTCCGTGATCACCAGTATTTCTTTTTTCTATGTTACATACATATTCAATTAAAAAGTACAAATAAACATTGCATGTATCCACAGGATTTAGATAATAATTTTTTGTTAGGTTAGAACCATACAAACCACGTCATAGTATTTGTCAATGGCATTTTTGATGTCAATATTTTTTTATTACCATGACAACATATCGGTTTATCAAGGTTTGAGCCAGTTCATTATCTGGGAAATTTCTAAATTTCGTATAGATAACACATGTCTATTAAAGGCCAGAAATTGAGAATGCACCCAATTCAATTGTTAGCCACCAAATTTTAATAAGACGCATATAGTCAGAAATAAATAGTAAAAATTTTCAGATCATGGATGATTTGTCCATGCGACTCTATAAATGTCAGATATTGTTTGTACGCAATTGAACATTCATGTTTTTTAATAGTATTTTGTTTGCAATTTATTCAAATGCTGCTGTAAGGAAGAGCACTAATGTATAAGAAAATTTTTGTTCTATAGGGTCTGCAACATGTCTTGAAAACAATATAACAAACGCTGGCTGTGGCAAAAGTCAATACATGGTTATAAAATTTGCAGAATATCGTAGTTTGAAAAATAATAATACTTGTGGTTCAAGTTATGATTACAGTTGTAGCTTTAACGTTACTTGTCATCTGAAAAGGCAGTGTGATGGTAAACGAGAGTGCAATATAATCGTGGATGATAATCTCTTTCCTTCCACAATTTGTTTTGGTTCGCACAAGTATCTGTACTTTGAATATCAATGCAAAGATAACATGACGTCATTCAATGAGACCTGCTTCAGTAAGTTCACTTCTAATGAAAGATTTTATTGCTTCTCTTTTTTGAAGCTAGCCAAGGTTTTTTAAATTAAAGATAGATTCAACAAAATTGTAATTATACATTTGTTGAATAAATATCAGCACATCATTTATCACTTATTTCTTATAATACCACAATTTTAGAAAAATTTTAAGATATTTTTCTCCAACGTTTTCTCGAAACTCTTTAACGTTACAGTTATACACATCCAGTCTATTTCGACAAATTTAACGATTTAAACAAAATTTTACATTATAACAGAAAGAAATGCAACAGAATCAATTCATGAGATACAAAGCAATTGTTTTCTAATTAATATCAAGAAATGTAATGTTCAACAAAAAATAACTTGAAGGAAATACATCTCACAACCTTTTTATGACTAATATTTTCGAAAAGCCTACTAATGATGGCACATATGCAGCATAGCTGTAATCATGAAAACGTTAAAAATAAAGGATTCATTTTTTTCTTTAAAGTAAATTACTTTGCTACAGCAATTTTTTAAATAATTTTCTTAAAACAAGAAAATAATTTCCTAAGAAAAGATTATTTCTTGTTGTAAGTATAAAATTTCTTAAAATGGTTTTTCTTAAGACATACAATTTTCTTAAAAAATTTTAAAAAATTTTAAGAAACCGGATTTTTTTTATTTTAAGAAAAAATGATCTTATTGTGAGATAATTTTCTTAAAATAAGTTCAAATTTTCTTTGGAGAACAATAAGAAAATTTTCTTCTAATAAGTCCATTTTATCTTAAAATAAGGAAAAAAAATTTTTGCTGTGTATTAAAGATTATTTGCTGCATACATTATATTTATCTTCCATTTTTTTATGTTGTAATTTTTCGTTCTCATTTATCGTAGAATTGCTTTCAAATAGCCCAATCGGTCTTCGAGTTCATTCCATTGCGTCAAGATATGTTAAAATATCCTGGATGTATCAACAAAATATTACAGTGAACCCTAACACAAGTGGCATAAATTCTTTGACTGAGCTTATGTTCATATTGAAGAGGCAGATAGAAGTATCAAATAAAACTGTGTTAGCTAATGTTAGCAGACCTTACATGTTGAGCGGTCTTAGTCCAGACACGATGTATACAGTTGTGGTGACTGCTGGAAAATCATTTTCAAATATTTTCTTCAAGACGGATGAAGATGGTAAGATTGTTTTTGGTCCTATTGATTCATAGACGGCGATAAGGGAAGGATGACAAAATTCATATGTGTGTATTTTGACTTTATTAGATTCTCTTGATTTCATTTTTGACTAGGGACTATACAAGACGAAACGTGACAATTTTTCAAGCTTCTGCTTATTATTTTTTCTTTTGCTTCGCTATGTAATTTTGGTTTAAATAACGAGACTAAGATTTGACTTGTTAAAATATTAAGCCTAGGAAAATATTCCAATTAAAGTGTACTAGTATTCTATAACCAGTGTTTTTTTATGAGATAAATGCATTTTTTTAAAATGAAGATTCTCAAAGATGCTGACCGTAAAATAAAATGAAATCACTCTATTTTCTTTTATATAAGGACAAAGTAATATCAATCGCACAATCAAACATCATGTCTGCTGTAATTATAAACACCTTTTCGATTACATATAAACTTTACGTAAAGTTTTTTTATTAGAATACTGAAAAATTTTTAGACTTTGTAAAACACTTTCATGCATATGTGTTTACAACTCAGTATTGACTTCTTGCAGTACCAGGAGGTCCACCATTGAATGTCAGTGTTGCTGTCATTAACAGTTCATCGATTTCCCTCTCTTGGGAGCCACCAGACGTAAACAAAAGAAACGGGAAAATAATCAGTTACACTGTTTGTCTAGCACAATGGCAAAATGTCACGTGTTTAAGAACGTTTACCACAGAAAGTCAAAGTTTAAACATCACTGAATTAAAACCATTGACAACATATTACGCTCGTGTCTCGGCTAGTACCAAAGCTGGTAATGGAAATTACAGTGAAAGTCAAGTGGCAATAACAAATGAACGTATGTTTTTTATTTTAAAAGTTTCATCTTCCCATGCAGTTTGTGTAACAGTCATCATGAAAGATTTGCGGATCATAATTTGTGTTTTATTTTTTGAAGTTCAACCGAGTGTAGTCGCCAACTCTACGGATAAAACATTGATGTATTCTTTGAGGATTCCTAATGTAACATATCAGTAAGTTGTTGAATATAAATTTTTTTTATTTGAAAGTTTGTTTTGACTCCGTAAACAATTTATTTCGGGACATTTTAATATATTCATTAGAACATTACATAAGGTATATGATTTTAAAAATTTATCAGGGAGCACTTCATGTTATATATTTTGAGTATTCGTTCACAAAAACTCGAATCATAGACCGACGATGCAAGCCCGTTTAAGATACTTTATTATTTTGTGCTTTGCACCTGAACAAAGGACATGCTGTCTATCCACACTTTGCTAGTTTTTATTTACTGAAATGAAGTACGAGATAACTACTCACTTTAACTAAGATAAAAGAATTTTACACATTTGATATACAATCATTGATTGAAATGCAACTGTCTGGAAAATAAATGTTTAGTTAGAAACATTTTTCCATGATCTAAGGCGTATTTTCTAAAGATTAGACAATTGCAAATGTTGACATTTTCTGCGTGGAGAAACCGTTTTCACACTCTGCAATTTCCTTCTTGTTTTATAGGTATTTCTTTGTAATTGTTATGGAAGGTGACAAACCGAATCCCCCACCACCTTCTCAATTAGAAATTGAAGAGTTGGAAGAGTATTCATGCCTTTACATTGCTGCCGTGATTAAGCTCGAAGGTGGGGGCCTTTTCATGTTTACACTTGGTGATGGCTCTAATTCCAGTATTACGAGACCACGGAAACGACGGTCTACCGAAAAAAATTATTATAATCACCCATTGAAAGCCAACACAAATTATCGAGTTTTCCAAAGAGTCGTGTTAAATGATACGGTAATATTTTTTTCTTGTTTTTAGATCACATGCAATGGCACGTCACGTTTATTAATCAAATATTTCTATCCATTTTTATTTTAGGGAGCTTATTATTCAACCGATTGGAGTCCTATTGCAAAAACTGGGCCTGCCAAAACTGCTACTTCTCCAACTCAAACTCTTCCTTCTCCTCAAACTACTCCTAAAACTCCTTCTCTCCGAACTCTTTCACATCAAACTGCTGCTCTTCAACCTACTCCTCAAACTCCTCCTCCTCAAATTTCACCACATCATTTTTCAACTTCAACTTTGACTCCCATGTTAACTCTATCTTCGACTCCAACTTCATTTCTTACTCCAAGTAAGTTATAGTCTGGCTTTATTCTGTAAACTTCTGGTATGCAACATACCATGAACCAAAGTTAAAAATTTAAAAGCAACACAAATTTCAAATTTGGAAAAGCCAAAAAAGCATAGAAATATCCATTGAGTTAAACATCTGCTATTTAACGAGGATGAAATTGATAAAAAATTCCGTATTTTAAAACTACGCATGTTTTTCAGCTAAATATATAAGCAATACCAACCTGGTGATGTCTAAGCATAGAATTACTGTATCTGAAAAAATAGTAAAACTGTTACATATCAATTTAGCTAACGCATTATCGGAAGTGCATTAACTATATCGATACCATGCATTTCTTGATCTTCAGGTGTTGGTAAAGATGACGACCTGAACATGCTAATTATTATATCTATTGCTGGTGGTGGTGGTGTAGTTTTTATTATCGTTTTGATGGTCGTCGTAATTTGCTTAAAAAGGTAGGAACGTCATTTTTTTAAATGGCAATAAATTATTACCAGTCTTTCTTCAATTCATAACATGATAATTACTTTTTAGTTAAAGTAAATGGTTTGGACGTGGGAGTATCGTAACATGTTTGCTAAATTTTCATTTTTTTCAGTTTGCGTTTTTTGAAGCTGCAATAATTTTAATAATAGTATATCTCGGATAGAAATTGAGAAAAGAAGCTTTTACTATAATGCAATTCGATAGTAAATATTACAACTATTATATAAATATTAAAATTATTACATAATTATTATCAGAATTCACTTCCCACCTGGTAGATCCATGGTCACCGTTATAATGTAATTGTGTAAAACATTTAAATAAACAATGTTACTGAGTTTTTTAATTAAATTTTTGTTCAATATAGCTAAGCTCAAATTGTTACGGTATTTCTTAATATTCAAATTTTTATATTATCATGTATCTATTATTTTGCTCACACATCACAGCTCTTAGCTATATTGATAGAAATGACTCTTCTCTCGGCCAGAACTTTAAACAAAAGTATACAATAACAACTTTTTCTAGAAGACGAGATGTTAGGAAAAAAACGAAATTATATTTGCAGTCTGAAGAACAAGAAGAAAAAACACGTGAATTTTCCGTTAGCAATCCAGCGTTTATCACTGATAACGTCGATGGTCCTGTTGAAACGAGTATTGAAGATAACAACACGATTAGCGAGTCGATTCCCGAAGACGACACATACACAAACAATGAATGTAAGTTTCACAAAATGACAATAGCTACTTTATAAATTATTCATAGCTCCTTGGATCCTTTGTATTAGACTTGTGATGAGATTTTAATGGCCTTGTTAATCGTGAAAACGTCGAGGACATTTTCCATATATATGGGAGTTTATTTTATTATTCTCGTCATGTGTTTGAAAAGTGGAGTTGAATTGGGTTTCAATACAAATCTGTGTAAAGTAAATGGTTTGAACCCGGGAGTGTCGTTACATTTTGACTCTGAAGATGACTACCGCTAAGGTTGTCGAAACGTCAGTCAACAACAACAAAAACAGTCCTTCTCAGGACTTTATTAACCTGGACGATCATTATTTACAAACATGTAACAAATCTGTGTGTCAAATAAATATTATCTTTGGAATTTTTATACCATACATGCCTGCGATATATTTAAAATTGTAAAATCAGTTTCTCATCATATGCTTGATGAACAAAATTTGCCTAATTTTTCTACTCGATAGACTTGTTACAAGCCATTAAAATGCATTGCTCCTTAATCCTTTTATGGGTAGCTGAGATTAGATAGGTTGTTGAAATGATGACCTTGGATTAACCCTTTTGATCTGGCAAGCAAAGTTTTTAGTTCAAAGTTTGTTCATCATGTTCTTTCATATAATAAAGACAAATTATTTTGAAAGTTGAATGCAAAATATTTTTGTAGGCATTGTTAGGGACGTCTTTAAAATTATATCACGAAAGATTATCGTGATCATTCATCAGAAAATCAATGAATGAAAATAAATTTCAAAAAGAGAGAAGAATTTTTCTCGTTGAAAAGGGATGATTTGGGAAAACGGACACTGACTATTAGCACACTCTTAATTAAGCTGTAAGTAGTATTTTATATGCGATAGTAGATGCGTTATTCCATCTTAATTTTTAGCCATTGTGGTACGGAATCATTTTCCAGTTCCTCTTGAAAAGTTTAATGAACACGTAATAAAACTGAGACAAAAGAACATGCAGGAATTAAAACTGGAATTCGAGGTAACGTTTTTATGAGTTCTCTTGTATTGACCACCTAAACAAAGTTCCATATAGAGTGTCTATACATATATCTTTAAACACGAGGTCCCCCTTGCAAAAACTACAAGACAAGAATGCATAAGGAAAGAAGTTTCAGTAGCTATACCTCGCCATTCTTATATAATGCTTGCTGTTGAGAGATTGTTTTTAACTTTTCTTAAATCAGGATTTACCAAATAATCAGAAATGCGACTGGGCTGTTTCCAAAAGTGCTCTAAATTCTTCGAAAAACCGATATGGAAACGCAGTGACATGTAAGACTATTAAAAAGTAAACCTTTCAATTCTGACAAGAACAAATGTATAAAAAAGAATAACATGTAGATCTTTTCTGGCCACAATACCTTGAAATCAATTAGCTAACACAGTAATAGATAAGTTCACGAGACTCATTTTATGGCTAATAAAGCCTGATAAGGTCGCACTTTAACAACGTACATCATTGAAAATTACGTAAGACAAAAACTCAAACGGAAAATTATCTGTTTGTAAAGACATTAAAGACGTCAACTGTGTGTTTGAAAGACTGTTTTGTTTCTCACAGACGACCATTCTCGTGTGATTCTCTCTGGTGATGAAACAACTGATTATATCAATGCTTCCTTTATTGACGTAATTATCTTTGAAGTTTTTGTTCGCAATATCATCGTTTATTAATCATAAAGATAAACTTAAATCCATCAACTTTGTAGGGAAAATCTGAGAAGTATTACATTGCAACCCAAGGTATCTGAATTATTACAAATTCCATCATCCTTTTGTTGTTAATCAGCTTAATATGTTATGTACTGGAATGAGAGGGAGTGTTTGTGGTGTCATTTTAAGCTTACTATGTGCATACTGCAATTTCCCTGTATGGGATCTAAGACTCAAGATAAAAAATGTAAATGTTAATTTTTGGAAATTGCAAACTACCAATAACGTTCTTCTTTTTCATTTTTCAGGACCCAAACCTGTAACAATTGATGATTTCTGGAGAATGATATTTGAACACAAGTGTTCAACCATTGTTATGTTGACGACTTTAAAAGAAATGGGGAGGGTACGAAAATATTTTTGCTATATTGATGTCATGTCTATGATCATAGAAGATTGTATCTTTGTGCTTTTCAATTCTGAAAGGTAAAATGTGAAAAATATTGGCCAAATGAATCTAACTCATACGGTGAAATTAAAGTGACCGTCACTAAGTCAAAAATATTTGCTGATTACGTCACGCGCATCATGCTTGTTGAAAAGGTAAGTTGCTCATTTCCAGCCTTTATTTCTCTTGATGCCCGTATGTTTATGATTCTTTGACGAAGATATGATACAAGACAGAGCATAACAGTCCAAACTAACCAAACAGTCCTATATCAATGCCTTAACGTTCATTCACAACAAGAACGAATTCACAGAAAAATGACTGCTTTTCACATATTTAGCAAGATTGATTCGGTTAGATTGTTTTTAGATTCTTCATAAGAGTGAGAAGGACAACAGCGTTGAGTTCTCCGAATGAAAAAGAATGCTCGCTACAAGAGTACTAGAGAATAGCATTTAAAAAGCTCATTGATAAATTAAAGACATATTACATTTTTACAAATATTAAGTCTAGTAGAAGAAGTACACATAAGAACGTATCAACATAGTCTATTGACTCCGTTTTCTTATCAATATACTAAAGGGTTTGATTTATGACGGGAATGGAACATTGATACTCGTCACAACGATTAATATCAATAACATCAGTTCTTGCTTTAATAGGACGGAGAACAACTCAAAGTCGAGCAGTTTCACTACAAATCATGGCCGGATTATGGAGTACCTCGATATCCAACGCAATTGTTGACTTTCACAAAACATTTTAAGCTATCGCACAAGACAAGATCCGGTCCAGCCGTCGTCCATTGCAGGTTAGTCTGGAAGATATTAACTGCGTCGTTACAGAAGCTTAACATATTCTCTAAACATTCATTGATTTTTGTCATAAGCAATTTATTTCTTCGTCAAAAAATTTTCTTATCGCTATTATTCTCTATGACACCAGACTATTGTCTAAAGTATTTTAGTGCTTTTATTATTCACATCATATCATCGAAAAGTTTTAGTATTATAACGAACTGTGTACGTTGCTCACAATTGGAACATCTGCCAACCAAATGTCTTGCACACCTTGCATATAGGATTCAGTAAAAAATGGCAACTTGGGTTAACTTGTTTGAAGAACTTATAAACTATATTTATTTGCTTTTTTCCTCAGTGCTGGTGTTGGTCGAACTGGAGTATTTATTGCCATAGATAAGATCATGGATGATCTTGATGATAATCATGAAACAAGTGTTGATGTATTTGGTTTTGTGAAAGAGATGAGATTGCGGCGCATAAACATGGTCCAGACAATGGTATGTTACTTCAGATTATCGTGGCAATCAGCACTGATCGAATAGCAAAAGTTAAACTGTTTTGTGGTAAAGTCAAAAAAACTTTAGTTCATCATAAAAAGTGTATTGTTTTATGCTTGCTTTCGTCCACTTTCCGTAGACTTAGTTTGACAAATTGACACGATCATTATTGTCAAGTTGATTGAGAACATTCTTGTTTTCTTCAAAAAACATTATGAAATTTTGAAAGTGCTTACAAAAGTTGAGGCAGCATGAAAGCAATTTGAAAGTATATCAGCTCAAAAAATTTTTAAAAGAATGATTTCAAATCTACGCAAAATCTTAGATTTCTATATGTAGCTAAATCTATACAGGATCAATATATGTTCATTCATGACGCCATTATCGATCACATTAAATGCGGAGCAAATGAAGTTGAGGCGTCAAAAATCAAGGTGGAAATTCTGCATTTGTCTAAGAAGAACGAGAATGGAAAAACAGGATTTGAAGATAAATTTGAGGTGTGATATTTTTTTTAACTAGCTAATTGTCATTTTAGCGCAGAAAATTATCAGATTTATAAAATAGAGAGTTTTAATATCACGTCGTTTAATTATGTTCAAAACAACAGACCTGAGCACATAAACACTCAGGTTTCAGGATCAGATCATTCCTGATTAATGTATTGGACTGTAGTACAGAGGAAATCGAAATTTAATATCTCACCACTCATGATATAGCCAATATAGCTACTGAAGTAAAAAACACTCAATCTTTAAAATTAGGTCGTTCCTGAAAAAGACACTAGACCAAACCATATACTCAAGATCCAACAACATGTAGTAATCTTGATGAAGACATGTAATCAAATCTTTCTTTTTCAGCGTTTACAATCAGTTACACCAGAATTCCCGGAAGAACTTTGTGAAGCTGCACTTTCTGATGAGAACAAAAAGAAAAATCGTAATCCTAAAATACATCCAAGTATGTTATTTATATAAATCGAGGGACAAATGTCCTTTTTAGTGTCATTCATGAAAGTGGTAAAGATATCATACATACAAATATTCAAGCCAATTCAGACGCATATCTTGTTAACTTAATGTTATTTATAAAAACGATGAAGCACTCAACACTGGACTTTCTTTAATGTATTGAATTTTTATTGTTTTGTGGTGGAAACACAAGCTGTGTTTCAAAACTTTGTTTCTTTTTAGCTGAATCCAATCGTCCTGCTCTTCGACGTATTGAAAATAAAGACAGTTCTGATTACATAAATGCGTGTTTTGTTGATGTAAGTAGTTCTTCAAACATTTTGCAAGAATAACAAATCATAGCAGTTTGCCAAAAAAGTTGATCTTTGTATCCTGGTTAGTAAAAGATGAACCTAAAACGGCTTGATGAGTTTATACATCCGTGATCTATTTTAGGGTCATTTGGGAAAGAATTACTTTATTGCAACACAAACACCTTTGAAGGAAACAGTAAACGACTTTTGGAGGATGGTAACTCAGCATGAATGTACGACCATTGTTTTGCTGAATCATCTAACTGAAGATGATGAGGTGCGTGACGTTTTTTATAAGAACGGAAAAATTTTAATAAAGAAGACAGATATGAATTTTGAATATTCAGCAAGAATGTTAAGAATAAAGTAAATGGTTTGAGCCTGGGAGCATCAATACATGTTTGTGGATGTAGATCGTCCAGGTTAGTAGAGTCCTGAGAAGGACTGTTGTTGTTGATGCTAACTAACGTTGACTTGACTCTGAAAACGATTACCTCTAAGGTTGTGAAAACGTGAGCATTGACATCAACAACAACAGTCCTTCTCAGGACTCTTTCAACCTGGTTGATATACATTCACAAAATATTTAGAATGTTGAGTCAGTTCAGCTATGGGGGAAGGTTCACACTTTATTTGTTGTATTTGTTTATTGTACGTTGAATTAAGCTTTATCGTATTTGCTTAACACGTATATACAAGATTTTCATTTTCTCTCAAAATGTATGTGATAAAGAAAGAAAATCTTCTCACTTAACACGAATATGTCTAAAAAGATCTGTGTCTTTAAAACTTCGGTCATTCTCAAGTAATTCATTAGCATGCAGCTCTAAATGATTTCACCTTGCAACCCTCCAAGGTAAAGTTTTTAATGCGGAATATAGAAAACACATTGGTGAACTTTTAATTGCCTATTATTATGAAAGAAAGGAAGGATTTCTTCCAACTATAATACATGGCCACATGCCCTTGGAAGAAATTACTTTTTTTGAAAGATCTCTCGATATAGCAAATGCTGAATGGCATTTCACCAATCAAAAAGCACTTGGTATTCACCTTTGAACTTATTAGGAATATCCAATGTTCTGGCCCACGAAGAGAGCAACAAGTCTTCCTTATGGAACATGTGCTGTTTTGTTTGATTCAGTCGTAAAGAAAGACGATATCGTTATCAGAAAGTTTATCGCCTCTCCATCTATGGTAAGTAATGTAATTAACAATTCTTCTTCATTTGGTTATAAAATTAGAGTACTGAATAAATTAATTTCACATATTTTCCCGGAAATAAAATGGATTAAAAGAACAACGAAAATTGCCAAAGATTCTCAGTAGCAGAGCAAGCCCGTTTCTTACGTCTAAAAGGCAAATATTTTTATGTGCTATGACTGAAAAATCAATGAATTGAACTAATTTTCTATGGAAATGAAACAAAGTTTTTCAGAAAAATTATAATCGTTGGAGTAAAAGATCGTGCTGGCTTTGCCACTGATGCTAATAATAACCACAAAACAGGCATGCATCAATTTTTGTCACTCTAAAAACCAACATAATAAATCCATTAAAACATTCTCATAAATTCAGCTTATAGTGGAAACAGTAGACATGCAAAATTGCAAATGGTTCTTACATTTTGGCAAAACCATAGAAAAAAAACCACGGTTGGTTTTGAGGAACAGTATTTATACAAAGGCAATTGTATTTTACTCTATGTCTATAATTGTCAAACATGATCTCCGACATTGACCAGAGTAGTAATTTCATCCTGCTGATTTAACATCTCTTTATTGTTTAAGCTGCTGTGACAGTTGCTTAGTCCTGCTTGAGTTGCCTCTGGTTCTAAATTTTTGATGTTCGTGCAACCACCAACAAACACGTTTAAGCTTATCATATCATGCCTAAGTCAAGAATAATCTTTTATTATTAGTTTTATAGTGCAATGATATGTTGGATTTTTATATCTGCCAAAAATTTTAATCTATTCAGTACAATCCTGAGAATGATAGACAATGGCAATGGTATATATTACAAAACACACCAATTCTTTAGGACGTCAGAGAAGGTCGAATGGTCCGAATGATTCAGTATTTATCATGGCCAAATCATGGCGTACCTAAAGATGTGCACAGTTTGGTGGATGTGCTAAAAGAGGTCGAAGAAGCGCAAAGAGCTGTGGAGGAAAAAGGCCCCGTTGTCGTAGTTTGCAGGTAAAACACTAAAGGTTTCCTTCCGCAGACTAACATCGCAAATTTTAAAATTTTAAGAGATCATTTAATAAAATGACCAAGTAAAATGTAACTTAAACTTTAACTGCAATAATTACACAGCCTATTAAAAAGTGCAAGGTAAGAGGGAGCATTGCGACACACGCTCAATTTTTCAAAAGAAGTCTTTGTCCATCCATAGTCCTCTTGTTCGCTGCATGTTCACAAAACTTAGCTCAATTTGTTCTCGCATCACTAGATCCATATGTATGTTAGATTTTATCCCAAACTTAAGTGAGTGATAACATGTTGGTTGTTAGATTTCTGAGAGTTTTTTGTCTTTTTAAAACATTACAATGTAAAAATTTGTAAATCAAAATTAAAAATCAAAAACAATTAAAAGTCTGTTACTGTGTTATCTGTTACTTTTTTGTTGACCATAAATTTTTCTCAGTTGATTATTAAATTGCGTAGAACTTTGTTATGTATAATGTTAACAATCTTACAAGACGATACTTCACCCACAATTGCACCCTTAATATAAATTTAATCCAAAAGCGAAACAATGATAGATATTTTTTTAATTTAGTGATGGAGCAGGTAGATCAGGCACCTATATCACAATCTCTAATCTTGTGGATAGAGTTAAAATCGTCCAAGTAGTAGATGTGTTTCAGTGCATAAAATTGATCCGAATTGGACGCCCACAGTTTGTTGAGACAGTGGTAAGTTAGAGCCTTTGCATCAGTTTTACATTTAACTGTTTGTATAAAATTAAAGTTTTAAATGCTGAATAAAGATTTTTATATGAAATATTTCATATATGTGACGGTTTGCACTTTCGTGTGAAAGTAAAATAGTATGTGTGACCGAAATTCTACGAAATGTTATGTAAAAATTCTATACATCAATTTTTAAAGATCTTTGTTGCGCTTTTGAGTTCCAGTTTTTCCCATCATTTAAAATTTCTAAGTATTTGCTTGTGATGTTTTTATAGGAACAATTTAAACTTTGTTATGATGCAGTGGCATGCGTGTTGGAATCTTTCGAAGGGTATTCAAATTTCGCAGATTTAGGAACGACTTGAATTTGACTTTAGTTTGCACTTGTAATTAAATGTTGGTACTTACCTATATATACACCTATGTGATCAGTCTTTAGCATAAGGTCAAAGTAAAATACTTCATAGAATTGATAAATAAAGGAATGAAGTAGATCTCATCAATATTGAATTAACTCATGCGAAATCTACTCGTATTAGGTAGGTAATAATAAACTATTTTATTCTATTTCTTTCGTATTGAAACGTATGATGTGATATATTATAACGGTTGTGTAGATAATTATCTGCAATTTTGGAATTAATGATATGATACGTTGTCACACGAAATAATTGCTGGGATGCTATGTGAAGTCAAAAGCGATTTTGCAAGTAGAAAAATTGCTTTGACATTGTAGAAACTCGTTTATGATCAACTTGACGTGGTACTGAATGTTGTTGAAGAAAACCCGCTGAGTTGGATTTATTGACTTTTGTAACGACTTATTCACGTTTAATTTACGTATAAGGTTTGTATCATTTTGGTCGCAACAATCTTAAATATTTTTATTTCAAACCTTTGTCATCACATCTGATTAGATAACTTTTGCTCCTTCTGTCAAAAATACCAGTTACTTGCATTAAGATTACAAGTGCAGTTTATCTGTAATTGTACTTTAAAAATATGTAATTGAACTGCAGAAATAAAGCCCTACTTTCATTGTGAAAACGTGTTATTATCCCCAAGTGTAAATACTGTAATCTGATTCGCTGAAAAGCAGTGAAAACCATTCTTTTCAATTGAAAAATATATGCGTTCAAGCATTGAAGGAGTAGAGAAGTGCAGTAATGATGCTGTTAAAATAACCAGATGTTTGGTGAAGTTTATAGAATTTTTACTTGAAAGAAAGAATAAATGTAATTTATTCTCCCTGCAAAGACCTTTATCCACCTACAAACAACGAAAAAATAGAATGAAAAATATATGAGTTCAAGCATTGAAGGAGTAGAGAAGTGCAGTAATGATGCTGTTAAAATAACCAGATGTTTGGTGAAGTTTATAGAATTTTTACTTGAAAGAAAGAATAAATGTAATTTATTCTCCCTGCAAAGACCTTTATCCACCTACAAACAACGAAAAAATAGAATGAAAAATATATGAGTTCAAGCATTGAAGGAGTAGAGAAGTGCAGTAATGATGCTGTTAAAATAACCAGATGTTGGTGAAGTATTTAGAATTTTTACTTGAAAGAAAGAATAAATGTAATTTATTCTCCATGCAAGGACCTTTATCCACCTACAAACAACAAAAAAAAAAAGAATGAGAATGGTGCGAGTCAATACAGTATTCTTTGTTAAATGTTCATGTCAAAAGTTAAGCTAGGGTTGCATTGTATGATCGTAAACAGCGTGTGACAAAATAGCCGTAAGGTTGTCCATAAGGAGCACGCGACGAGAGTGTTTAACTCATTTATATCTTTTAAAAAGTTTAGGTGGTCGAGTACAACCGGAATAAAAGGCGGCTTGAGTGTTCAATAGATGTACATTGCACAACCTGGTGGACTTTCCTATAATAAGTACATTTGAGACTATTATTTAATGGTGTAGCGAACTTTAAATTCCAAACTAGTGGAAGTTATATTGTATAAATGAGATTTCGTAACTTTTTATAGGTAACAAGATAGTTGAAAGTGTGACTGAGTTTGTACATTAACTTTGGAGTTTGTATTGATTAATTTTGATCTAAAATTAAGTCCTTTGGGCTATGGATTTGACGTGAATAGGCTGATGGGAAACAGCAATTGGGCTAAGGCTTCTTACCTATTTTTTTTAAAATATGTTCCACATAGGAAAGACACCCACAAATTTAGCTTCTGGCTTGAAAATATATGACATAATGCATGCTAAATTTTTGCAAGCTCACTAAATTTTCAAATTAAGAATGGGCACCAGGAAGCAGGAAATTTCAAATGATTTGAGCATTGTATGCAAATCATTTGTATGTAATTCATTTTAGATAATTTTTGTAATATATGCCGAAAAGGGAAGAAGAGACTGACAAAAATAACTACTATGAAACAGTTTCATTACTATTCTAAGTTTCTCGCATTATCAAATTGCGAACATGGAACACTCACAACTTTTGAAAGCTTCCAAAGCCTCTACATTTAACAGACCCCAGCAAAGCAAGCTCAAAAGATAAAAATACATATTCAGGATTGTCGAAAAAGTTATTATGGCAAAACGATAAACGCTGTGGAAGTCAATAAACAGAATCCTTTGTCTCATTTTGAATATGGCATCAAAGATCTTAATAGTAACTTGAATAATGGTGGTGAGAAACCAATCCTCGCGGAGAAAAAAAAACAATAGACTACTTGCTATATTGTATGACATTTGAAATTTAAATAAGGAAAATCGTTTGTTAAAATCATCCAACACCAACAAGGCGGCCCCGTCGTGACTTGCACAACAAAAGCATTCGGGAGTATTTTCACAATCTGAGCTGGATTTCCACTTGCAAGCTTTTTTGCACGAAGCGCTAATTTTATAGGCGACAAATTTTGTGCTAATAGGCATATGATTTCCACTAGTAATAATAAAACCACTAAATACAAAAAAATATTAAAACAAAGTGGCTAAACCAGTACATAAAAGAGTGCTTAGTATTTACGACCAGGAATATGTTTCCAGAAGCAATGTTTGTTTCGTCGTGGCGAACAGTTTGCGAATTTTATCGCTGTGCATATTTGACGTCTTTGAATGTCTGCGCATGCCTATATTCGAAAATTATAGCTTCGCACAAAAATATTCGCAAGTGGTAATACGGCTTAACACAGTATGCTCATGTTTACACTTGGTGATGGTTGGAATACAAGTATTTTGGGAACATGAACACAACGTTTTACCAATAGAGCAAATTATGATAGTCGTTGAAAAGCTAATTCTAGTTATCAAATTTTCCAGTAATTCAATTGTAATTTCAACATATGGCATCTCCATGCAGTATACAACGATTGTCTCGCTACAAATCACTGCAAAATATCAAGGTGATTGACTTAAAGTTGATATTTTACTTCAAAAGTATTTAGCATGTATGAAAGTTTTGAAATATCTTCACTCCACAAACAATCTTCGTACACACTAAAATAAATGCTGAATTATTTTCATTACATTAAAATGTCTTTTCTATTTGTTAAACGTGGTGTCTGGGGTCAAAGTAACATGAACGAGAGAATGATTCTTTCACTAATGAGTTCCAACTTAAAACTGTTTATTCATTTCTGTTTATAACATCCATGCGTATTATCAATCATGCATTATGCAGCTAGGCTGTTTGAACTAAATAAATCAATTTTTTGCATCAATGGTCAGCTTTTGAATTAGTTGTATGTTTCATTTCCGCATTCATTTGAGAAACGCCGAGCTTAGCAAGAGCTACAATATGATAATTACTATTAAATTGAAGGGCATCTTTGAAATTATATGCCTATACTTCCGTGTTCCTTTGACAAACGTCTAGCTTATCAAAAGCTATAAAATGATAACTGCCGTTTAAATTTTATGTTTTCTCAACAATTGAATGATGACAGAAATCCGGCAGTGTTCTTACTCGCTGATAATTACAGTTATTTTGGTCTTTTCTGTTAAAGGTACGTTATTTGGAGGTGAAATATTAATGTGTACGCCGTCGCTACACAATTAATCTTTGCTCAGCTATTTCATGTCACCAGTTAAATGAGTATGTTTCAGTTGTTATATCTTTAACTAAAAGAAAGTTTGTTGCTAGTAGATTGCGAGACTTGTGTCATTTTAAAAATTTTGTTTCTTGCGTTTCTCAGTTATTTCTTCCTGTCATGTTGTGTGAACAGAGATATTAGAAATACTGCCTTCAGTTTGTGTTGGCTTTATCCCAATAGTAATGAGTAGCAAGAAGAAAGTTGTTATGGCATGAATGTATTTTATAAATCGGCTTTTGTCGTTTATTAAGAGCGCCTGATACAATGGTTTGATATTTTGTTAATGTAATGCGTCATTTAATTTTAAAAACACAAGACTAACCAGAAATTTGAGATGAAAATTTCTTGTTGCATGCATGTTTTGACTTAATACTAAGTTATTATTTTCTCTTCATGATGTCCATTTACTTCTTTTAACTGAAAATAACTTAATATAATGTTGAAACGTGCAGGCAATAAAACATTTTGTTGTTTTCCATGCTGATTAATGCATGTGTTTGGTTTTGGCAAATTCATTAGCAAATATGAGGAAGTGCAAGGCCGGATTTTGCAAATGATGATAGATAATGCAGGTTTTTGTCTGTTCCTTAATTATTTTTCAATTGAAAAATACTTGCACGGAACTTATTGAAGCATGTTCAACTTGATAGTTACTTAATGATTATACAATGTTTAAAAACAACAATCATCACCTGTATTTAAGTGTTACGTTTGTCCATAGTGTGTCTTCAATCACTGTCCACAATAGCTACAATGGTCGAATAAGGAGAGATAAACATGCAAACTCTACTGTATACACAGAGAAAACAATGTTGCTCACAAGCACCTAGATTTTATAATCCTTATGAAGAACATTTTCAATTGATTTATGATTAAAACTCAAAACTCTTCGAGACGTCAAAAAATAGTGTTTTAAATAAAGTTTTCCGTTAAATTGCACCTAGAGCATAAATTGCACCCAGAGCACTGTATGACAAAAAAGGACTAGAACGTTGCAACCAAGGTATTCGGAACTCGAGAGTAACGTCAAAACCTCAGAAAATCATTGTCTAAGTGAAATGACATTACTCTAATCAAACAGGACAACTTAAAACTGAATATGGATGGAGTTGGTATAAAAAATTAGGCAACTGTGTCAAATACTTTAACAGTAATATTTAACATTTAATATATGGCAAGTGTCATTACCGGAAAAATGGCGCGCTTTCATTATAGTCAAGGACCTGTATAAGAGTTTGTATGCATTTTATTTACCGGAAGTTATCTCAACCGTTATCCCAAAACCGTTTCAAGCATTCATGCAATTTGGGTTCTCTCTTGTCAAACGGAACTTCTTTTGAAAAATAGTAATCTTCGATGATTAAATTAACGTTTAAAATTTCGAATTAGTTTCTCCATCATTCTTCTGTCCAGTGATAATCCAGCCAAATTCACTATTAATCGCAACAGGACTACCTTCACTTCTTATAATCTCGTCTCTCATGATATCGAAATAATAATCTGCTCCAACTAGAATGTCGATGTTGCTGTCCGTCTGTCGTCCAGAGAGGATATTGGTATCAGAAAGCTGCAACTCCATCAAATAAGGATAATGATTTAGATCAATTGTCGTTGTTAATGGAGAGCAAATATTTATGAAGCAAAGAGTTCAAAACACAGTTTCTTTTTGAATTTCATACCTTGTTTTTGTTTTTATAACATTGGCTCACTTCCTATGACTGAAATGAAAATCGGAGAATACTCAATTATTTATGCTGCTGCGGATGAACTTCCTGTTGATCAAAAACTCATAAAAGAAACGGGTATTTTGGCATTATATTAGGATACTGAACACTATCAAAACGACAGGGAAGCCTATTCCCTGTCGTGTTGATAGTTTTCAGTATCCTAATATAATTTTGATCAAGTTTTGTTTTCTTTTCCGGATTTTGTCAAATATCAAGTTTCGAACAATTTTTAATATGTATCAATGTCATTTTTTCAGAAGCAAATGGATTTTTTATTAAACATGTTCAATCAGGAAAGTGTATCTATGATACTGGGGCAGAGTATTCAAGATATCCTAGAAACATCCCAATTCACCTTACTTATTATCTGAACCTTACAAAGAACTGTTTTGACTCGACAGCTCAGTTTAAATTTCACCAATCTGGCTCCATATTAAAACTGAATAGAGAAGGTTGTCTTAATGGAGAAAGAGTCTTACAAGATTTGCTTTTGATATACGAAAAGAAAGGTGACATTGCTGCACCATGCAATGAAGCAAACGCCTTAACCCAAACTTTTCAAGGTGGAATATTCACTGCCGACTTTAATAAATGTGCAGTACCTCCTGGATATATTAAACGTCATGTCTACATGGGAATAGCTCAATGTAATGATGAAGAAGATCAGCGATTTCATTTTGGTAAGAAAATTTTTTTAATCTAATGAATGCACAAATTTAAAATCTTATTAAAAACCTCCATAAATCCTTAGCTATATTGTGCTGGCATCTACATGCTAGGTCACCGTCATCTGAAACTTTATCTTCATCAGATTCAAATTTACGTTAACAGGATTTTACAGATACGCGCGTACCGATTGTATTTTTTTTACCATAGGTTCGGTGGCATGTGCTAAACAAAAGATAGCGAATGCTAGTTGTTCTAAAAATCAATATATGGTTATAAAAGTGGCTGAATATCGTGGATTGAGTAAAGGAAGCTCTTGTGGCTCAAATTATGATTACAGTTGTCATGTTGATGTGACATGTGACCTTAAAAATTACTGTGATGGTAGAAGAGAATGTAATATAACTGTTGATGATAATCATTTTTCTTCGAATATTTGTCCTGGTTTGGAGAAATATCTTTACTTTGAATATCAATGTAACGACACAAGTATGCCATACAGAAAAATTTGCAATCGTAAGTAATATATAGGCAGAATAAATTTCGCTTTGTAATTTATCAGCCTTTGGACAAGTTTTGACCTGAATTTTTCATCGTATGGTAAATATTTTTACACTGCGTATACCATCAATTTAGAAAATTTTGAAACATTTTTCATTTTTGTCGGGTATCTTCTTCAAGAGTAATTTGTTTATTGAATTTGATTATTTGTTTATAGTCCAATTTAAGTTTAATTTTATCTTGGCAATTTACATTTTTCTCATGCAAACATCTCCTCTCGCAGTGATTTGATTTTTGAAAGTATTTGTACTAATCTGTGTTTGCCAAACAAAGACATTTACTTATTCATCTAATTTTACATATTTTAAAAATTCATACTACTGAATTCTCGAGCACATATACATACAACGGTATATTTATGTGAAGAAGCATAACACAGCGTTCACCTGATCATTTGGATGCACTTTTTTATTATCAGAGTTTGCAACCCAAAAGTAGAGTTCAACACTACATGGCTCATTGTTCACAAAAAAGTAACATCAAAACGAGGCTTACCTAATTGAAATGTAATTCTATAAAACATTGTAGACCAAAAATCTTAGAAGTCGTGCATGGCCGCTCAAGTCCCTACATATTCGGAAAAAAATTAAGGTTTAATGTTCTCAGACTCTTAGTTCTCTTAGGGTATTGTCGACTGCTGCGTTATCCCGAAACTTAAACTTCATGTACATATATTTTATTTGTCAGCAGTATTTGTAAACTTATGTTTAAAAAACACCACGGATTTCCCTTCGAGAAATACGCCATCTTTAATTGATATGAAAATGATTGTTTTAATTTGTGTAGTTCAGGATGTAAGTCTGTCTCAGTCAAATCTTCCCAACGAAGGTCTCGTGGATGTTTTTACCATGTATAGAAACTTCACCATCTGCAACAATGGTCTTTTACACAAAGAAAAGACAGTTGTTTGTGAGCACTTCGGATATCCTACCGCAGCATCTTTGGAAGGCTCAAGGTCGTTATCGTCTTCGATGCATCGATCGTTTATACCTGGAAATGTCAAATGTGATGCTCAAGTGAATGATTTATCTCAATGTGCTATCACTCAAAATAATGCTTGTTCGCAATACTCGTACCTAACATGTAAGCATACTCATTCATTCTGTTTAAAATCTTGAGATATTTTAGGACACATATGTATGATGTTAAAAAAAGTGTGGGGCTAAAGAATTTTCAATAAAAACATGTTACCTTTATCTTTAAAAATACTCATCTCTAACATCATGACTTGCTCTAATCACTGTCGGGTTACTAGTTACGGGGCGAGTAGTCTAAGACTAAGTTGTGAACTTTTAAGTGATATCTATTCCACGCAATAAGTTCAGTTTGTTAATGATGCTCGCTTTCCTTACACTCCTTTGCTTTTGCATTTCCTGGCTTGTGTTTTTAACCCATTTTGTAATCAATGAGAAAAATTTTGAAACGAAATTCGAAAAACTATTAACACTGTCTAGGTAATTAGGAATACCCACTATTTCATGGGTTCTTAGTATCGCGTATTTAAACAGTACGAACGCCATTTTTCTCATTATTAAAATGCTCGTATGGTTTTCAATAGCTTAAATGGTCTAAATTAAGCTCATTAATTAAGCTTGTCCGGAATAGCAAAATCTGTACACTAATTATGTCCAGATACCTAAGGCCTTGGTCTGAAAATCCAGGTCTATAGGCTTTAGCTCACTTATCCAGCCGAGTAAACCACTCCTGCTTACCTCGATTATCATTATGCTATAATTGTGAGTGCTTTCCAGTACTATGTGTTCATTTCTCTTTAGGTCATATTTGTGACAGGCCTTTATTAAACAACACGCGTCGTTTTCCAGACTCCTCATTTACTGCCTCGGCTTTAACAGAAGGTCATAGTGCTGCAAATGCAAGAATATCCAGTGGCAGTTCTTGGTGTGCTCCTGCTGCAAATGGCAATCATTATCTACAACTGAACTTTGGAAAACTTTATGCCATAAACACAATTGCGATCTTTGGAGACAATACAAGCCCAAGTTGGATAGCCAGCTATTACGTGAACACAACATTTGATTTGACAAACTGGGAATCAGTTTTTCACACGAATTCACAAAAGGTATTATGTGTAAAATTGTCTTTGAAAAAGCAAAATTCTCACATGTAGCTATGACCCAATTTTAAAATGGCAGTACAACCCTGAATATCTTTGGTTTTTCTTTAGCTTTTCAAAGGCAACAAAAACGCTTACAATGACGCTGCTATATCAAGCATCACAGGAGGTATTAGAACGAAAGCTTTACGGCTTATTCCGATAAAATACCATGGTCGACCATGCTTACGAACAGAAGTTTGTGGTGGAGGTAAATATGAGTCTGGGAATTATATGGTTTTTGTGAATCATTATGAAACAAATGAACACGAGTTTATTTTTTGAAGCAAGGCGAAACATTAAGTTAATTTTCTTAAGCCTGTTTTCGGATATAAAGTTTTGTTTCGTTTGTTATGTTTACGTTTTTGCAGCTTACATCCTAGTTTGGTTACTGAACACATTTCAGTGACTAATCACTGAATCACACAATTTCCTACAGTAAATAAACACAATACTTTTCGTTTACTCTTAATGTTTCAAAACATTGATATTTCGGATAAAACACAATTCAATGATTTTCAATAAACTAATCATGCATAGACATTTTTAGTTGGCAGTTGGAATAAACGACAATATAAGTTCATACAGAAATATATGTTCATTGACATATAGATCGTTTATAAGCGTTGCAAAAGAGATCTCAATGAAAGTCAATTAAACAAATTTACTTTGAAAACGTTTCTTTTAAAACGTTTGACAGTCTTTGATTACATAAGATGGAATGTAGACATTATTAGTTTTATCATGTTTTATCAGCATTTTTTATTGCGATCTATTATTTCATTTTTTTTTTCATAATTCCGATTTTCTAATAGTTTTTTATCACTTTTAGGAATACTTTTTAAAGTTTTCTGTAATCATTTTCCTGATAACTATACAATTTCAAACTTGTCAAACTTGTTAACTAGCGGTCCGCTTCTAGTGCTGCAGCAATACTCATATATGCATGTTTTACCATATTAAGATCATTTAAATTTTATCGTTTTCTACAAATTATAGCATGACATTTTTTTATGACTCCCACTCCCCCAAAATTTGAACAATTGTTCTGCTTCTGACTCCTTCATTTTGGATTGGATTACGACCGAATTACGCGTGTTATTTACGAATTATTGTTCATTTGATACTGAGAATGCTGCACAATGATACTTACGCTTGATACTGGATCATGGTCTTTTAGTTATCGATCTATTTTATCTTCTTTTTTGTAGAATTGCTTCCAAACAGCCCAATCAACCTTCGTGTCAATTCTACCGCTTCAAGATATGTTACAATATCCTGGGTAGACCCACAAAACGTTGCAGTGAGCCCCAGCACAGGTCTAAAAAATCCTCTCACCAATTTTAAGTTTATTTTGTGGAAACAAACAATGGTCATTTTTAACTTTATTGAGCAGGCCAATGTTAGTAGACCTTACAGGTTAAATAATCTTATTCCTAACAAGATGTACACAGTTGATGTATACGCTGGAAACTCGGAAGGTTTTGGAGATGCAGCAAATGCTTCTTTTCACACAAATGAAGATGGTAAGATTATTTTGATCTTCTACATTTTTGCTTTCTATTGCCTAAACCTGATTCATGCAAAAAATTGCATGGAGGAGTGGCAATTTTAAAACAAATTAAGAACAAATAATTTATTGTGTTCTGTATTTGTATCGTCAAAATGTGTCCGTTTTTACAGTCTTCAATGGGTAAACAACAGAGAGGCCTTTGCACGAACAATGAATAAAAATACAGACCCATTTATCATCTCATGTGAGCGAAGTTGTATTTATCACATACGCTACACTAAACTATGTTTAAATCATTTTCAAAATCCTCGTTGCGCAGCATATTGCTATGGGCATGTTATTTCTGTATTTTTGATTTACGGTCTCTGGAGAATCATGTTCAGAATTTTCTGGTGGGAAAAATTATACTATGTAATGTGGACTTCAATTCTTTTTTCTTTTTAAATTTTTTGCGAATTACTTTCATCCTGGTATGTAATGGGAATAAAGTCACAAGAAAGTCTCGTATTTTTAAGGAATATAATACATCACCATCCGCTACGATAGTCTTGAAAATTATACTTAAACATAACACTTTTTCACAGGCCCTACCTGATTTTCTCTTTATCTGACTGTAACAAAGCTTACTTTACATTACTCGTACTACAATATTATGATATTTTACTGTTTCCGACAAAGTTACGTCTACATGATTCTTAAAAAAATTAGTTTCTATCAGTTTAAATTTGTCATAGTTTTAATGAAATCAGATATGTTTCTTGAGTTGAAGATCATGGATGCTATGATTTATTGACTCACAGCTTTGTAAAAAGCCATATAGTGCATGTTTTTTTTTGTTTTCAGTTCCCGAAAGTCCTCCATCAAATATATCAATTTCTATGATCAGAAGCTTATCGTTTGTAGTCATGTGGGAGCCACCTGATATAAACAAAAGAAACGGAGAAATAGTCGACTACACTGTTTGTATCACAGACTTAGAGAATTTAAAATGTTTAATCAATTATACTACAAAAGAGCAAAGTTTGAAAATAGACAGTTTAAAACCAATGACAAAATACTACATTCGTGTTTTGGCCAGTACAAAAATTGGTCCTGGAAATTACAGTGAGAGTAAAATGGCAATAACAAATGGATGTACGTTTTTTTAAAAGCCTTCTTTTTCCATGTTCTATTTACATTTCAAGCACGATAATTGAGGGTGGGTTATATTTATGCACGATATACCGTATTAAATTTATTTGAAATTTGAATATGAACCCCAATTATTGATCTTTCTCAGTCCCTGTAATTTATTATAAAGTGTGCGTGAATTGATAAACATAATTGTATTACTGTAGTACCACTGGAAGCACCCTTATGCGCGACGAAAACAACATTGACATTTTCTTTGAAGACTCCTAAACAAAGATATGCGTAAGTAGTTGCATGGAAGTTCTTCTTTGACTGTTTGTATTGAGTTTACGAACAATTCTTAGAATAAAATTGTATATATTATAGGAAATTATAAAAAACTTTCTGTCAGCGTTTATCGTCAGACTAGTTTGGTTCGTCCAAACTTGTTTATATAATGCATTTTTACATCATTTTCATAACCAAGTCTGTGCCACTCCGTGTTTGACAATATAGAGTGTTTGCATTTAGAGCTATGTATGTGCGAACATTAGGTGATGGTGTAATTAAGCACTTTCGAATGTTTATTTCTTATACGCTTTGTTGTAAATTAATCTTTTATGTCTGTTTCAGCCAACTTTATCCGGCGAAAATTTAATTGCTCCTGTTTTCAGGTATTTCTTTGTAATCGCTATGAAAGGAAACGAAAAAAATTCTTCGCCCCCTTTTAAGTATGGCAACCATGATTTAGTAACGTATTCATCTGAATTTGTACAACCAAAACCTTACATAGCTGCTGTGTTTGCTCCCAAATATGACGGTGTGTTCATGTTTACACTTGGTGATGGCTCAAACACAAGTATTGCAGGAACACGAACACGACGGTCTACAGATGGAGTATATTATAATGGTCCTTTAAAAGCTAATTCTACATATCGAATTTTTCTCCGATTCGTGATAAATGAACAGGTACATTCTGAAATCTAGCCTTTTTCAATTATTTTCAAAAGCATAGTAAAGTTTATCTTTTTCATAATTGTATCTATTTAATCAATTTTAGGGTCTTTATTATTCAACTGATTGGAGTTACGCAGCAAAGACTGGTCCTTCAAGATCTGCACATACAACACTACGTTCAACTTCAAGTAGGGCTAACTATGTTTTTATTAAAAATGACGTTGATGGTTGTGGGATCTTCGTAAAGCACTCATTCAGAGTAAAAAACAATCTTTACGTTTCTGATATAACTTTAATCAATGAAGACATTAAATTGTAAACATAAATTGTCTGATTTTAAAGGGACAATTGTAAATTACTTGTACTTGCGTTAGGTTTCCGTTGATGATTTCATAATTTTCATTCATTATTTTAAAAACCTATCGTCAGAAACTTTAAGAAAAACAATAGTCTTTGATGCTTGTTTAGATTCGTTAAAGTCCAACAAAGAAGACGGAAAGTTGTTACCAATTGTCATTGCCCTGGCTATTTGTTTACTATTGTCAATGACCGTTAACATTTATCTGTTGTGTTATCGTCGTAAAAATATATCAAATAAAGATGAAAATCATGATAATAAAAAGCGACCAACAAATGTTTATGATGGTTCTGATATCCATGACAATAATTATGAACATGTTGACGGCGACCAATCCTCATACATGTCGCTGAAAAGCACTGGAAGAAATGAAGACGACCATGTATACTGTCATTTAAATGAAGTTAGGAAGAACGAAAGTATTATGTAATGTATGTTATTTGTATTTATCAATATTTCTTTAGAGTAATTTTCTGAAATTTTCGTTGATATTTTGATTTCTGTAACCATTGTATGTGTTTTTATTTAGAACATTTCAACTCATTACTAGGGTAGTACAAATTTAAACAGGCTAAAAACTAATGGATTTCATTTGAAATAAATTTATGTTGATATCTAGACTACTTATTGTCTACATTGTTTGCTAAGCTCCTGAAATCACTTATTCGAATGTGGGACTTACTTTTTTGCAATGCAGCTCTTTGTTTACTTTTCATTCAGATCAATTAAATTGTCTGATAATTAGAGTACTTGAAACTGAAAACTATCGCAAGCATGTTTTATGATTTCTGCATAATTTCAAAATTATTTTCTACTCCAGTTTTTAGTATTCATCTTGCAACCTATATATGATTCAAATCTTAATAATATTTTACAATTTATGTTTTATTTTATATTTACCCTCAGCGACCTTTTGATGAAGTAGACATACGCCTGTATTTTATAAGCGTTCTCACTCTCATCTTCACTGAGTGTGGTTTCAAAATCACTTCGGCGTATTAATTAGACTGATTGCTTGATTTGAAATATTTCAGCAAAAATCTTGCCATTGATTGAGAAATAACTTTGCGTTGATTAGAAAAAGCGAGAGGTTGAATTAAGTTAGCGTGAGTGTTACTAATGCAGGCTTTTAGAATTCGGGCGAAAGTGAGATGATTTAAAGAATTTCCATTCATTTTTCGATAATGTTTAATGTGAAGTGGGTTTTTGAGTATTACTCATCTCATGAAAGTTTCTGTTAAGGCAGAGGGATAGCTGCAACTCTTTAAGTGGCAAAAGATATAAAAAATTTCTAACAAATAATCTTGTCTGAGGATGAATGGTTTTCGTTTTACATTGCTCCCGCTAATAATTTAGGTCGTGCGATAGACCGGGACTAGGTAAGTAGGTGGCTTATAATAGCAAAATAAATATAGCTGTCTCGTTAAGTATTCCTTAATGTTTGAAAGAATAATACACAAAGAGCTCCAATAAAACTTTTATCATAACATTTATAATTTTAGAGTTCACAAGCTAAATACACATCACAACAATTATCCGAAATATATTTTAGCTACTTTCAAGTAGCTAATATATAGGACGAAGAGAAAGTATACGTGTTTTGTTGCAATTTTTCCACTTTTAAACCGTTTTTTAATTGAAATACAAGCACAAGACATAAAGACAGATAGATTATCAGAAAAATTTTAAGTTAGAGAAATTAAACAGATACGCTAAAGCATAGCAGAAACAGAAAATTGCAGTGTAACAGACATGAGATATCATCATATTTGTGAAGTTTTTAGAATACAAACTACGGCATTAACTTTGTCCATAAAGGCAAGTATTTATAAACCGCTTACACAAACCGAGTTCCCAGCAAGGCGAGTTACTCGGATGTGTCATATAAACGATTCACCGGGAAATGCATTCATTTTATATAAGGGCCGAGTTACCCGGCTCGGCGAGTAACTCGCTCAGCCGGGTAACTCGGCTACATATAAACAGGCCCTTTGAAGGCTTGAGTTTGCAATGTATGTACACTGCATATCTTGAAGTATATGTCTCATGAAAGAAGTATTATTGGAAGAACATGGTCGAAGAAAAATTGGTTTGTCAAACCGACTCACTCTTCTCTATTTGGAAGGGCTACAGGAAAAACAACCGAGTTTTTACTCTGCAAATTTATTTGCAAAATTATCATGTAAATATAACAAATGCATTTATTGCTTTTAAGTGAAATAACCAAAATCTTTATACAACAAGAATGGGTAGTACTAAAATCTTTATACAACAAGTGTTCAAAGGTTTGTGCTATAAAATATAGCAAAATTACAAAAGCGGGTATTATGCATTTGGGAAGGCTTTGAAATACAGTTATTCTCTACATAATCTTAATTGGTTAACATTTAAACAAATGGCGAACAATTGCCATTAGATTAAAGGTTCTTTTCCATACGTTCAACAGGGATTAGTGGGTAGAACTATGGAAATAAAATGATTAAAAGAACACGTTCTTTCCCAAAGTTAGTATTAAAAAAATTTCTTTTATAGCTATCGATAATATCCATATATAGCATCAAATTGCACAGTTTTCAGCTATTCTGTTTTACATAAACATAATTCAATTTTTCGCATCAATGATTTGCTTTGAAAGTGTTTGAAATGTCCAATCTGTTTACTTCCGTGTTATTTGACAAACGTCTATCTTAGCAATAGCTATAATATGATAACTCTAGTTCGAATTCTACGTTGTTAAGCGAGTGGATGATGACAAAAATCAGTCAGTTTTTGTACACGCTATTTGTCGGAGTTGTTTTGCTCCTTTCTTTAAAAGGTAGGTTATTTGAAAGTCAAATGTTTATGTCGTCGCTACACACAATTTATTATTGCTCAGCTGTTTTATGTAACCAGTTGTTGCGTTATCTTATATGTTATCAAAATTTGTCGACAGTAGTTTTCCAGTCTTGTGTGCCATTTGAAAAAATGCCTGTTTTTTAAGTTCTCACTTATTTTTAAAGTTAAACGACATGTTGTATAAACAAAAATATTATAAAAGTGGCCTTTAGTTTGTGTTGATTTTCTCGCGATGGCAGGAAGAATTGTAACAATAAAGCTGTAATAGCGTTAATGTATATTTTAATTTGATACTTGAAGTTGTATAAAGACTAGTTGTCATATGATTTTATTAGCAAAAGATTAACCAGGCATTCGAGGAAGCCGATAATTCTCCTTTTTGCAAATGTTTTGACTTAACTCATCAAATTTTATTCGTCATCTTCAATTTTTATCGACTTAATTTCAGCTTGAAGCGTGTCTGAAATAGAATATTTTGTTTATTTCCTCAAATGCTGATTAATGGTGCTAAATTGCTTTGGCAACTTCATTAGCAAATATGCGGAAGTAGAAAACATGGATTTTATGGGTAGCCACGCGCGCATGCGTGGTGAAATAAACGTAAATGAGAAAGCAAATAAATGTGTATTACGAGTCTTAAATGCGCTAAATAATCTTAAAGTTGTAGTTTCACGTGAAGTAAATCTATTTAAAGTGCGACGCATTGTTTATCAATTGCTTGGTTCACTCTGGTCACTGTTCTATGTGTTTTTGTGTTAAATTAACGACAAAAAGCTATGTCTTCTTTATTTATTTTGATACATAATAACAAATAGTATCTGACATTCTCTATGAGGATTTAGAACATACCAAAATTACAATGAACATTAACTCAAAATACATGTCCAACCGAGTCAAACTATGAGCAGGAAATACAGTTAAATCCGTTCAGTAAATGTTTGCTCTTATCACTTTAAATGTTCTAAGAATTCGCTTTTTAAAAGCTTCAACATTATTTGCAATTAGTAAAGAGTATTTTAATAATGCTATGAAAAAGACAAAAGAGCTCGTCTCTCTGGTCGCAAATTAACGAACATAACAAGTGTCGCATTAATGCAAATAAATACATGTCATATCGTGACAATCATGATTGTTGATTTATCGGTTGAGGGGAACGATGTATCACATATCATAGACACATATCATAGACGCACAAGAAAATTATTTTTGTAAAACAAACTTTTAAAGATTTACTATTTACATTAAAAGCATGGTTTTCAGTAACAATTTTAACCGATATATTAAGAATTTCGTTTGAAGTCACATTTATTGCAACTTTACGATGTAAGCACATGAGCTAAGTCGCGTGCAATGAATATATGCATGAACGTTCTACATATGGGTTTTGGGAAAAGTGACACTCAATATTTTTGTAGAAATAAGAGAAAAGTTGGTCCAATAACTAAAAGAGGTCAAAAATATCGGTTCCGTTCAGATTTTGGCCTTTTCCCATGAAATATAGGCTCAAAAATGTTGGTTCCAAGTCTTAGAACTTGGAACACGTCTCAATTTTTTAATTTGTGCGCCCCTGATTACAGAGTAAGCTCAACTGAGATTTTTGCGATCTCAGACATTATATGAACTCTTATGTTTATTGTATATAGTGAACTACGCTCTTGATCCATTGATGTCTTGATCTATTTCATTTTTGTGGGGGCTACCCATATGTACGCTCTGCGTACCTATTTTTTACCAATGATGTAGAAGTAAAGATTCTCATCTTGTCTTTTACTTGACTTTATAAAAATATTTAGAACATATTTAAGCCTATTTCACTTGATGGTTATAATAATTTGTAGATGCTAATTAAGTATAAAACATCACATACCTGTAATTGCTGTTTTGTATGAAGTGCGTATATTTAATCATTGAGTCGTAAGGTGCCAAAAAATATGAATATTTCAGAAAACGTATTTATCATTTAAAGAAAAAGTCAAGTTTGGTGAGAAAAATCCAAAAACTCCTACAAATGCGTACCAAATTATAAGAATTATTGAATGTTGACACAAATCAGTCAGTTTTATTACTTGCTAATAATCGCAGTTATTTTATGGTCCGTTTTAGTGACAAAAAGTAGGAATTGTTAAATGCCCAAGCCGTGAAATTATCTTTGCTCAGCTATATCATGTTATCTATTGTAATTTGTCGTTACATTTTAGCAATATTAACTTACTTAATTACTGACGACATTTTTTATTTGTATAGTCTTATTTCGACTTCATTTTTTATATTATCCTTCATTTCTCATTAACACAGAAGCCCGATAACTAAAATATTTAATTAATATAACATAATCTGCTTTTGGATTTATTCGTTGTCAAATATACGGAAGTAGCCTAAAAAAATGATTTTGACAAAAATGAGAATGTAACGTTACGAACATCTTAAGGAGGCTCCATACACTTTATCCGAGATTTGGGTGTTTCAGATAGCCTTCACTTACAACAGTATTTTTATCAAACTCACTCAATCTTGGAAATATGAACTACGCAGGAATATTCAAGAATGCCAGTAAAGTCTAAAGATGCTTGAATAGGATAACTATTTGCGTTGTTATGGCAACCATGTCTCTTTTCTTCATTTTCTTTTACACTTGTACAGACCATATCTTTTTTTCGGTTCTGTGAATTTTTCTGATTTTTTTGCATGACGATTGTTATTCATTCATTAAGCATTTTGTTTAATGCAGAAGGAATTCTTTGAATAATTGAAAACTTCACCTATATGAAAATAAATTTGTAGATTTTGTTCTATTTTGCGTATGTTATTTTTTTTGTAATAAACATCCACACGAACTTTTAAAAAAACTTACGAAAGAAAAACGAAAAAATCTTAAATAAAGTCGGCGCAGCCAGGCGTTTGTGGAAAAAAATTCACTCGATTTCAATATTTACTTGCATCGAACAAACCCGTTTTCATATAATGTATGATTGTTGAATTTTTTGTTAAAAAATCTAAAGACGTAACAGGGAGGTTACAAAGGGGTTGTTACAAATGATTGTTACAAAGGGGTGGGGTTGTTACAGGGATTGTTACAAGGAGTTGTTATTGGGATGGTTACTAAGGAATGGGGTTGTTATTAACATTTGATTCGAAAAGAAAACTTACACATATGTCGTGCAACGTGCATGACAAATTGTGGAATGTTGCTAGTAGCCTTTAACCAGTCTGCATGTTTTTGATCCTGTTATGTTAATTTCATATCATTATTATTGTCTATTTCTCCAACCTAATTGCTTTTGCAGTTAGTAAACACAGGGAAATTTATTCAAAATCGGCCTCGAAAGTTAATCAAGATCGGCTGTTTTGCACTATCAGGTAATGTAGAGTGGTTAATTTGACCTTCACACGGAATAATCTGATCATCATCGAGAAACAAACCAAGTTGTTGACTCGTAAATTTTTACGACCGGCTCGAAGATTCTGATTGTAACTCGTCAGAAAACACGGCTGACTGAATTCTTCGGATCCATAATCTCTGAGCTTTGAGTAGCTAATTAGCATTCAACTCAGACGTAACAGAGCATAGTTGCTTTCTTCATTTCTTGATAAACCTTAAAATTTGTGCTGTGACACGAAGTAGTTTGTTCTTCGTACCATATCTGTCTTGGTCAATAATCTTCTCCAAGTGGATGTAATTACGGTCAGGAAGCGATGTTAACGTGAAGGAATGTGTTATTAGAAGAGGATTTTGTATTATCTCTGTGTAGCAACGGTCCTCATCCAATTTTGTAAGTTGAAGATCTTCGGGCAATTTGTTATCAGTATCTTATAGTTCACTTCCGGAACACCCACGAGAAGGCAAGTCGGAAGAGTTTATTACCCCAGGCAGTGTCTCCATTTATAACTACTAGTTAACTTTCTGATTTCGTTTACGCGGTTCTGTACATACGACTTCCACAGTTTATGATTTCGAATCCAACATAATGTTGTAAATGAATCCTTCCATCGGATAATATCAGTGATATATTTTATTGAAGTAAACGCTTTCTCAATCGAATCGACTTATCTTGCTAATTTAGTTGTGCCTAACAATTCAGGTTGTGGTAAGGTCTGTCGTTTGATAGGAGCGACTCTTGTCTTGGCTGCTATTAAACTCATTTCAATTTCACCGTTTTTATGTTCCGTTCGTAGATATACAACTGCGGCAAAGGCAAATTCTGATGCATCGCAAAATCCATGTATCTGATGAATTGGAGATGAATCTTATCCACCATGGAAGTAACAACGCGGTACTCGTATGTCACTTAAAGCCCTTAAGTTGTGAACGAGAGAATTCCAACTTGATAAGACCTTGCCAAACAGATCTTCATCCCAATTACTGCCAGAAGAGCAGAGGGTTTGAAACAACATCTTCATAGTGATAGTAAAGGGTTTAAGAAGGCAAATAGGATCGAATATCTTCGCAGATAGCCTTAAAATTGACCTCTTAGTTGCAGGAAGTAACTTGTCTTCCACCATCGTACTTGGTATATGTTTAAAATATGATGACCCCTTTCATTTCCCACCTTAACAAACGGTCGATCTTCATCATTCGCCATAACAATTCGGACATGTTGCGACTTTGAATGCCATTTTCGAAGCTTGAATCCTCCCTCGCTCATTAATTTTCGAGATCTATGATGGATGTATAGAGCTTCGTTCTCATTAGGAGCTCCACCAGCAAAATCGTTAACATATAATGACTCGATTAATAAAGAGACTATTTCTTGATCGACATTCTTGTATTTTGAAATGTGATGAGGAATAACAGTAGATAATATTACAGGACTTGGGGTTAGACCAAATAGTAGGCGTCCGAACTTGTATTCCTTTAGCATCGAGTGAACTTTGTCAATATCGTCAAACCAAAGAAACTTCAGCATCTTTCTGTCTTTGTGAGCAATTTGTATTTGATGAAAAGCCTTTTCGATATCGGAAACAAGCCCAATGGAGAAGTCTCGAAAGTTTATCATAGTGTCAAATAAACGTGAACCAAATTTGTTCCCTTTTCGAGGCAGTCATTGAGTGACAGCTCCTCTTCAGTAGCTCTTGCCGAACCATCGAAAACCACGCGAAGTTTTGTAGTTTCGTTATCTTCTCGAAGTACGCCATGATGGGGTAGGAAATAACCGGTTTCATGTGCAACAGGAACTGGGTCAATAATTCCTCTTTTCACTTGATCTTTGATAATTGTATCGTATTCTTGCAATAAGGGCTTATCTTTATCGAGACGAGATTTCAACTGGTTTTAAAAACATACCCTAACAGTCTCATTTTGGAATACATTCCCCCTTCCAAGGTAAATTCACTTCATATCTCCCTTCATCCTCCAGATATTGTATATTCTTCCGAAACTCCTGATCCTGTGATTCGCTGGATTCTTTCATTCCAATTGATTCGATCTCCCAAAACCGTTTCAAGCATTCATTTAATTTGGGTTCTCTCTTGTCAAACGGAACTTCTTTTGAAAAACAGTAACCTTCGAGGATTAAATTAACGTTTGACAATTTTGAGTTAGTTTCACTATCATTCGTCTGCCCAGTGATAATCCAGCCAGCCATAATTCACTATTAATCGCAACAGGACCACATTCACTTCTTATAATCTCGCCTGTCGGGATATCGAAATAATTATCTGCTCCAATTAGAATGTCGATGTTGCTGTCTGTCTGTCGTCCAGAGAGGATATTGGTATCGGAAAGCTGCAACTCCATCAGATGAGGATAATAATCGAGATCAACTGTCGTATTTAATGGAAAGCAAATGTTTATGAAGCAAAAAGCTGTTATGATTCTAATTCCATTCTTTCCTTTCAGGGACAAATGAGCCAAGTCGCATTTTTGTTTTGTAAAATGTTGGTTGCCAAAGGTATTAAAGTTAACAACTTCTCTTCTGATATGAACTAGTCCAAGCCGTTTTTTTAATGAATTCGTAACGTAAGTGCGCTGACTACCACTGTCCAAAAGCACGCGAACAGGTATCGAAATGGAAGCATTCCCGCCATTTATAGATATGTTTAACTGAAATATCTTGAGTCAAAAAAGCGTTCACCGTAGGTATTCTGGGTGCTTGGTGCTGAACTCCTGAATTTTTGCCATGCTGTGGCTGTGGACTTGATTGCACTCCTTCACTTATCTCCCGTGCCTCGATCTCAGTTTTTATTGTATCCAACAACTCATCAATTTTCCAAACGTCTCCCGATGATTTTCAGGCAATTTGTAGACGAATGTCACTCTGTAATTTTGTCATGACAATCGGGATAAGCATACTACCATATTTGCTCAGACTCGATAATCCTCGTACATGAACGCTTACTTTAGCGTATATGTATCTTACTTGGCTAGTTCTACCGTTGGCACAAGCTTCAATGTCTAAAATTTCATGCATATGAGCTGCTATGGTTTGCTGGGTTTTCCCGAAGCGATCGTTCAAGATTTTTACAGCAGAGTCGTAATTGGCATTAGTTAATGTCAGACCCTTAATGGCCCTCACTTCGTTTCCCTCGAGAAGCGATTACAGATAGTTAAATTTGTTTACCTTCGAAATGTTGGGATTACTGTGAATCGCAGAATCATACAGATCACAAAACGAACTCCACTCCGTAACCTTGCCATCATATTTCAGAAGCTCCAGGAAGCCTCGGCATGTTTGGCTTAAAATGAAATGTCGTCGTATTGTTATCATGTGGTGGCTGTGATATCAATTCAACTGACTCTTTCTCGAGTTTTGTACACATTCCACGTTGTCCTCTTCTTATAGCACGAAGCCTTTCCAGTTTTTCCTTCTCTTCAGTCGACATTTTCGTAAGAAACGAATTATGGGCGACTTTATTTCGTTAAAGCCGCCCCACGTTGGGCGCAATGTCATACACGTTGCACGATTTTTCGTAAGTTTTATTTACGAATCAAATGTTAATAACAACCCCACCCCTTTGTAACATTCCCAAAAGTGTCAATCACGTGAAATGCACGCGATCCACAATAAAACAAAAAACAAATTCACTACAAGGCTGCTTTAATTGTTTATCTAATGTAACTGACTTACAAAAACTTTGTTTTTCAAACCAAAAGGAATATACGTTGCTTCAACAAGTCACATTTATCAAAAGAATAATTGAGAATTAATTCCACCCCTAGCATTATATGAACACTTTTGATCAATTATGAACTCATAAACATTTCACTGAGTCGTATTAAATGTGTTCAGTATCAATAACTAATTTTAAAGAACTATTATTTTCGATATTTTGTCAAATATCAAGTTTCCAACAATTTTTAACATGTTAAATGTCATTTTTTCAGAAACAAATGGATTTTTTATTAAACATGTTCAATCAGGAAAGTGTATTTATGATACTGGGGTAGAGTATTCAAGATATCCTAGTATCAACCCAATTCACCTTACTTATTATCTGAACCTAACTAAGAACTGTTTTGACTCAACAACTCAGTTTAAATTTCATCAATCTGGCTCCATATTAAAACCGAATAGAAGAGGTTGCCTTGTGGGAGACAGAATCTTACAAGATTTGTTTTTGATATACGAAAAGAAAGGTGACATTGCTGCTGCATGCAATGACGCCAACGCTTTAACCCAAACTTTTCAAGGTGGAATATTTACTTCCGACTTTGATAAATGTGCAGTACCTCCAGGATATATTAAACGTCATGTCTACATGGGAATAGCTAACTGTAATAATGAAGAAGATCAGCGATTTCATTTTGGTAAGTAAGAATTTTTATCCAATGAATGCAAAAAATTAAACTCTTATTGAAAACCACCACCAATCCTAATCTATTTACGGATGGCGTCGACATGCTAGGTCACCGTCATCTGGAACTTTATCTTCATCAGATTCAAATTTGCATTTACAGGATTTTACAGACAAGCGCGTACTGACTGGATTTTCATGTTTTTTACTATAGGTGCAGTGACATGTGCTGGACAAAAGATAGCGGACGCTAGTTGCTCGAATAATCAATATATGGTGATAAAAGTTGCAGAATATCGTGGATTGAGAAACGGAAGCTCTTGTGGTTTAAGTTATGATTACAGTTGTAGTGTCGATGTAACATGTGACCTTAAAAATTACTGTGATGGGGAAAGAAAATGTGATGTATCTGTTGATGATTATCATTTCTCTTCAAGTATTTGCCCTGGTTTGGACAAGTATCTTTACTTTGAATATCAATGTAACGACACAAGTACGCCACACAGAGAAATTTGTAACTGTAAGTATATTATATATGGGCAGATTTTATTTGGCTCGCGATTCACGTGTTTTGGAAAAAAATTGACCTTAATATAGCATTAATTTCATGGTTAATATTGTTTATATCATCACACATAAAAAAAGAAACTTTGGGAATTTCTGTTTGGTGTATTTACAAGGAGTAATGTATTATTTAAGCTTGAAACATAATACGATACTCAGGACAATTTTAAGTGTTAGGTCATTCTTCTATTAAATATTAGAGTTCTTGCAATGGAAATTTTCATTAATTTTTATATGTCCTCGCCATGAGTCATCAAATGATAAAATGTTGATTCATGCAGTTATCTCTTCTTGAAGTGTCTTTGTATTTCTTTTTTAAAAATAATTATGCCATTTTAGGTTTACTAAGCAATTGAATTTACAATTTGATTTGCATTTATGTCGTCATGAATCCATACAAGAAAATGTTTGTATACTTATATATACAATTGTATCATTATGTGACGGCGCAAAACGCAATTTTCGCCTATAAGATAAAGTTGTTCATGTTTTCATTGTATGATTATTAATAATAGGACACGTTTATCTAGATTTGTGTAAGACGCTATGCAGTAGAACTAAACGATATTATTGATCAATATGAACTTCCTCATATTTTATTTCATCCTCTTGAGTAAGACTGTAGACATGTTAGTAATATCAATAATTCACGTGACAGGTCTCAGTAGTCTAAAGAGCAACACACACACTTCCATGCATCTTAAAAAATTTATTCTGGTTTTTATTTCTCCAATTCTAAATTTTTAGATCTCCGTGTACATATTTTATTTATGGGAAGGATTTGCAATACTTATGTTAAAAAAACAGAGATACATAACTCTGCTTTATGAAACTTTATGTTCAGTCCAACTTAAAATTATTTTTATTTATGTAGTTGAGAATGTACATCTGTCTCAGTCAATTTTGCCAAACAAAGGTGTCGTGGATGTTATTACAAAGTTTAGAAACTTCACCATCTGCAACAATGGTCTTTTGGCTGAAGTAAAAACCACTGTCTGTAATCGATTTGGTTATCCTAGTGCACTGAATATAGAAAGCTGGACGTCAATACTAACATCAGTTAATCATTTTTTTACACCTGGAAATGTTGCATGTGGTGCTCAAGTGAATGATTTATCCCAATGTTCAATAACTCAAAACAATAGTTGTTCTCAATACTTGTATGTGACATGTAAGCATTCTCATTACTTCTAAATAGCATAATATTATGTTGTAGAACACCATCTACAGCGTTAGCAAAAGTTGGCCCTAAAGCAGGGGTCTCCAAACTTTACAGCCAGAGGGCCACATGAACTTTCATCCAGCATGTTGAGAGCCGACGAACCGTATACCGCTGGTCAAAGAGCGAAAATTTTAATAAAACGAAGTACATGATACACATGATAGACATACAAATAGACATGTTTTGACATCTCATGATGCCATCTTCAGTATAAGTGAAATAATAAATGATACAATGTTTATATAAAAGTAATATGATACATAAATTAAAACAATAAAAAGGAAATAAGATTCATTGGCGAAACTTCGCGCCATTTATCCATCAGAATTAGGGAACATACCACAACAGACAAAAACTCTCATATCTACCGACACCTTCTTAAATCTCACTTAGGTAAAACCAACTATTCACCCTCTTGCTTCAAAATCATCGACACTGCCGACACCTCATTCTCCCTTAAAATCAAAGAAGCATTCCACGTTAACAAAACTAACCCTGACCTCAATGTTCAAGTTTTTAAATTCAATGCAATATTTAGTTCATAATACGCTCGGACGCTCCCCATTAATTTTATCTTATTTCCTTTTTATTGTTGTAATATCTGTATCCTATTACTTTTATATAAACCTTGTATCATTTATTATTTCACTCATACTGAAGATGGCATCATGAGATGTCGAAACATGTCCATTTTAAAAAACTCGTCACGTATAGTAAATGCGCAAAACGAAGCACATTACACAAGCTTGATTAGTTCAGAAAATATTTATTCAAAATTTAAAGGTTCAATTTCAACCAAGAGTAATATCATAACAAAATCACAATTAGTCTGTTCAGTTTTCTCAATGTTAGTGGTGAAATTGGCTTCTTAAGTGTCTCTGCGGGCCGGATTGAGAGTCCCTAACGGGCCGCATCTGGCCCGCTGGCCGTAGTTTGGCGACCCCTGCGGCCTAAAGAATCATGTTGTCTAAACTTACTATCACCATGACTTATCTCTATCATCATAACTTATTTCTATCAACATGGTTAATCTCTATCGTCATGACTCACCTCCATCATCATGACTTACCTCTATCATCATGACGTACCTCCATCATCACGACTTACTTCTATCATCATGACTTATCTCTATCATCATGACTTACCACTATCATTATGAATTACCTTTATCATCATGACTTATCTCTATCATCATGACTTACTCCTATCATCATGAATCCCCTTTATCATCACGATTTAACTCTATCATCATGGGTTACGTCTATCATTATCATTTTCCTCTATCATCATGACTTACCTCAATCGTCATGACTTACATGTATCATAGTCTAGGATCTGTATAAGAGTTTGTGTGCATTTCATTTAACGGAAATTATCTCAACTGTTTTTGGGTAAAATGACTATGACAAACAACATGGCATATGTGACATTTGCTCAATCTGGGATGAAATTCCTAAAATTAAGACCCCCCTGAAAGGCAAAGTCGACATAGCTCTAACTTTCCGAAAAATATAGTAATAACAAATCTGCAATGTTTATGGTGTTTAGAAGGTTCACTGTTAGGGGTGTTCACGGGAGGGAAATTCCAGATTGAGCATATGGCACATATGCCATGTTGTTTGTCATGGTCATTTTACCGAGAGCGGTTGAGATAACTTCCGTTAAATGAAATGAATACAAACTCTTATACAGGTCAAGACTGTATCGCAGTATAGAAATGTACGGTAGGGTCACTTCGCTGTGCAACTAGCTGATGTATAATTAATTACTTTACTGGCTGCCGTTTACCATATCATCAATCCTATTGGTCATCCAATTGCCAATTGGTCATTGGCAATTTATTGGCTGCCAATATGGTAATCACTTGCGTAATAAGATATGTGTGGAAAGAAAAATTTCAATAGAGTGGCCCTACTGTATGTTCTCTACTGTGACTTTATCATCCAATTTTTTGTGCTTTTCATCACCATATACTCATTTCTCTTTTTAGGTCATATATGTAAAAGGCCTTTATTAAACAACAAACATAGTTTTCCAAACACCTCCTTTTCTGCCTTGTCCTCAACTATTAACCATTCTGCCAAAGAGGCAAGAATTTCCAGCGGTAGTTCTTGGTGTGCTCCTGCTGCAAATGGCACTCATTATCTTGAACTGAAATTTCAAAAACTTTATGCAATCAACACTATCGTCATCTTTGGTGATAGTGTAAGCCCATGTTGGGTATCTAGCTTTTACCTAAACGCTACATCTGATTTAATAAACTGGGAATCAGTTTTTCACCAAAATTCACAAAAGGTAAATAAAAAACTATGTTTGAAAATTGAATTCTCAAAGCTATAAACAAGTGTATTTTAATATGTTAGTGTACCCTTGAATCACCGTGCTTTGTCTTATCTTAGGTTTTTCCAGGCAACAAAAATGCTTACAGTGACGCTGCTATCTCAAACATCACAGGTGGTATTAGAACGAGAGCTTTACGGATTATTCCTTTGAGTTACACTGGTCAACCATGTTTACGAACTGAAGTTTGTGGTGGAGGTAAATATGAATTTAAAAAATATATTGAACAAATTGTTGACTTTATTGAGTTGTTTGTTGTAGTGTTTTGAAAATTATAACGCAAGCGAACAAGAATCACATAATAATCGTTTCAACACGAGAAGTAGTAAGAATTTAATATATCTTGCTTGTAGTGTAAGGTGAAACAATTGATGACACACAAGTGTTGTTAAGTGTTGTTGTGCTTTCCTTTAGATGTTAGGAATAAGCTTTTAAAGTCGTTCGTTTGATTGGGAGCTTATTACAAAAATTTTAACGCACTTTTAAACTTATACTTGAACACAACGTGTGTAATATACGTTTATCTTAGTTTACATTTGGTTTAAATCAAAGAATGAGGTCAAAGCTTTGTGAACCATTCTATGTTTTTTAATTAATCTGTGCATTGTGTTTACAAAATGTTGAAATTTCTTACAATGAAAGATATTTTCAAAAGACTAGGAAAGTGTACTAAACATGCTTATTTCTGCTCAAATTAACTTAAGCTCCAATTATCCTATTTCCACCTTAATTTTCGTCAACTGTCTTGGTAGAGGTCGTCTATTATCGAGTTAAGCCCCAACCACGCCCATGACACCCTCTTTTTTTGCAGAGGTCTGAACTGAAGTACTAAATACAACTTAGGTTATCCAAGTTAGGTCACGGGGCTTAGTTTTTGACCTAGTTTTTGAAGTATGTGAATTGGTAAAGTACGAACAAATGCTTGAAAATCGTCAAAATATATGTATAAACGATCCAGCTAAAAACGATCCATAATATTGCTTGGTGTGCAGCCTGTATAAAGGTTCTTAACCAGACTATACGTAAAATCGTATTCAAAACTAAAGGAACGACAAACAGCACATGATGTAACGGATTAGTTGCAGTACGATCAATACAATGCGTAGAGCATTTTTACGATCTGCTGTTTTTTTAGATTTTTCTTGTACATAATTTCTGTAACTTTTTACGATTATTTTCGAAAGTTTCCTGTACTCCTTTTTCTTCTTATAACTTTAAAATTTTATAAAACATACTAAACTTGCGAGAATAACCACCTCAACTTATAATAACCGTTTTTGGTGGCTTTGCATAAACTCCATAACACGCGTATAATTATATATGCATGGTGTATTAGCAAGCTCTCTTGCAATTTATTGCTTTTTACAGATCATAATATGCACAAATTAACATTTGAATATAAGCCTCCCTTTTAATTATCTAGCTTGGGCCAATAAAGATTCTTATTTTGGTACTATTAGTGTTTTACAATCACATAACGCATTAAGTTGCGCTTGATTATGATGCTTTAGGTATTTGAAAGTAATCTTTCTTCTTTTTCGTAGAATTGCATCCAAACAGCCCGACCAATCTCCATGTCAATTCAACCGCTTCAAGATACGTTACAATATCCTGGGTAGACCCACAAAACGTTGCAGTATCTCCCAGTACAGGCCTCAAAAATCCTCTGACCAAATTTAAGTTTATTTTGAGGAAAAAAACAATGGCGATCTTTAACTTTGTTGAGCAAGCCAATGTTAGTAGACCTTACAAATTGAGCAATCTTATTCCTAACACAATGTACACAGTTGAAGTATTCGCTGGAAACTCGGAAGGTTTTGGAGATCCAGCAAATGCTTCTTTTCACACAAATGAAGATGGTAAGATTTAGTGCTGTAGGACTATTTTTATCAGTTGGGGGTCTTCCTTGTCAATAGTGCCCTTTTAAAACTACCCATTTCAAAAGTAGAAGGGGGCTCCTCCCCCAAGCTCCCCTACTTCTACAGCACTGGTAAGATTACGTATTCTTTATGATGCATTTGGTGATTTACTATTCAATTTTGCTTTATACAGGCGACATGATATAGTTCATGTTGTTCACGTGCTGAATGGTGCCGCAATTAAAAATTAATGAATTACTGTCCTTGTTTTCTAATAGTACAAAAATTTTTAGAACATGTCAATGTATACCTGAGTACATATATATTTTAAAAAGTTATACTTCATGAATGCTGCTTTGACTAACGGGAACGAACAAAAATCACCCCAATTTTCTTTTTCCTATTGATAAATCGCGCAAGGAACCTTGCATTTCCGATGTGACAGTAAACTGGAATTTTGTTTACGTCAACAAAGAAAAAAGTCAAGACCATTATTCTACTTTTTTCTATTTCTTCTGCCCTGTTTTTTGTACGATATGCAATACCTTGTAGAACTCAATTATAGCTTACAAATTTTGTAGAACTTAGCTAATTATAGCTTTATTTTATTGTAGTTCCTGATGGTCCTCCTTTAAATGTAACAGTCGCTGTTGTTAATAGTTCATCGTTATCAATCACGTGGAAGCCACCTGATATAAGCAAGAGAAATGGGAAAATTATCAATTACACAATTTGTATTACACGATGGAAGAATGGGACGTGTTCAAGAAACTTTACTACGACAAACCAAAGTTTTATTGTAAATGACTTGAAACCAGCAACAACGTACTACATCAGTGTTTTGGCCAGTACTATAATTGGTCGAGGAAATTACAGTGAAAATGAAATTGCAATAACAAATGAATGTAAGTTTTTTATTAAAACATTTTTCTTTTGCATTTTTCACTTAAATTTATCATTGATGGTTACGCCAATTGATGTATGTACTTGTTATAATTTAGTGCAGCCAGAAAAGCTTACAAATTTTACGGAAGAAACGTTGACGTTTTCTTTAAAGATTCCTGTTGAAGAATATGAGTGAGTTTGTATAAGTCAGTATGCGATGAGCTCTAATAAAGAAATAATTAAAATGATTGTTATTTGTTAATGGGAATTCTACAAAGCAACGAGTAATTCATCAGTCGTGAATCCACTTTAATTCATTTTTCCCTTTTACAGATTCTTCTATATTATTGCGATGGAAGGAGATGAAAAAAATCCCCCTCCACCTTCTAACTTCAGCAATGAAGACTTAATAAGGTATTCCACACTCTCACAACCAAAGCTTTACATTGCTGCCGTGCTTAAAGTCAGCGGTGTTGACATGTTCGTGTTTATACTTGGTGATGGCTTAAATTCAAGTATTTCAAAACCGCGAACACGACGATCTACAGATAGAGATTATAATAATCGTCCTTTAAGCCCCGATACTACTTATCGAGTTTTCCAGCGAGTTATTGTGAATGATATGGTAATTGTCAAAATTTTGAATGTTGTCTAGTTATATGTAATGATGAGTCACTTTTCCCCTCAAAATTTAATCCGCTTTTTAGGGTGTTTAGTATTCAACTGATTGGAGTTACGCCGCAAGGACTAGGCCTTCAAGATCTGCATACACAACACTACGTCCTTCAAGATCTGCATATACAACACCACGTCCTTCAAGATCTGCACATGCAACACTATGTCCTTCAAGATCTGCACATACAACACTATGTTCAACTTCTAGTAGGGCTAACTATGTTTTCATTAAAAATGACGTTGATGGTTGTGGGATCTACGTAAAGCACTCATTGAGAGTTAAAAAACAATCTTTACGTCTCTGATATAACTTTAATTAATGAAGACATTAAATTGTAAACATAAATTGTCTGATTCTAAAGGGACAATTGTAAAATACTTGTTCTTGCTTTAGGTTTTCGTTGATGATTTCATAATTTTCATTCATTATTTTAAAAACCTATCGTCAGAAACTTTAAGAAAAACAATAGTCTTTGATGCTTGTTTAGATTCGTTAAAGTCCAACAAAGAAGACGGAAAGTTGTTACCGATTGTCATTGCCCTGGCTATTTGTTTACTATTGTCACTGACCGTTAACATTTATCAGTTATGTTATCGTCGTAAAAATATATCAAATAAAGATGAAAATCATGATAATAAAAAGAGACCAACAAATGTTTATGATGGTTCTGATATCCATGACAATAATTATGAACATGTTGACGGCGACCAATCCTCATACATGTCGCTGAAAAGCACTGGAAGAAATGAAGACGACCATGTATACTGTCATTTAAATGAAGTTAGCAAGAACGAAAGCATTATGTAATGTATGTTGTTCGCATTTATCGATATTTCTTTAGAGTAATTTTCTGTAATTTTCATTGATATTTTGATTTCTGTAACCATTGTATGTGTTTTTATTTAGAACATTTCAACTCATTACTAGGTAGTACAAATTTAAACAGGCTAAAAACTAATTGATTTCATTTGAAATACATTTGTGTTGATATCTAGACTACTTATTGTCTACATTGTTTGCTAAGCTCCTGAAATCACCCATTCGAATGTGGGAGTTACTTTTTTGCAATGCTGCGCTTTGTTTACTTTCCATTCAGATCAATTAAATTTTCTGATAATTAGACTACTTGAAACTGAAAACTATTGCAAACATGTTTTATGATTTCTGCATAATTTTAGTATCATTTTTTACTCGAGTTTTTAGTATTGATCTTGCATACCTATATAGGATTCAAATCTTAATGTTATTTTACAATTTATGTTTTATTTTATACTTACACCTCAGCGACCTTTTGCTGACTTAGACATACGCTTGTATTTTATAAGCGCTCTCACTCTCATCTTCACTAAGTCTGGTTACAAAATCACCTCGGCGTATTAATTAGACTGATTGTTTGATTCTACATATTTCAGCAAAAATCTTGCCATTGATTGAGAAATGACTTTGCGTTGATTAGATAAAGCGAGAGGTTGAATTAAGTTAACGTGAGTGTTACTAACACAGGCTTTTAGAATTCGGGCGAAAGTGAGATGATTTAAGGAATTTCCATTCTTTTTTCGATAATGTTTAATGTGAAGTGGGTTTTTGAGTATTACTTATCTCATGAAAAATTTTTTCAAGGCAGATGGATAGCTGCAACGCTTTAAGTGCCAAAAGATCTAAAAAATTTCTAACTAATAATCTTGTCTGAGGGTGAATGGTTTTCGTTTTACATTGCTGTCGCTAATAATTTAGGTCGTGCAATAGACCGGGACTAGGTAAGTAGGTGGCTTATAATAGCAAAATAAATATAGCTGTCTCGTTAAGTATTCCTTAATGTTTGAAAGAATAATACACAAAGAGCTCCAATAAAACTTTTATCATAACATTTATAATTTTAGAGTTCACAAGCTAAATACACATCACAACAATTATCTGAAATATATTTTAGCTACTTTCAAGTAGCTAATATATATGATGAAGAGAAAGTATACGTGTTTTGTTGCAATTTTTCCACTTTTAAACAGTCTTTTGGTTGAAATACAAGCACAAGACATAAAGACAGATAGATTATCTGAAAAATTTTAAGTTAGAGAAATTAAACAGATACGCTAAAGCATAGCAGAAACAGAAAAGTGCAGTGTAACAGACATGAGATATCATCGTATTTGAGATCTTTTTAGAATACAAACTACGGCATTAACTTTCTCCATAAAGGCAAGTATTTATATGGAAATGCGGCAAGTGCGTTTATATGGAAAAATTCATCCCGCCTAGCCGGGTAACTCGCTTACACAAACCGAGTTCCCGGCAAGACGAGTTACTCGGATGTGTCATATATACGATTCACCGGGAAATGCATTCATGTTATATAAGGGCCGAGTTACCCGGCTCGGCGAGTAACTTGCTCAGCCGGGTAACTCGGCTTCATATAAACAGGCCCTTTGAAGGCTTAAGTTTGCAATGTATGTACACTGCATATCTTAAAGTATATGTCTCATGAAAGAAGTATTATTGGAAGAACATTATGGTCAAAGAAAAATTGGTTTGTCAAACCGACTCACTCTTCTCTATTTGGAAGGGCTACAGGAAAAGCAACCGAGTTTTACTCTGCAAATTTATTTGCAAAATTATCATGTAAATATAACAAATGCGTTTATTGCTTTTAAGTGAAATAACCAAAATCTATATACAACAAGAATGGGTAGTACTAAAATCTTTATACAACAAGTGTTCAAAGGTTTGTGCTATAAAACATAGCAAAATTACAAAAGCAGGTATTATGCATTTGGGAAAGTTTTGAAATACAGTTATTTTCTACATAATCTTAATTGGTTAACATTTAAACAAATGGCGAAGAATTGCCATTAGATTAAAGGTTCTTTTCTATTCGTTCAACAGGGATTAGTGGGTGGAACTATAGAAATAAAATGATTAAAAGAACGCGTTCTTTCCCAAAGTTAGTATTGAAAAAATTTGTCTTCTAGCTATCGATACTATCCATATATAGCATCGAATTGCACAGTTTTCAGCTTTTCTGTTTTACATAAACATAATTCAATTTTTCGCATCAATGATCTGCTTTAAAAGTATTTGAAATATCCAATATGTTTACTTCCGTGGTATTTGACAAACGTCTATCTTAGCAATAGCTGTAATATGATAACTCTAGTTCGAATTCTACGTTTTTAAGCGGGTGGATGATGACAAAATCAGTAAGTTTTGTACACGCTATTTGTCGGAGTTGTTTTGCTCCTTTCTATAAAAGGTAGGTTATTTGAAAGTTAAATGTTTATGTCGTCGCTACACACAATTTATCATTGCTCAGCTATTTTATGTAACCAGTTGTTGTTTTATCTTATATGTTATGAAAATTTGTCGACAGTAGTTTTGCAGTCTTGTGTGTCATTTGAAAAATGCCAGTTTTTAAGTTCCACTTATTTTAAAGTTAAACGACATGATGTATAAATAAAATATTATAAAAGTGGCCTTTAGTTTGTGTTGATTTTCTCACAATGGCAGGAAGAATTGTAACAATAAAGCTGTAATAGCGTAAATGTATTTTTTAATTTGATACTTGAAGTTCTATAAAGACTGGTTGTCATATGATTTTATCAGCAAAAGATTAACCAGGCATTCGAGGAAGCCGATAAATCTCCTTTTTGCAAATGTTTAGACTTGACTCATCAAATTTTATTCGTCATCTTCAATTTTTATCGACTTAATTTCAGTTTGAAGCGTGTCTGAAATAGAATATTTTGTTTATTTCCTCAAATGCTGATTAATGGTGCTAAAATGCTTGGGCAAATTCATTAGCAAATATGCGGAAGTAGAAAACATGGTTTTTATGGGTAGCAACGCGCGCATGCGTGGCTAACCACTATGTTATACTGCAAAAAGTAGAACGGCCGATGGAACGAATGATTTCAAAATCATTGACCTGTATGACTGAGCTGGATGTGGCATAAACTATATAATTTTCTAAATTTGTTTCGTTTACGCTAGAATAGTGCAGTAATGTCCCTTGTTTATACTGACAATGGTGAAACCCAAATAGTTGAAAATTTAAAACAATTGCCAGCCATCGCAAACATGAAGTTCATTTTGTTTCATTGAATAATCCGTGAGCTTGAAGCAACGTACTTGCATTCGGTCTAGTTATGTGTATGTACACCATGTGACTCTTGTGACTGGTCACGGTGCTTTCATATTTTTAGTAAATAAAACGTAAAGAAAAAAGCAAATAAATGTGTTTTACGAGTCTTAAATACACTAACTAATCTTAAAGTTGTAGTTTCACGTGAAGTAAATGAATTTAAAGTGCGACGCATTGTTTATCAATTGCTTGGTTCACTCTGGTCACTGTTTTTGTGCTTTTGTGTTAAATTAAAGACAAAAATCTATTTCTTCTTTTTTTGTTTTGATACATAATAACAAATAATATCTGACATTCTCTATGAGGATTTAGAACATACCAAAATTACCATGAACATTAACTCAAAATACATGTTAAACCGAGTCAAACTATGAGCAGGAAATACAATTAAATACGAAATGTTTGCTCTGGTCACTTTCAATGTACTAAAAATTCGCTTATTAAAAGCGAATTGTCAAGATTATTTGTAATTAGTACAGAGTATTTTTAATAATGCCATGGGAAAAGACAAAAGAGCTCGGCTCTCTGGTCAAAAATTAACGAACATAACTAGTCATACAAAAGACCGCAGAGGTCATGGGTTCGAATCCCGTTGAGTCACCTGAATTTTTCAGGTTGATGAGACAATTGCTTAAATTGTCCCACAAAGTGCGAAGATCATATCTACATTTAATTTAATGAACATAACAAGTGTCGCATTAATGCAAATAAATACATGTCATATCGTGACAATCATGATTGTTGATTTATCGGTTGAGGGGAACGACGTATCACATATCATAGACACATATCATAGACGCGCAAGAAAATTATTTTTGTAAAACAAACTTTTAAAGATTTACTATTTATATCAAAAGCATGGTTTTCAGTAACAATTTTAACCGATATATTTAAAATTTCGTGTGAAGTCACATTTATTGCAACTTTACGATGTAAGCACGTGAGTTAAGTCGCGTGCAATGTAATATATGCATGAACGTTCTACATATGGGTTTGGGAAAAGTGACACTCAATCGTTTTGTAGAAATAAGAGAAAAGTCGGTCCAATAACTAAAAGAGGTCAAAAATATCGGTTCCGTTAAGATTTTGGCCTTTTCCCATGAAATATAGGCTCAAAAAATGTTGGTTCCAAGTCTTAGAACTTGGAACACGTCTCAATTTTTTGATTTGTGCGCCCCTGATTACAGAGTAAGCTCAACTGAGATTTTCACGATCTCAGACATTTTATAAACTCTTATGTTTATCGTATATAGTGAACTACGCTCTTGATCCATTGATGTCTTGATGTATTTCATTTTTGTTTGGGCTACCCACATGTACGCTCTGCGTACCTATTTTTTACCAATGATGTAGAAGTAAAGATTCTCATCTTGTCTTTTACTCGACTTTATAAAAATACTTAGAATATATTTAAGCAAATTTCACTTGATGGTTATAACAATTTGTAAAAGCTAATTAAGTATAAAACATCACATACCTGTAATTGCTGTTTTGTATGATGTGCGTATATTTAATCATTGTGTCATAAGGTGCCAAAAAATTTTGAATATTTCAGACAACATATTTATCATTTAAAGAAAAAGACAAGTTTGGTGGGAAAAATCCAAAAATTCCTACAAATGCGTATCAAATTATAGGAATTATTGAATGTTGACACAAATCAGTGAGTTTTATTACTAGCTAATAATCGCAGTTATCTTATGATCCGTTTTAGCTACAAAAGGTAGGAATTGTTAAATGCCCAAGCCGTGAAATTATCTTTGCTCAGCTATTTCATGTTATCTGATGTATAAGCATAACTCAATTATCATATAAACTCATATTATAAATAATTGGTCGATGTGTAGGATTCACATGCTTGTTGCTTGAACAAAATTTGTAAAAACTAGTTTCAGCAGTTTGTGTTGATTTTCTCATGATTGCGCAAACAGTACATTGATTATGACAAATTTAAAAATATTGTAAAAATCTTAAAGCCATAAAATTTTATGAATGTATTTTTGATATTTTATTTGAAATTTTATAATGACATGTATAATCTGACGTGATTTGTCGTTACATTTCATCAAGATTAACCTTACTTAATTACTGTTAATTACTGACGACTTTTTTTATTTATATAGTCATATTTTGACTTCATTTTTTATATTATCTTCATTTCTTATTCACACAGAAGCCCAATACCTAAAACATTTAATTAATATAACATAATCTGCTTTCGGATTTATTCGTTGTCAAATATACGGAAGTAGCCTAAAAAACACCGATTTCGACAAAAATGAGAATGTATCGTTTCCGGACATCCCAAGGAGGCTCCTTACAGTTCACTCGTGTTTTGGGTGTTTCAGATAGCCTTCACTTCCCACAGTATTTTTATCAAACTCACTCAATTTTGAAAAAGGAACTACGCAGGAATATTAAAAAATCCCAGTAAAGTCTAAAGATGCTTGAATAGGATAGCTGTTTGTGTTGTTATGGCAACCATCTCTCTTTACTTCATTTTCTTTTACACTTTATCGTTTAGTTTTTAAGGAATCGACCTTTTTTCGGTTTTGTGAAATTTTCTAATTTTTTGCGTGGCGATTGTTATTCATTTAAGAAGCATTCTGTTTAATGCAGAAGGAATTCTATAAATAATCTTTCGAGATATTTGAAAGATTCGGCTGTATGAAAACTTATCTGTAGATTTTGTTCTATTTTGCGTATATTTTTTTCTTGTAATAAACATCAACACGAACTTTTAACAAAATTTACCGAAGGAAAAAAAATTTTTCAACAAAGTCAGCAAAGCCAGGCGTTTGTTTAAAAAAGTCGACATGAGCACAATATGCGCATGCAAATTTTCACCAGTCCACTGCTAAGTAACTGTAGGGAGCCTCTTTAAGAAAAAAATTTCAATGCTTACTTGCACCGAACAAACCCGTTTTCATATACTGCATAATTGTTTAATTTTTTGTTCAAAAGAAAGTCGGCTACTTCTGTTTTACTTATAGAATTTTTAATTCTGGAAAATCCTATTTTTAACTAATTTTTTTTTGTTTCTTCCTTAATTATCAAATACTTTCTTGAAATACCAGGATATCAAAGCCAGGATAATCAAAATCGTCAACAATTGCACGTTTTCCTGACTTCAAGACTCTTTGACTTTTTAAGTTATGAGTTGTGGAGAAATAAAACTTAACTCTCACTGGTAGTTAATACAATATTATGATCATGGTTCTTTTATAGCACTATACAATACATTTAAACTGTTTCTGTAACTTTCTTTTTAATATAAACGAGTTGATATGTCGCCAAAATTTTCCTAAATTAAGTTAAAGGTGACAATTAATTCAACGAGTTTACAAATCTTTGCGAATATTAGTTTATTGGAGATTTAATTTAATGGTAATGTAACTTTGCATTTCATTTGCAAAGTACCATAATCGCAACAATGTTCGATATTTGTTTTGATATACGTACCCCCATGTTGTTCTATGGAAATAAGAACGTATATAGTTAAATACACTAACACATGAATAAAAAGGCCGCTGTGCAAGTTGCTTCAAATTTCTCGACAAAAGTTTCAAATTTGCAAGCCATCTAAACAGTAATTTTCAAATTAAATTGAGCAGAGATATAAATTCATAATAAGCGGCTGCAACGATAAACATAAGCATACTTGTCATTAAACCCTGCACTTCTAGAAAAATTAGCTCAATACCATGGCGTGTTGTAGTTAATGAAACACATTACAGAAAAGTGATATTCTGATAGTGACGTAAAAATCAAGTGATAAGTTTGATCCTACTATGCAAATTTCTCTGTGTTTACCAAAAAGCAAAAGCAATTAGGTTGGAAAAATAGACAATAATAATGTTATAAAAAAAAACATAACAGGATCAAAAAAATGCAGACTGGTTAGATGCTACTAGCAACCTTCCACAATTTGTCATGCACGTTGCACGATATATTCGTAAGTTTTATTGTCGAATCTAATATTAATAAAAACCTAACCCCTTTGTAACAATCCCAAAAGTGTCAATCACGTGAAATGCACGCGATCCACAACAACAAAACAAAAAAAAACAAATGTTCATCGCACTCCCAACGTTGATCATAGTGATCAATTTATGTCCACAATTTTTTACTATTTAACTGTCGCAATAGGTCTCCAATCACGGCTGCCGTTCTTCGTTGTCGGGTTTTCATGGAGTTTTCGTCTTTAGACTCAATTCCACTAGTGGTTTCGGGAACCACGGTATTTGCTGAAGGCATATTCAACTCAAGTGGTATCAGTTGTTGTATTGGACGACGTAGTTCTGACGATCGAGCCTTTGTAGTACTCGCAACACAGACTTTGCTTCTCGAACAACACCATCCTTACTTACTATGAGCTCGGTAACTCTTGCCAATTTCCACAAAATTCGAGGACAAAGACCATTTTTTAACACAACAACATCACCGACAGCTATTTTCTCCTTCTGTGCTCGATGAAGTAAGCGTGAAGTCTCTATGACACTTAAAAGATACTCCGTACTCTAACGATCAATAAATTACGTTTCAACTATCTAACAGACTCTTCTGATATTTCGCTTTTCTGGTTAGAGTTCGATTCGTACTGATGACTTCAAATTGTCGATCACTAGCTGTAAGAGTAAGTTACCGTCCGTAAATTAATTGAGATGGAGTCGGAGGATAAAAAATTCCTTCTTCGTCGTCATAGATATATGTAAGTGGACAATTGTTAATTAATGGTAGCCTCAATTTCAACCAAAATGGTTGTAAGTGCTTTCAAATCCATTGAGGATCGACCGAGAGCTTTCTTCAAACATCTCTTTGTACTCTGTATCATTCGTTCGCAAAATCCTCTTTACCAAGGTGCCTTTTCAATGATAAATTCCCAATTGAAAAGCTTGGAAGCCAGCTCCCTTGAGGCACTTTTGAAGGTCTTGGCATTGTCTGAAATTAGTGTAGATGGCAAACCTCTTCGCGAGACAAACCTTCGGAAAGCTGTTCTCATCCCAGCTGATTCCTAAAATTTTGATACGGTTCTCTTGAGATGTGGACTTAGGTTGTGGCTCTGTATGAGGCGAAGGAGTTTTTCCTAACTTGTCTTCTACCATCGTACTTGGTTTATGTTTAACATATGATGACCCTTTTCATTTCCCACCTTAACAAACGGTCGATCTTCATCATTCGCAATAACAATTCGGACATGTTGCGAGTTTGAATGCCATTTTAGAAGCTGGAATCCTCCCTCACTCAGTAATTTTCGAGATCTATGATGGGTGTATAGAGCTTCGTCCTCATTAGAAGCTTTACCAGCAAATTCGTCAACATATAATGACTCGATTAATAAAGAGACTTTTTCTGGATCGACATTCCTGTATTTCGAAACGTGTGAAGAATAACAGTAGATAATATTGCAGGACTTGGGGTTAGACCAAGTAGTAGGCGTCAGACTTGTATTCCTTTAGCATCGGGTGTATTCCTTTGTCAATATGGTCAAACCAAAGAAACTTCAGCATCTTTCTGTCTTTGTGAGCAATTTGTATTTGATGAAAAGCTTTTTCGATATCAGCAACAAGCCCAATGGAGAAGTCTCGAAAGTTTATCATAGTGTCAAATAAACGTGCAACCAAATTTGGTCCCTTTTCGAGGCAGTCATTGAGCGACAGCTCCTCTTTAGTAGCTCTTGCCGAACCATCGAAAACCACGCGAAGTTTTGTAGTTTTGTTATCTTCTTGAAGTACGCCATGATGGGGTAGGAAATAACTGGTTTCATGTGCAACAGGAACTGGGTCAATAATTCCTCTTTTCACTTGATCTTTGATAATTGTATCGTATTCTTGCAATAAGGGCTTATCTTTATCGAGACGAGATTTCAACTGGTTTGAAACACATACCCTAACAGTCTCATTTTGGAATACAGTCCCCTTTCCAAGGTAAGTTCACTTCACATCTCCCTTCAACCTCCAGATATTGTATATTCTTTAGAAACTCCTGATCCTGTGATTCGTTGGATTCTTTGAATCCCATTTATTCGATCTCCCAAAACCGTTTCAAGCATTCATGTAATTTGGGTTCTCTCTTGTCAAGCGGTAATTCCTTTGAAACGGAGTAATCTTCGATGATTAAATTAATGTTTGACAATTTCGAATTAGTTTCACCATCATTCGTCTGTCCAGTGATAATCCAGCCAAATTCACTATTAATCGCAACAGGACCACCTTCACTTCTTATAATCTCGCCTGTCGCGATATCGAAATAATAATCTGCTCCAATTAGAATGTCGATGTTGCTGTCTGTCTGTCGTCCAGAGAGGATATTGGTATCGGAAAGCTGCAACTCCATCAGATGAGGATAATAATCGAGTTCAACTGTCGTTGTCAATGGAGAGCAAATATTTATGAAGAAAAAAGCTGTTATGATTCGATTTCCATTCTTTCCTTTCTGGGACAAATGAACCAAGTCACATTTTTGCTTTGTAAAATCTTGGTTGCCAAAGGTATTTAAGTTAACAACTTCTCTTCTGATGGGAACTAGTCCAAGCCGTTTTTTTTAATGAATTCGTAACGTAAGTGCGCTGGCTACCACTGTCTAAAAGCACTTGAACAGGTATCGAAATGGAAGCATTCCCGCCATTTATGGATATGTTTAACTGAAGTATCTTGAGTCAAAAAGGCGTTCACCGTAGGTATTCTGGGTGTTTGGTGCTGACCTCCTGAATTTTTTTCATGCTGTGGCTGTGGACTTGATTGCACTCCTTCACTTATTTCCCGTGCCTCGATCTCAGTTTTTATTGTATCCAACAACTCATCAATTTTCCTAACGTCTCCCGATGATTTTCAGGCAATTTGTAGACGAATGTCACTATGTAATTTAGTCATGACAATCGGGATAATTATATTACCATATTGTTCAGAAGAAACGCCAAGACTCGATAATCCTTGTACATGAACGCTTACTTTAGCGTATATGTATCTTACTTGGCTAGTTCTACCATTGGCACAAGCTTGAATGTCTAAAACTTCATGCATATGAGCTGCTATGGTTTGCTGGGTTTTCCCGAAGCGATCGTTCCAGATTTTTGCAGCAGAGTCGTAATTGGCATTAATTAATGTTAGACCCTTAATGGCCCTCACTGCGTTTCCCTCGAGAAGCGATTACAGATAGTTAAATTTGTTTACCTTCGAAATGTTGGGATTACTGTGAATCGCAGAATCATACAGATCCCAAAACGAACTCCACTCCGTAACCTTGCCAACATATTTCAGAAGCTTCACCTTAGGAAGCCTCGGCATTTTTGGCTTAAAATGAAATGTCGTCGTACTGTTATCATGTGGTGGCTGTGATAACAATTCAACTGACTCTTTCTCGAGTTTTGTACACATTCCACGTTGTCCTCTTCTTATAGCACGAAGCCTTTCCAGTTTTTCCTTCTCTTCAGTCGACATTTTCGTAAGAAACGAATTATGGGCGACTTTATTTCGTTAAAGCCGCCCCACATTGGGCGCCATGTCATACACGTTGCACGATTTTTCTTAATTTTTATTTTCGAATCAAATGTTAATAACAACCCCACCCCTTTGTAACAATCCCAAAAGTGTCAATCACGAGAAATGCACGCGATCCACAATAAAACAAAAAAACAAATGTTCATCACACAATTCACTACAAGGCTGCTTTAAATGTTTATCGAATGTAACTGACTTACAAAAACTTTGTTTTTCAAACCAAAAAGAATATACGTTGCTTCAACAAGTCACATTTATCAAAAGAATAATTGAGAATTAATTCCACCCCTAGCATTATATGAACACTTTTGATCAATTATGAGCTCATAAACATTTCACTGAGTCGTATTAAAGGTGTTCAGTATCAATAACTAATTTTAAAGAACTATTATTTTCGATATTTTGCCAAATATCAAGTTTCCAACAATTTTTAATATGTTCAATGTCATTTTTTCAGAAACAAATGGATTTTTTATTAAACATGTTCAATCAGGAAAGTGCATTTATGATACTGGGGTAGAGTATTCAAGATATCCTAGAAACATCCCAATTCACCTTACTTATTATCTGAACCTAACTAAGAACTGTTTTGACTCAACAACTCAGTTTAAATTTCATCAATCTGGCTCCATATTAAAACCGAATAGAAGAGGTTGTCTTGTGGGAGAGAGAAAATTACAAGATTTGTTTTTGATATACAAAAAGAAAGGTGACATTGCTGCTGCATGCAATGACGCAAACGCTTTAACCCAAACTTTTCAAGGTGGAATATTTACTTCCGACTTTGATAAATGTGCAGTACCTCCAGGATATATTAAACGTCATGTCTACATGGGAATAGCTAACTGTAATAATGAAGAAGATCAGCGATTTCATTTTGGTAAGTAAGAATTTTTATACAATGAGTGCAAAAAATTAAACTCTTATTGAAAACCACCACCAATCCTAATCTATTTAGGGATGGCGTCGACATGCTAGGTCACCGTCATCTGGAACTTTATCTTCATCAGATTCAAATTTGCATTTACAGGATTTTACAGACAAGGGCGTACTGACTGGATTTTTATGTTTTTTACTATAGGTGCAGTGACATGTGCTGGACAAAAGATAGCGGACGCTAGTTGCTCGAATAATCAATATATGGTGATAAAAGTTGCTGAATATCGTGGAATGAGAAACGGAAGCTCTTGTGGTTTAAGTAATGATTACAGTTGTAGTGTCGATGTAACATGTGACCTTAAAAATTACTGTGATGGTGAAAGAAAATGTGATGTATCTGTTGATGATAATCATTTCCCTTCAAGTATTTGCCCTGGTTTGGACAAGTATCTTTACTTTGAATATCAATGTAACGACACAAGTACGCCACACAGAGAAATTTGTAACTGTAAGTATATTATATGGGCAGATTTTATTTGGCTCGCGATTCACGTGATTTGGAAAAAAATTGACCTTAATATAGCATTAATTTCATGGTTAATATTGTTTATATCATCACACATAAAAAAAGAAACTTTTGGAATTTCTGTTTGGTGTATTTACAAGGAGTAATGTATTATTTAAGCTTGAAACATAATATGATACTCAGGACAATTTTAAGTGTTAGGTCATTCTTCTATTAAATATTAGAGTTCTTGCAATGGAAATTTTCATTAATTTTTATATGTCCTCGCCATGAGTCATCAAATGATAAAATGTTGATTCATGCAGTTATCTCTTCTTGAAGTGTCTTTGTATTTCTTTTTTAAAAACAATTATGCCATTTTAGGTTTACTAAGCAATTGAATTTACAATTTGATTTGCATTTATGTCGTCATGAATCCATACAAGAAAATGTTTGTATACTTATATATACAATTGTATCATTATGTGACGGCGCAAAACGCAATTTTCGCCTATAAGATAAAGTTGTTCATGTTTTCATTGTATGATTATTAATAATAGGACACGTTTATCTAGATTTGTGTAAGACGCTATGCAGTAGAACTAAACGATATTAGTGGTCAATATGAACTTCCTCATATTTCATTTTATCCTTTTGAGTAAGACTGTAGACATGTTAGTAATATCAATAATTTACGTGACATGTCTCAGTGGTCTAAAGAGTAACACACATACTTCCATGCATCTTAAAAAATTTATTCCGGTTGATATTTCTCCAATTCTAAATTTTTAGATCTCCGTGTACATATTTTATTTATGGGAAGGATTTGTAATACTTATGTTAAAAAACAAAGATACATAACTCTTCTTCAATAAACTTTATGTTCAGTTCAACTTAAAATTATTTTTATTTATGTAGTTGAGAATGTACATCTGTCTCAGTCAATTTTGCCAAACAAAGGTGTCGTGGATGTTATTACAAAGTTTAGAAACTTCACCATCTGCAACAATGGTCTTTTGGCTGAAGTAAAAAACACTGTCTGTAATCGATTTGGTTATCCTAGTGCACTGAATATAGAAAGCTGGACGTCAATACCAACATCAGTTAATCAGTTTTTTACACCTGGAAATGTTGCATGTGGTGCTCTAGTGAATGATTTATCCCAATGTTCAATAACTCAAAACAATAGTTGTTCTCAATACTTGTATGTGACATGTAAGCATTCTCATTACTTCTAAATAGCATAATATTATGCTGTAGAACACACATCTACAGCGTTAGCAAAAATTGGAGCTAAAGAATCATGTTGTCTAAACTTACTATCATCATTACTTACTTCTATCATCATGACTTATCTCTATCATCATGACTTATTTCTATCATCATGACTTATCTCTATCATCATGACTTACTTCTATCATCATGACTTACTTCTATCATCATGACTTATCTCTATCATCATGACTTACCTCTATCATCATGATTTAACTCTATCAGCATGACTTACTTCTATCATCATGACTTACCTATATTATAGTCTAGGACCTGTATAAAAGTTTGTATGCATTTCATTTAACGGAAGTTATTTCAACTGTTTTTGGGTAAAATGGCCATGACGAACAACATGGCATATGTGCCATTTGCTCAATCTGGGATGAAACTCCTAAAAATAAGACCACCCTGAAACGGCAAAGTCGACATAGCTCTAACTTCCAGAAAAAATAGCAATAACAATTTTGTAATGTTTCTGTTGTTTAGAAGGTTCCCTTTTGGGGGTTCACGGGAGGAAAAACTTACGTAATGTAACGAAAAACATTGTGTTCTAGGACCAATTGAAAAATGAAAACTAGCTTTATCCGTAAGGGAAAACCTCACATAGCACATTAAGGATCTGAATTTAAAACACAGCTCTAAAAATAACATGTAGATCACGCGTAAGCTTCGTGAAATTCTGTCGAATGCTTCTTGACGGGGGGGTGATGTCTTTTCAAAGCTGTATTTCTCTTGTGTGATGCAATTGGATTTTGTTTTTGAATTGAAAATTTGCGTAGGATTGAGATGCCTATAAAAACGTAAGCACATAGTTCAACCGTAGTGTGAAGTAGAAGGAAAACACTTTAGAATTGTTTATGTCAGTATTTTAATAAATGCGAAAACATCACTCCCCCGTCCTGAAGAATGCACTGCTTTTTACGAAGTTCGCACGTGATCTACATGTTAATTTGAGAGCTGTGTTTTGAATTCAGATAATGTGCTATTGGAGGTTTTTCCCTTACGGATAAAGCTAATCTTTTTATTTTTTCAATTGTTACTAAAATACAATGTATATCGTTACGTTACTGCAATAATGATACTTATTAAGTCAATGAAGGGGGACTTATCGAGCAGAAAAGCAACGACACTTGGCATTGGCGACACAACGCGTTGGCGCCGTTATTAACAGAATGTCCATACACGAAATATCCAAGATAAAAGACACTGCACTCAGCACTGCGTCCAAACTTGACAAAACTGGGGTTAAAATCTTATGCTGTCATCATTAATCATGAAAATGTACAAGATTCGCCGAATACTTTTAAGATTCGGCTATAAAAAGCACACAAGACGGCAAAATATGGCTGAAATCGGGTTTAGGAGGAAGGTTTCGAAATATATTCTATGGTATGCCAGCAAAAACAATATAAAATGCTTGAAATAACGAATAATTGGAGTGAGTTGAGTGTGGTTTTTTATCCTATATGATTTTTTCTTTGAAAATATGAAAATTTCAATCTCTGCCAAGAATATTTGTTAATTTTTGCCTAATTTGCATTTGACCACAGCTAGTGTAACGTAATTTTCTCAGTAAATATTAAACTTATGTAAATTTTTCCTCCCATGACCATCCCTAAAAGGGAACCTTCTAAACACCATAAACATTACAAAATTTTTATTGCTATTTTTTTCTGGAAGTTAGAGCTATGTCGACACTGCTGTTTTAGGGGGTCTTAATTTTAGGACTTTCATCCCAGATTGAGCATATGGTACATTTGCCATGTTGTTTGTCATAGTTATTTTACCCAAAAACAGTTGAGATAACTTCCGTTAAATGAAATGAATACAAACTCTTATACAGGTCCAAGATTGTATCACAGTGTAGGAATCTACAGTAGGGCCACTTCGCTGTGCAACTGGCTGCTGTATAATTAATTAGTTTACTGGCTGCTATTTGCCATATCGTCATTCCTATTGGTCATACAATGCAATTTATTGGCTGCCAATATGGTAATCACTTGCGTAATAAGATATGTGTGGAAAGAAAAAATTCAATGGAGTTGCCCTACTGTATGTTCTCTACTGTGACTATATCGTCCATTTTTTGTGTTTTTCATCACCATATACTCATTTCTCTTTTTAGGTCATATATGTAAAAGGCCTTTATTAAACAACAAACATAGTTTTCCAAACACCTCCTTTTCTGCCTCGTCCTCAACTATTAACCATTCTGCCAAAGATGCAAGAATTTCCAGTGGTAGCTCTTGGTGTGCTCCTGCTGCAAATGGCACTCATTATCTTGAACTGAATTTTGAAACACTATATGCAATCAACACTATCGTCATCTTTGGTGATAGTGTAAGCCCAAGTTGGATATCTAGCTTTTACCTAAACACTACATCTGATTTAATAAACTGGGAATCAGTTTTTTACCAAAATTCACAAAAGGTAAATAAAAAAAACTATGTTCGAAAACTGACTTCTCAAAGTTATAAACAAGTGTATTTTAATATGTTAGTGTACCCTTGAATCATCGTGCTTTGACTTATCTTAGGTTTTTCCAGGCAACAAAAATGCTTACAGTGACGCTGCTATCTCAAACATCACAGGTGGTATTAGTACGAGAGCTTTACGGATTATTCCGTTGAATTACACTGGTCAACCATGTTTACGAACTGAAGTTTGTGGTGGAGGTAAATATGAATTTGAAAATTATATTGAACATATGGTTGAGTTTATTGAGTTGTTTGTTGTATTGTTTTGTAAATTATAACACAAGTAAACAAGAATCACATAATAATCGTTTCAACACAAGAAGTGGTAAGAATTCAATATATCTTGCTTGTAGTGTAAGGTTAAACAATTGATAACACTCAAGTGTTGTTAAGTGTTGTGCTTTTCTTTAGATGTTAGGAATAAGCTTTTAAAGTCGTTCTTTTGATTGGGGGCTTATTACAAAGTTTTAACGCACTTTTAAACTTATATTTGAACACAACGTGTGCAATACGTTTATCTTAGTTTACATTCGGTTTAAATCAAAGAATCAAGTTAAAGCTTTTTTGAACCATTCTATGTTTTTAATTAAACTGTGCATTGTGTTTACAAAATGTTGAAATTTCTTGTAATGAAAGATATTTTCAAAAGACTAACAAAGTGTACTAATCATTCTTATTCCAGCGCAAATTACCCCAATTACCCTATTTCCACCTTAACTTTCGTCAACAGTCTTGGCAAAGGTCGGCTATTATCGAGTTAAGCCCGACCACGCCCATGACACCCTCTTTTTTGCAGAGGTCTTAAATGAAGTACTAAATACAACTTAGGTTCTCTAAGTTAGGTCACGGGGCTTAGTTTTTGACCTAGTTTTTGAAGTATATGAATTGGTAAAGTACAAATGAATGCTTGAAAATCGTCAAAATATATGTATAAACGATACAGCTAAAAACGATCCATAATATTGCTTGGTATAAAGGTTCTCCAGCCTGACTGTACGTAAAATCGTATGCAAATCTAAAGGAATGACAAACAGCACATGATGTAACGGATTAATTGCAGTATTTTATCAAAGTTTTAATGACGATGTAGTGCTCGCGACAAAGAAGAAAAAATCATGTCGATAAACATGTGCTTGCGTGAAAACATCACACGGGGTGAAATAGTTACACCTTGGAATTTTACAGAAATGTAACAACGTTTCCCTTTACAGAATTATACTTTATAATAATCCTCCATATTTAATGCACTAGGCCTTCATCCGTACTTCTCCCTTTCACATGCTTCTTAGGTCAAGGAACAATTTTTCGTCAAATATTCTTTCAACCCCGGGACTTACGTCGGAAAGCACGTTAAACAAATATTAAGACGATCATAAAGCTATTGCTTTCGACAATCATCAAAATTAATCATCACCGTTTTAAGTGCAGTAACTCTAAGTTCTTAATATTCATAGCTTCGGGTGATTGCTGTAAAATAGTAAAAGCACAGCCATAAAAAAGCATGTTCTCTTGCGTAAAAGGGGTTACTTTTTGATAAAGCTAATCTGGAAAAACATAAAGATTAAAACACTACTGTTATCACTTTGCAGTTTCACAAAAAGTTCTTTCATTTTAAGAAATTTCATCATTTAATAATTTCAATGGTTAATTTGACAATACTCATGGTATAATTGGTCGATTAAAACAGAAAGTTGGGAGTTTTAATGAGTTTCCTCGAGGAGATAGCTACGTTGAGATCAACTTATAAACGTGAGCTAATTTGTTCATCAAATTTTTTTGGAAGGATTCTATTCGGCAACGTAACTATTATTCATCATTCAAACATGCAAAGATATCACAAACATATGTTCATTAACAGATAAATGTTTCAGTTTACGACAATTACATGAAAAATCGCTAAAAATTCATCCATAACAAGCAAAATTTAATTGTTTAGTTTTTATAAATATTATCAAGTCTTCAATTGCAGAAGATTAAAGGTAGACATCATAAGTTTCATCATATTTTAGAGCATTTTTACGATTTGCTATTTTTTTAGAATTTTTTTGTACATAATTTCTGTAACTTTTTACGGTTGTTTTCAAAAGTTTCCTGTACTCTTTTCTTCTTCTTATAACTTTAAAATTTTATAAAACATACTAAACTTACGAGAATAACCACCTCAACCTATAATAACCGTTTCTAGTAGCTTTGTATAAACTCCATAACACGCGTGGGGCATTTATAATTATATATGTATGGTGTATTAGCAAGCTCTTTTGCAATTTATTGCTTTTTACAGATCATAATTTGCACAAATTGAGATTTGAATATAAGCCTCCCTTAAGATTATCGAGCTTGGGCCAGGAAAGATTCTTATTTTGGTACTATTAGTGTTTTACAATCGCATAACGCATCAAGTTGCGCTTGATTATGATGTTTTAGGTATTTGAAAGTAATCTTTCTTCTTTTTCGTAGAATTGCATCCAAACAGCCCGACCAATCTCCATGTCAATTCAACCGCTTCAAGATACGTTACAATATCCTGGGTAGACCCACAAAACGTTGCAGTATCTCTCAGTACAGGCCTCAAAAATCCTCTGACCAAATTTAAGTTTATTTTGAGGAAAAAAACAATGGTGATCTTTAACTTTGTTGAGCAAGCCAATGTTAGTAGACCTTACAAGTTGAGCAATCTTATTCCTAACACGATGTACACAGTTGAAGTATTCGCTGGAAACTCGGAAGGTTTTGGAGATCCAGCAAATGCTTCTTTTCACACAAATGAAGATGGTAAGATTTAGTGCTGTAGGACTATATTTATCACATGGGGGGGCTCATCCTCCAAGCTCCCACCACTTCTACAGCACTGGTAAGATTATGTATTCTTTATGATGCATTTGGTGATTTACTATACAATTTTGCTTCATACAGGCGAGATAAAATAGTTCATGTTGTTCACGTGCTGAATGGTGCCGCAATTAAAAATTAATCAATTACTGTCCTTGTTTTCTAATAGTACAAAAACATTTAGAACATGTCAATGTATACCTGAGTACATATATTTTTAAAAAATTATACTTCATGAATGCTGCTTTGACTCACGTGAACGGACAAAAATCACCCCAATTTTCTTTTTCATATTGACAAACTGAGATAAATTGCGCAAGTAACCTTGCATTTCCGATGTGACAATAAACTGGAATTTTGTTTACGTCAGCAGAGAAAAATGTCAAGAACATTATTTCTTCTGCCCTGTTTTCTTGACGATATGGCAATACCTTGTAGAACTTAATTATAGCTTACAAATTTTGTAGAACTTAGCTAATTATAGCTTTATTTTATTGTAGTTCCTGATGGTCCTCCTTTAAATGTAACAGTCGCTGTTGTTAATAGTTCATCGTTATCAATCACGTGGAAGCCACCTGATATAAGCAAGAGAAATGGGAAAATTATCAATTATACAATTTGTATTACACGATGGAAGAATGGGACGTGTTCAGGAAACTTTACTACGAAAATCCAAAGTTTTATTGTAAATGACTTGAAACCAGCAACAACGTACTACATCAGTGTTTTGGCCAGTACTATAATTGGTCCAGGAAATTACAGCGAAAATGAAATTGCAATAACAAATGAATGTAAGTTTTTTATTAAAACATTTTTCTTTTGCATTTTTCACTTTAATTTATCATTGATGGTTACGCCAATTGATGTATGTACTTGTTATATTTTAGTGCAGCCAGAAAAGCCTACAAATTTTACGGAAGAAACGTTGACGTTTTCTTTAAAGAGTCCTGTTCAAAAATATGAGTGAGTTTGTATAAGTCAGTATGCGATGAGCTAATAAAGAAATAAATAAAATGATTGCTATTTGTTAATGGGAATTCTACAAAAACAACGAGTAATTCATCAAACGTGAGTCCACTTTAATCTATTTTTCCCTTTTATTTTCAGATTTCTCTATGTTATTGCGATGGAAGGAGATGAAAAAAATCCCCCTCCACCTTCTAACTTCAGCAATGTAGACTTAATAAGGCATTCCACGCGCTCACAACCAAAGCTTTACATTGCTGCCGTGCTTAAAGTCAGCGGTGATGGCATGTTCGTGTTTATACTTGGTGATGGCTTAAATTCAAGTATTTCAAAACCACGAACACGACGATCTACAGATAGAGATTATAATAATCGTCCTCTAAGGCCCGATACTACTTATCGAATTTTCCAGCGAGTTGTTGTGAATAATATGGTAATTGTCAAAATTTTGAACGTTGTCTAGTTAGATGTAATGATGAGTCACTTTTCCCCTCAAAATTTAATCCGCTTTTTAGGGTGTTTATTATTCAACTGATTGGAGTCCTGCTGCAAAAACTGATCCTCGTCCAACTACTGCTCCTACAACTTCTGCTCCTCAAACTCCTTCTCCTTCAACTTCTGCTCCTCAAACTCCTTCTCTGACTACAAATCCAACTCTACGTTTGTCTTCAACTACAAGTAGGTTGAATTCTAGCTTCATCATACTTTGAGTGGTGGGTGATATTTTGCCAGAAAAGAACGTACCAAAGAAAGTTCAAAGAAACACAAATTTGACAAATTTCAAAGTTTAAAAATCCATCAAAATGTGGTTGCTTTTCATATAAAAAATAATTTTTTCGTCTAAATAATTCCTTTTCCCAAGTGAAATAAGCTAAAAATTGTTCATAATAAGAAATGTTTTTATATTTTAGAAAGTGTCAAAACTTTATTAACCAAAAAATTTGAAATATCTTTTAAAATGAGGCCTGTAATGATGAATTAGTATGGCATGGTTTTAAATTTAGTTTAATTAAGACAACTAAACTATTTCGTGTAGTTTTGTGTAGTTTTTTCTCAGAAATAGCTAGTTTAGTTTTTATTTCAGAAACTATTGATTTATATTCTTATATGAAGTCAAATAATATTAATATATGTTGGAAACTTTGTTTGTGCTAAACACATGACAGGACCAACTCTGTGACGTTTGAACGATGAGTTACTATTCTAAAAGAAAACTATAGAAATTTTTCTATAGCAATTTAGTCCACGCACAATTGATATGTATGAATTTAATCATCAGTTCATCTATTTTTTAGAAAAGGATGAAGGCAATGAGACTCTTATTTTTATTGCTGCCGCTGCTGCCGCTGGTATTGTATTGATAATCATTTTTGTTATCGTGGCAGTTTGCTTAAGAAGGTAGAAAGGGTTTATTTTTTATCACGACTTTGACTTCCAAAGTATATTTTAATAAGTCATTTCTGACAAGATGGCATTTGTTGTTCTAAAATTGAATCGAACGTATTTCAAATAGCAATGAAATTTACTTTTCCATTTTCATTTACATTGGGCACAAAGACAAAATTACGTTAACAATTCGTGCTATAAAAAACGGTTCTTTTGCAAAGTTATCGTTTTTCTCAAATTGATTAAATATCAATTTTTACGGAAACTTTCAAGTCTTTTTTCAATTGTTAGCTTTAAAAATCCACTGAAATTCTTTTCGTTTAAGCCATTATACATATGGTGTCCAGTACCAATCCTCAAATAAGAAGCTTTCCAAATTCAATAGAAGCTCAGATTTATTTTAAGTCTGAAGAAACTTTCATAAAAATGGTGGATTTTTAAAGTTTTGAATGCTAGAACCTCGCAAAACCCTTGGGATTTGAAACAATCTAATCCAAATTTGCCAAATCGTGTAAGAAAACTCAGTTCTAAATTGCTGAAAACTGAAGTCTTCCAAAATCTTTAATAAAAGAGTAAGATTTCACGCCTTGTTGAGTCAACACGTGCCTTAGGGATTATAACTCAGAAAAAGTCTTAAAAGCAAGACTGATACAGTTTTTGCTTATAACATATGAACCTTGCTTAACTATTCTTGATAAGTTTGTTCACAGCATTGTATTACTATAGTCTTTAACATTCATATTTTGTAGAGGACGAAAGGGGAATAAAAAATCTAAGTCTAGTCTGTCCTCTAACGATGAGGGAGAGAAGGGATATGAACTTTCCATAAAAAACGAAGCGTTTGTTGGTGAAGACATCGTGGATGCTGTGCAACCACAAGTGGAAAACAATAGGGATCTTAGCAACCCAATTCCTGACGACGACGACACATATGCAAACAATGAAAGTAAGGGGGGTTGCAAAATGGCATGTTTCACAAGTTTTGCCTGTGTTTTTTGATCATATTTTTCTATTAGATCGAACAATTTTCGATTAATATTGCTGTTTTATTTTAATGAGGGTGTCACCATGCGTAGTTAAGTGACAGCATCCAGCATTAGATTAGCCAGGCTTTCCTAAGGATTACCTTTGATCAAACCTTTTTATGGTGAAGAAGCCCGATTGCTTGAGAATAAATATCCAAATATTTAGATCATGAATGTGTTTTCATTAAAGACAAACAAATTATGCTGAGCGTTGAACGTAAAATGTCGTTAGCAAGCGTTTGCAACTATCTAAAAAAAACTAAAGTTATTCATTACTACGTGCTCGGCTGATATATAGAATAACACCACAGTCCAGACTAAATATTTAGCTCTAATACTTTTGAAGCTATAAAAGCTTTCTTCATTTCGTTTATATAGTTTATTCCGCTATTTATGAGCACTCGTCATCTTAGTTCCATGATACCATTGCATTTTTACAATTTAGAGAGAATTATTAAGATTTTTTTTATTAGTGTGTTTACAAGTTAACCTCGACTTTCCAGTTTGTTGTGCTTATTAACTAGGAAAAAAATGACTTGAAATAATTTTCTAATCAAATTGTATGTTATTTTATCTTAAAAAATAGCAACTTAGTCAAAAATGCTCTGTTTCTCTTTAGCGCAACCTTAAATGAGCTGTAAGTTTTGTTCTTTTCCCATTTACATGTTTCTCACATGTTATTTTTTAGCCATTATCGTCCGAAATCATTTTCCAGTACCTCTTGAAAAATTTCATGAACACGTAAAGAAACTAAGACAAAAAAACATGCAGGAATTAAAGCTTGAATTCGAGGTAATGTCTTTTTTTGAATCACCTTCTATTGAAATTCAAAATTTCCCACTGATATCCCGTCTGTATATCTATATCTTTCAACATGAGATTTTTAATTGTGAAGATTACAGACTAGAGTGCATAAGGACTGACGTTTCAATATTTCACTACCTTGATTAATGTGCTTGGTGTTTAGTTTTATATTCTATTTTTGCAGGATTTACCAAATGGTCAGAAATGCAACTGGGATATTGCAAAAAATAGTATAAACTCTGCCAAAAACAGATATGGAAACGCAGTCACATGTAAGATTAGTGGCTAAGAAACCAAGCTTACAAGATTCAAAAAAAATTGACATATAAAAGCATTTCACAAATAATATTTTTGGCCAATAAACAAACAATAAACGAAGTGGCATGCTTTGGAAACGCAGTCACAACTTCGATTTTTGACTACTCCGACATTTGCAATATTGATAAAAACTAAAATGGAAACATATTCGTGTGTGAAATAAAATGTTCACTTTGCCTAAGTTAGAAATATTAACTATGCATGAGCATAAAATGTTAACTTGTTTCTTGTAGACGACCATTCTCGTGTGATACTCTCTGGTGATGAAAAATCTGACTATATCAACGCTTCTTTTGTCGACGTAAGTATCTTGAATGTTTTTCCTCACAATATCATCGTCAACTTATCATAAAGATTCGCACAATTTCAAATCACACCCTACTTCAACTTTGCAGGGAAAATGTGAGAAGTACTACATTGCGACCCAAGGTAATTGAATCTTTACAAATTTCATCCTGCTGTTGTTGTTAAAGAGATTTTATTACGTCTTGGATTGAGTAAGATGTAATGATTTCTTGCTAAGTGTACTCTGTGCCTTGCCCCAAAGCTAACTTGCATCTTTAAAATATTATACCTACATTGTTTTATCTCAGCGGTGGCACCCAGAATTCCCCGACGGGGGGCTGACTTACTAGACTGATGTGACAATGCGCTTTCCATGCAAATCTTTTTTTCAGACAAAATTTTTAAAAATTATTATCAATCCTTTCTATAACTAAATCGTTGTAACATAGTTTGTTTTGGAAATAATAATTTATATCTACATGAAAAGTTAACACTACGTATTCAACTAGTTGTGAGAGCTGAAACTACAACGCTAATTTGGGGGATGGGTTGTTTTTTATATATTCGGTTGTGCCCAATTGATTTTTTTTGAAAAGAAATTTAATTTTAAAAGAAGTCAGAACTGAATATATGAATATCTCCACCAATCACCGTTGTACAAACAGCCCTGATAGTCGTACACGCAACCCAGGGATATACATATGATTGGCTATAACAAACCTATACAGTAAGTCAGTAAAAAGAATGCCCTGAATTTTCTAGTAATGTTGGATAGTAATAAACAAATAATAAATATCTCCATCAAAGCTTTATAAACATATTAAACATCTTCTTTAACTTATACAAAGCTGTAATGAAAGTAAGACGGAAGATCCATTAGTTATTAGATACACTATTATTTTTTTGTTGTTTAACTTATGTCTATCTTATATTTTGGCACTTTATCTCTATGTTACCCTGTTAAACTTTTTTGCTTGTGAGCAGTTCCTTTTGACTGCAGGTATATAATAAATCAGTGGTGTACTAAGAAATAATTTATAAACATGAGAGGTAATATTAATAATGCACGAGTAAGATATAACTTCAGTGAATCATTCGATTTGATTGTTTGATGTTCAGAGAACAATTCTACACATGGGAAACCTAGCGTTGAACTTTTTCACACGGTTATCAAATCCAGTTTGCTCCCTCGACCACAATGAATTCCTAACATCATTAGCTGTCCAGACGCTTGATGGTGATTTATCAAAGGCAATAGCCGCAATACATGCAAAACTGTCAGAATCTGATGCTCATTGCTGATTTGAAACTCAAACAGCAGAGTTTTTTAGTTTTTGTTACAAAAAATATCCTTTCAAAATTCGAAAGTTGAGTAATATGCAAATATATCTCATGTTGCATTTGCATGACTGTTATCTAATTAACATTCAAAAATAAGTATTTCAGAGTAACTTTATTATTTTTTTAAATTTGATGTCGGATAGCTGGCGCTTATGAAGATTATTGCCGATGATGAGTGCTCACAATACTTTAAACGAATGGCAATAATCGACTTTGGAAATTACATTTTTTCGTTATTCATTCCCCGACAAATCGTCAAATTTTTCCCGACGTGGGGTAGGATTCCCCGACTGGGGAGCTGTAGCCCCTGCCCCCTCTGGAGCCACCCCTGTTGTTGCTTCTTATTGGTGTAATTGTAATGTTAATTGTAAACAATTTTTCTTTGATCTTTTAGGACCAAAACCTAAAACAGTTGATGATTTCTGGAGGATGATCTTTGAGCACAAGTGTTCAACCATTGTTATGTTGACAACTTTGAAAGAAATGGGAAAGGTACAAAACAATCGTTGATAATGATGACTTCATGCCTACGTTCATAGATGATTGCGTCTTTTTTAAAGGTAAAATGTGAAAAGTATTGGCCAGATGAATCTAACGAATACGGTGAAATTAAAGTGACCGTCACCAAGACAAAGACCTTTGCTGATTACGTCACACGCATGATGGTGGTTGAAAAGGTAATTTGCTCATTCTCGTTTGTATTGGGTTAGGATTTTCTGGGTTCGCCAGGATGATGCAGTCAAAGTCTATGATACGTATTGAGAATTGAATCCGCTCATAACCACAGCCATTTCATGCTGTTATTTATGAACAAAGAATCCCCCATGAAACATTGCGTCTTACAATTTTAAGCATTGGAAGAGGGGCTCAAATGAATTGGAAAGCAAGTCCATGTGCAAATATTTTTTGTTCAATCACTGCAAAACAATAGAATTCTAAACAAATGAGAAGTGATAATGCTTTTCAATTTACAAAGCTGGACCAAAAGTTGGCTAGGCACTGGATAAAAGTAGAGACGGAAGGCAGGGTATTTGAGGCCTTCGATTAGGGAAGGGAGACAGACCACCAGATGAGCATTTAAAACTCTAACAAAAGACCAAATATTATAAAAGGACAATGTTCATAATAAATAATAAAAATAAAGTGGATGAGCATAGTCCTATGACTTCGTTCCACCAAGTTCATGATTTTTTCAATAAGTTGACAAACAAAAAATAATGATGACGGTTAATTCTACGACGGGATACCATTGAGGCTCTTGTCATGACAATGAACATATCAATAATGTCCATTATTTTAATAGGATGGCGAACAGCACAAAGTCGAGCAGTTTCACTACAAATCATGGCCAGACTATGGAGTGCCCCGTTATCCGACACAACTGTTGACTTTCATAAAGCATTTTAAGCTATCGCACAGGACAAGATTCGGTCCAGTGGTCGTACATTGTAGGTTAGTTTGTCTAGACGGAGTAAGCAACCCACTGTGTCCTTTCATTGTTAAAAATACTCAAGGAAATTGTCGTCTTGTTATCATCAGAGATTTTTTTTCAAACGTTTCCTTACTGACATTAATAACCCTTTTCAATGTTGAGAGAGACCAAACTACTTTCCAAATTTCCGCGACACAACTCTCGCCATTGATGTCATTGACGAATTAGTAAATTACTAAACACAAGAAAATGCTTCCAAATGAACTATCTACCAGCAAAATGTTTTGGAAGAAAGCCTTGCATTCAGGATTCAATAAAAGTAGCATTTTGACATTATGACATGTTCGAAAAAACTGGGTATATAAGCGTTTTGCTGACTTTGCTTTTCTTAGCGCCGGTGTTGGTCGTACTGGAGTATTTATTGCCATAGATAAAATCCTCGATGATCTAGATGATGATTATGAAACAAACATTGATGTATTTGGCTTTGTGGAAGAGATGAGATCGCGGCGCATAAACATGGTTCAGACAGCGGTAGGTTACTTAAGAACATCAGGACAAACAGCATTGATCGAGTAAATTTAGTTTAGTTTATTCTTTGTCAACTTAAGAAACTTTAGTTCTTCATAAGAATTGCATTCTTTTGTTGAACTTCAGACAAAATAAAAGTAATTTTAAACGCACGTTATATTTATTTTCTTATAAAAACCATTATTATAGATTTTAGATAAGTGTTAACACTTCTTTCTTTTTACCAATTAAGGATCAATACATGTTCATTCATGACACCATTGTCGATCACATCCAATGTGGAGCGAATGAAGTTGATGCTGTAGAAATAAAGGTCGAAATATCACAACTGTCAAAGACGAATGGGGCTGGAAAAACAGGATTTGAAGAAAAATTCGAGGTGTTTAACATCTTTTATTTAAATTACTATTTCTCATAAAGTCTCGTGCTGATGTAAAAAAGAGTCAAATTTCAATATTAGATCATTCATCTTGAACAAACTAGAACTGAGCACACAACTGAATTTTTATAAGCAGGCCCTCCTGATGAAAACATCAGGATGCATTACAGAGGAGCTCAAGATATAACATCAGATCACTCATATATGAGAATGAACTGTACTAAAGTAAAAAAGGAATCAAGATTCAATATCAATTTACTCCTCATAAACACAAATTATTGAAGTAACCCAAATTTTCTTTTGCAGCGTTTACAATCAGTTACATCAGAGCTCCCAGAAGAACTTTGTGAAGCAGCACTTTCGGATGAGAACAAGAAGAAAAATCGTAATCCAAATATCTATCCAAGTAAGATATTTATACACATCAAGGTGCAAAACCTGGTAATTAGTAAAATTTATGCAAAGTAAACTTACATAATACATTAAGTAGTTCTATAGAATTACTTTGCAAAGCAAAGTACAAATTTTGAAGTTCAATAACATTTACACAGCTTTATGGGCATTCGCTTAATGTAGATGAGTATTTATCGTTACAAGGTGGAAAAGTAAAAGCAGTGTTTTAAAATTTGTTTCTTTCTAGCGGAAACTAATCGTCCAACTCTTCGACGTATTGAACGTGTGGAAAGTTCTGACTACATAAACGCATGTTTTGTTGATGTAAGTAGCCGTGAAGAATTTTGCAGAGAAAAATTAGCATGACTCATCAATTTTTTAGTAATAAAAGCGTTTCAGCTTTTAAACCGGATATTACCATTTCCAAACAAATAGTCGATCTTTCTATTCTGGTTAGTAATGGATAAATTATGAAAATAACTCAAAGACTCTATTCATGATTTCTTTTAGGGTTATCTAGGAAAGAATTACTTTATTGCAACACAAATGCCTTTAAACGAAACAATAAACGACTTTTGGAGGATGGTAACTCAGCATGAATGCACGACCATCGTTTTGCTGAGTCTGATAAATGAAGACGAGGAGGTTTGTGACGTTTTTGTTGAAGCAGAGAAATTTTAAATGTTTTAGTGAGTGGGGGTAGAAAGTGAGTATTCCAAACTAAGTTCGTTAATAAGAGAGAGGGATGGGGTGTGTCAAGTATTGCACAGCTTACTGTTTTTCTGCCATTTTGCATCAACTAATCTCTTGCAACTGCATTCTGCTAATCTATTCACTTTTTTTAATTTGATGTCTATTTTGTTGTGTTTTTCAAAATACATTATCTAGTGGACGTAATGCCTTAAAATGTAATATTAGCATGATTGGAAGAAGAAAGCTCATCACTTAACACTAACACGGCCAACAGAATTGCTGTCAAACACAATTACTCTGATTTTGAAATAAGTTCTACCGTTAAAAGCTTTTTGTCAAAAATTTCTTGTTGTCAAAAACTTCTTTTTATTTCGGGAAACGATCTCATTTATCTTTCTAAAGGATTTTAGTGAGATATTGCACAACACTCATACAAAATGAATGACATTTTAAACCATAATAAAGCATTAGAGATTCACTTTTGAACTTGTTAGGAATATCCAATGTTTTGGCCCACGAAGAGAGCAACAAGTCAACCATATGGAACATGTACTGTTTTGTTTGATTCTGTCGTAAAGAATGAAGACATTGTTGTGAGAAAGTTTATCGCTTCTCCAACGAGAGTGAGTACTATAATAGTTGTGAAGTATTTGACACTTCAACATCATCATCGTTGTAAAAAGCTTGGTGAAAAGTTTCAATGCGTCATAAAAACATGATCTCTTACGATATTGACAGCGCCATCTTTTTTTCGCCGCTCTAATGAGTCTCAAGCTCCGAGTTTTTGATCATCGTGCAACTCGATGTATGCACTGCCGAACATAATTTTTGCAACAAAAATCACAGCGTAAAGCTTATAGTAAGCACAAGCGAGGAATTATCTGCTACTTAAAGTTGGATGTTCATAGCAAGAATTTTACTTCATCCAGTACAATCCCTTGAAACGTGCAGCAGTAACACAAATGTATAAGTAAACACAAAACCTTTCTAAATATCTAGGACATCAAAGAAGGTCGAATGGTCAGGATGGTTCAGTACTTATCATGGCCTAATCATGGAGTACCTAAAGATGTAAAGAGTTTGGTGAATGTCTTGACAGAAGTCGAAGAGGCACAAAGAGCTGTGGAGGTTAAAGGACCTGTTGTCGTTGTCTGCAGGTACTGCGTTTGCGTCTAGAGTATAGTACTGCTCAGAAGTAACTTAACACTGTGTTCGCGTTTCATTTGCGTTTCGAACGCGGCCGGAACATGTCCCGAATGCGTTAAAAGAAAATTTTTGAACATATCCTGAACGCGCTCCCAATTGTTTAAAAAAACTCGGTATAACATGGAAATCTCCGAAATTGAACACTTGTATAGCGAAGATAAATGATGATTACCGATCAACGATCGGATGCGGCAAACAACGCGTTTTGATATGCGTTCCACTTTAAGCCGAACGCAACTGGAACGCATTGTGGAACGAGTTCGGAGCGCGTTTTCGGTAAACTTACTTCTATACAGTACTTTAGGCTCACAAAGCTCATATGACAAATTTGCCTTGTTCTTAATGGCTTGAACTTAAACTTTCGAGATCGCAGAGTCTAAGTGAAGTGAATTTGGGGGAAATTTACAGATTTTAATGTCGATATCGCAACACAAGCTCATTTTTGTCCACTCTTCGTCTCCTGGTTTTCCAGGAACAATATTTATATCAATTTCTTCTTGAAGCTACATATCCATACAAGCATTCGATTTTGTCCTCATACTGCAGCGAGTCGTTGATATTTGTGCTTGAAATCTTTTCAGCAAGTTGATAGTGACATATTTCTCAGAGTTTTCTTTTTTTATCAGAAAACTCCTGAATGTGATAAAGCTTTTGAAACATTGTTATTTCAAAATTTATTGGTGAAGTGAAGAATTATTTCCTGTAAAAGGTCTTTGTAACCAGTAAAGTTTTTTCCAGTTTTGTTTTAGTTTGTATTATTTGGTAATTGATTTCTTTACGTGAAACTTTGACCGTTCTATTAATATTTCAACTGCAAGTGAACCCTCAGAACGTTGATTCAGTTTTGAAATATTAATTCTTTCAATTAGTGATGGAGCAGGTAGATCAGGTACCTATATCACCATTTCAAACCTTGTGGATCGAGTTAAAATCGTCCAAGTCATGGATGTGTTTCAGTGCATAAAACTGATCCGAAGTAGACGCCCACAATTTGTCGAGACAGCGGTAAGTAAAATGAAAGCTAATTTCAAACACAAATTTTTGCATGAAATTGGAATTTTGATTCGACCTAAATGAAGATTTTCAAATGAATTATTTTATACATGTAAAATTTATCTTGAATGAAAGTAAAATTTTTATTAGCATTTAGTTATTTCGTTTTCTACATGAAAGTAGTCTTTCGTAATTGTAAGCAAATTTCTGCGAAATGTTACGTGAAATTTTCGGGAGTTTTTTATTTCATTTATGCTTTTAGCCATATTTTTATCCATTTTGTGAGATTTCTGATCATTTGCTCTTGATGTGTTCTTAGGAGCAATTCAAATTTTGTTACAATGCAGTGTCATGCGTGTTGGAGTCCTTTGACGAGTATTCAAATTTCACAGAAATAGCGAAATCTTGAGACTTTAGTTTACACATGTTATTTAACAAAGGTCTATCTTTAAAGGATTGGACCAAAATAAAATACGTTTCATAAATATACTAACGGCACTTTTTATTATTGACCTAAAGCAAACACCATTCATTTAGATAGCACTTACTAATAATTAATTGTTTTATTCTAACCATTTTTCCCTTATGAAATAACGTACAACCAATCATAACAGAACGCGGTGTAGATAATTACATACATGTAATTTAAAAACAACGTTATGACGCCGTCTGACATTGTCGAAATGATTGCACGGATGCAGCACTAAGTCAAAAGATATTTTGCGAGCGAAAAATTGCCTTGCTATGAGTAAAAACTCGTTCATGAGCAACTTAACGTGGTGCTGTCAATGTTGTTGAAGAAGACGTGCTGAATTAATTTTATGAATATTTATAACATTTGTTTACGTTTAACTTACTTAGAAAGTTTCCTCTGCATTTATTTTAACAACTGTAACTATTTTTAATTTAGAATATTTGCCTAGCTCTCATTTTATGATTTTGTTAATTCTGTCTGTTGTACTCAAATATACTAACAAAAAAACTCAAAATTTCTTTTAAATTTAATTTTAGTTTATTATTGTATTAGCTTATAGCTACGTAAGATTGGCTAATTATTTAGTGCATTAGCTATTTAGAAAATGTAAATTCTTTAAAAAAAGAGTTTTGTGGTCCCAAGTAAGTCAGTATAATGTCTGCAACAAATCTCACACAAAAACTCGATGCCAGAAGGAGTTCTCAACCACCGAAGAATATTCAACAAATGAGTTTGTTTGTTGGACTTACTATTTATCTTTCAAACCTTTCAACCTACTGCAACCTTTAAATCAGTTGCTTAGGAATGATAAACACAGGAAATGAACCTCAAAATGAAACAAAGAATTGCTTGAAACAAAGAAGTTAATTGGTTCGGGACAGGTCCTGGCACAATATAGGATTATGAACGACTACTAAACTTTGCATGTGAGGTTTCACCCGATGGATTGCGATTTTAACACTAGTCATTCTCAATAATATGGAAAAAGGGAACTGCATATGCCTCAAAATTCTTATCAAAAATGGTAAAACATTATTAAATGTCACCTCATGGAAGTCAAGAACATGTGATCTAATTATCTTTAATAATTAATGAATTGGATCCTACTAGTTTTTTCCCGATTCGCTGTCATTTGTATTTGTTTATATTGTTATTAAAAAGTGGACAATGTTCATATGTTCATGTTCTGCCGTATGAAATTATTTTGAAAGCGATTGTTATCTGCCGATTAGCTGTAACATGCATAGGTAAATATCTTCCTTATCGTATCAAATGACTGTGCTATACACTTCAACAGTTTGGGTTTCAAAGTTTGATAAACGACGTTTTTTCAGTATTTTTTAAGCTACAGCTGGCCGCCTGGCCGGAGTGCAGTTTAGCCGACTCTCGTATTTTTATCGACTATGAAAACTGCATGTCCGCACGCTTGACATCAAATAGCAAGGCAACGCAACAATCAACTTAATTTCGACAGCTAAGTCCATCTCACTCCAAAAAGTCTTGAAAAAGGAAGAGAGCAGGTGCAAAAGACCAAGAGGCTAGGAATAGTGATGGGCTCTCAAAAATAATCTTGCTAAATTTACTTCCAGTGTCTTCGTCTTGTTAGCCTGTAACAATTCGATGTTGAACACAGCAGTTTAGCAAGCTCGATAATTGGGGTGGGGAGGGTAATTTTCATAAATTATTACAGAATAAGATTTCATAAAAACCAATATATGCCCAACATGGCCCTTCCCCCAAAGTATGTCGACACTGTACATACAGTAACTTCTATTCCTATCTCTTGCAAATCTATGTTCAAATTTTTTTTTAATTTTCTTTCGATACTGCATATGCAGGGCTTATCAAGAAGAGGACCTTAATGGATTATGAATCTCTTGTGAAATTTCAATTCCTGATCATTGTGCTAACCAAATTGGTACATTTTCTGCACGTTTTGCTGTTAAAAGTTACATCGCATTCCCATGCAGGGTATAAAGCTTAGTGCTCACATCAAGTGAAAGTAATTTATGCACGTGGCTGGCAAACCTTTATGCACCCGTGGGATTAGCATAGTGATAGACATTGAAATTATCACAATAAGTCAATTTCTTAATTAAGATTTTTTAACATACTGTATAATAAAAAGATGCAGAAAGTAGTTATCATTAAAGCATAAGTTCCCGTCGAAGCTTGTTGTTATCCTTAGGTTTCTTGGGACTACTGCAGTTTAGCAGACACCTTGGACGTTGACCGAAACCAAACCAAACCTCCATTAATCCCAAACAAAAAACGAGCCCACAGTCTAAATTGCAGTCCAGCTCGTTTCTTACACGATTGAGGTCTTTGAGGACAAAATGCTTCTGTGGATTTGAAATAACCTAAAGCGAAAAACTAAACCGAGTAGACTGGGATAATGGGGCCACAAGCGCTGGCCTTAATACTAAGAGATCAAAGGCTCAGAGACGAGTGACCCTTCTGGCTTCCGTTTTGTATATTCATTATTTTGTGTCAAAGTATATTGAAATTGAAACTTCCGTGTTCAGTTGAAAAACGTCCTGTTTACTTATGGCCAGATTACGGTCGTCGATAACTCAAATTTGAATGCGAATCCTACGTTTTTCAGCTAGTGGATGATGTCAGAAATCAGTCAGTTTTGTTATATGTTAATGTTCGCAATTATCTTTGTCCTTTCTATAAAAGGTATGTCCTTTGAACGTTGAATGTTTTATGTTTACCCGGTCGATACACAATTTGCAATGTTGAAGTATAAGTTATAAGAGCATGTGTCAGTCGTTATTAACTTATAATAAATAAAGTCGTCGCTGGTAGGTTGCCAAGCATGTGTTATTTTAAAGAAATATCTGTCTGTTAGGCTTTCACCTATTCTCATCAACCTTACGTTTGACTGACTTCAAAGAGTATTAAAGCGGGCTTCAGTTTGTGTTGATTTTGTCTTCATTCTGCGTAGAATTGCAACAACATATTGACTGACCAAATGTAAAATTTATTAATAGTCATATTCTTGTATAATTCTTGTTTTAATAAGCGAATCGAGCTAATATGGCTCAATGAATTTTTATAATTGATTATTGAAGTTTTACAAACAGCCTTATCCCAGTTAATCTATTTGTAATATGATCTCGACTACACAAGATCGAAGTATTTGAGGTTAGACGGCGTGATATTTAGTTGTGAGGAAGTGCTTCGACATAATGTAAGTCATCGGAATCTTTTTTGTCTTTTTCATCTTCGAATTACTCATTTGCACTGAAGATGACTGAAGAAGACTGTTAAGTCGACCATAAAAAAATTTCTTTGTCTTTTTCTTTGAATGCCAAATTAGTATAATTTGCTTTGGTAAAATTATCAATCCATTTAATTGTGACGTATGCGGAAGAAAAGAGCTCTGAGACTCTTTTGCCAATATTGAAATTTTCATTCGTCCCAGCAACATGTTTGTGATTACGACCAATATATATTTGGGACTTAAGTGGGCATGGTAAAATTTATATTTGATTATAAGTCTCCAACCATCACTATAATGTTTGACTTTTACAATAATGTTTCGTCTAAAGTGTGTGCGTATATAGCGTTCAATTTCCGCCAAAATTCATGCCTCAATTTTTAGCATTATAGCTCTTATTTGCGACATTAAAGTTTGCATTCGCGACATTATAGTTTGCTTTCAAGACATTATAGTTTGCTTTCGCGACATTATAGTTTCCATTCGCGACATTATAGTTTGCTTTCGCGACATTATAGTTCGCATTTGCGACATTAAAGTTTGCATTCGCGACATTATAGTTTGCTTTCAAGACATTATAGTTTGCTTTCGCGACATTATAGTTTCCATTCGCGACATTATAGTTTGCTTTCGCGACATTATAGTTTGCTTTCAAGACATTATAGTTTGCTTTCGCGACGTTATAGGTTCCATTCGCGACATTATAGTTTGCTTTCGCGACATTATAGTTTGCTTTCAAGACATTATAGTTTGCTTTCAAGACATTATAGTTTGCTTTCGCGACATTATAGTTTCCATTCGCGACATTATAGTTTGCTTTCAAGACATCATAGTTTGCTTTCGCGACATTATAGGTTCCATTCGCGACATTATAGTTTGCTTTCGCGACATTATAGTTTGCTTTCAAGACATTATAGTTTGCTTTCAAGACATTATAGTTTGCTTTCGCGACATTATAGTTTGCTTTCGCGACATTATAGTTTCCATTCGCGACATTATAGTTTGCTTTCAAGACATTATAGTTTGCTTTCAAGACATTATAGGTTCCATTCGCGACATTATAGGTTCCATTCGCGACATTATAGTTTGCATTCGCGACATTATAGTTTGCAATCGCGACATTATAGTTTGCAATCGCGACATTATAGTTTGCATTTGCGACATTATAGTTTGCAATCGCGACATTATAGTTTGCTTTCGCGACATTATAGTTTCATTCGTAACATTAAAGTTTGCATTCGCAACATTAAAGGTTGCATTCGCAACATTAAAGTTTGCATTTGCGACATTAAAGTTTGCATTCGCAACATTGAAGTTAACATTTGCGACAATAGTTTACATCAATGCTCAAATTTCATTTAAGTTGAATATTGGCGGTTTGTGCAAGGGTACAAGTTCCGACAAAATTATTTTCAAGGAGATACGTGGAAACACGTATACGATGAACGGTGGTCAGATAAAGCACGTGCGGAAAGCAGTGAATGTCAAAGGACCAAACATTTATTTGCACCAACCAGAGGCGTAACTAGAACGTTAATTGGGGTGTATATTCATATATTCAGTTGTGCCCTACTGATTTCTTTTGAAATCACTTTCAAAAGAAATCAGTAGGGCCAACAGGAATTAATATGCACCCCTTCCTCAATTAACGTTCTAGTTACGCCTCTGGCACCAACTAACAAACTGCTTCAAAAAATCGAATGAAAGTGTTAATAATTTGGCGTAAAACATTTAAATAATGTATGCCAATACAAAATCAAGCATATCAATCAAACCATTAACTTCTAATAGAAAGATAAAGGCTAGAGAAAGGTCAGTTTTGTCCTCCTTAATGAATGCAAAGGTACAAACACTGTTGTCCGGGAAATTTTGACTGCGGAAGATAAGGTATCAATTATGTTTATTTGAATGGTTTTGAGCATATATACTCGAGTCTTGAAGTCTCAAAATAAAATAAAATCACTGCCCATATCATAATTCCGCTAATCTTCTCTCAATTACATTGCAGGCTCATTATTGCCTCCGTATTATGCTTATCAACTTCATATTAAATAAAAATGGAGGGAGGGCAACAGAGAGTGAATGTATCTACACAAGATTTGGTTGAAATGTTAGAAATAGTCCAGAACAAGCTAACAAGATTGGACACAATATCTAACCCAGATGAAATTCATTGTTTACTTTTAAGGATAGTTATGATCAAAACCAGAGTTATCAGTCTCTGTCTCGATAGCTTGTTTTTGGAATTGCAAAACACGGCTTATAAATGCCTTAATGAGGTAGCTGCAACTGCATATTCACCATGTGAAACACGAAGTCGTGGCGACCTTCAATCGATGTTAACAAAGAACAAGTAATCTTTCTTCTTGAGCAAAACTTTAAAGTGGCTGAAATTAGCCGAATCACAGGAGTCGGAAAACAGACGCTGGAAAGGAAAATTAAATCACCGCGAATGCAAACTTTAATGTCGCAAATGAAAACTTTAATGTCGCGAATGCAAACTTTAATGTCGCGAATGCAAACTTTAATGTCGCAAATGAAAACTTTAATGTCGCGAATGCAAACTTTAATGTCGCGAATGCAAACTATAATGCTTAAAATTGAGGCATGAATTTTGGCGGAAATTGAACGAGATATGCGTAGGCTATAAAAAGATATGCAAGATGTGCAAGCATTTAGGATCAGTCTTCAAAAGCCCACGCGACTAACGACTAACGTAAAATTGCATAAATACACAATATCTCAATTGTATATCGATGGATGAATCAGTTTTTGTGTCATAATTGCGGGGGTCGTGAGATACATAACTTATTCTGCATTGGTGGATACTTTCTTTGTATTGTTTAGTGTATTCATTCCCTTTTCATAGTCATACAAACTCAAAATATGTCTGCCATAAAAACACTTTTTTGTCTTCTTCGAATGTTACCAACAGCATTATACACTATAGAATTTTACGGGGAAATTTGAAAACATTTAAATGGTAGCAATAATCAAACATATAACATTATTTTTCTAGTTTTTGCTCATGGGCGTGGACAGATTGACAATTTGGGGCGAGGGGTCATATTAATTTTTGCATGATATTCCGTAACTGTTACGTTAACAAGCGTCAGGATCAATTTTGGTTATATGTCAAACATTATTGAACTGACCGTATAAAACAAGGAAAACATTTCAGTCGAAGGTTGTACGCGTACTTCCTTTTTCGCCTCTGTGTTCTGAACAGGACATCGAACGTTCCAACCTCAATCTAATCTAAACATATAAGTCTAGTTACATTTTGTGGTTGTTGTTGGAAATTCATCGGGGATACTTGTCTACAGAATTACACACTTCACTTTCAAAACCTGTGAAAACTGCCTAAACGTTTTACTGGCAGTCATTGCACTGGCAGTCATTGCATTTATATTTGTTTTATTTTAGCTTAAAAACAATTATCTAATAATTTAAAACTGTTTTTATAACTATAAGCAACTAAATCTCCAACATTGGCGTAAATTTGAATTGTTAAGTTTATGAAATCTCGTCAAGGGTGTCGTAACGACTTACGAGGTTGCTTCAATTTTTTAATAAGTGGCAAATTTGAAACGGGAAAATGAAATTGCGGAGGAAATTGCGTATGTATAGAAATATCCATCGATTTGAAATGATGCGAAAAACTCGCATAATTTTTTTTTGTTATTGAACACAGCACTTAAGAAACAAACCAATCAATTGATTATCACTCTTGTGTGACATAGTTAACAAAACAATTCCGAGAAACCTAAATTTCTTACAATGATGTGAATTTCATGCACCATATGCGCAATAATGCACAGTTTTCAAACTGCTCCTTAGAACACATAGAATGTTATCAAGCTTACCTACTAGCTAGCTGCACATTCCATGTAAAACAGAAAAAAACCAAGGGTTACTAAACAAATTGCTAAGTAAAGGCGCTTGTACAACTTCTCTCGCAACTGGCTATCTCTGTTTATATATTGCGATACAAATTCGCACGCGAGGTTGCAAAGTGTGGATTCCCTCGTAATAATAAAGTCAGGCAATAATTGTGATGCAAGAAGCGTTGCATGAAGTGAAATCTGTTTCTACTTATTACAACAATTGCCACAGCGCTGCAACGTATTTTTAAGGTGTTGTACTGTAACGTCCTTGCATGTTTTAGTGCAATGTTTTCTTCATTGGTCATTAGGAACTCGCTATCCGGCTAGGATCTAGGAATTTAATTAACTCTACAGCAAAATGTTTACTATTGCAAAATACAAATAGTATTGCACAGTGTAGCATCTATGAGAAGGCCATCAAGTTACGAAACAAGTTACATGGTGCAAAAACGCTTTAAACTGTTCGTATGCTGGAGAGTGGAATTTTTCTATCTCCAAAAACAGAAATATGTGGAATGCTTGCAACCAAAGAGTTCAAAACACAGTTTCTTTTTGAATTTCATACCTTGTTTTTGTTTTTGTATAACATTGGCTCACTTCCTATGACTGACATGAAAATCAGAGAATACTCAATTATTTATGCTGCTGCGGATGAACTTCCTGTTGATCAAAAATACATAAAAGAAACGGGACTTTTGGCATTTAGGCTTCCCTGTCGTGTTGATAGTGTTCAGTATCCTAAATTAATTTTGATGAAGTTTTGTTTTCTTTTCCAGATTTTGTCAAATATCATTTTGCGAACAATTTTTAATATGTTCAATGTCTTTTTTTTTCAGAAACAAATGGATTTTTTATCAAACATGTTCAATCAGGAAAGTGTATCTATGATACTGGGGTAGAGTTTTCAAGATATCCTAGAAACAACCCAATTCACCTTACTTATTATCTGAACCTTACTAAGAACTGTTTTGACTCAACAACTCAGTTTAAATTTCATCAATCTGGCTCCATATTAAAACCGAATAGAAGAGGTTGTCTTGTGGGAGAAAGAGACTTAAAAGATTTGTTTTTGATATACGAAAGGAAAGGTAACATTGCTGCTGCATGCAATAAAGCAAACGCCTTAACCCAAACTTTTCAAGGTGGAATATTTACTTCCGACTTTGATAAATGTGCAGTACCTCCAGGATATGTTAAACGTCATGTCTACATGGGAATAGCTCAATGTAATGATGAAGACGATCAGCGATTTCATTTTGGTAAGTAAGAATTTTTATCCAATGAGTGCAAAAAATTATACTCTTATTGAAAACCACCACCAATCCTAATCTATTTAGGGATGGCGTCGACATGCTAGGTCACCATCATCTAAAACTTTATCTTCATCAGATTCAACTTTGCGTTTACAGGATTTTACAGATAAACGCGTACCGATAGTTTTTTTTACTATAGGGTCAGTGGCATGTACTGGACAAAAGATAGCGAATGCTAGTTGTTCTAATAATCAATATATGGTAATAAAAGTGGCTGAATATCGTGGATTGAGTAGAGGAAGCTCTTGTGGCTCAAGTTATGATTACAGTTGTCGTGTTGATGTCACATGTGACCTTAAAAATTATTGTGATGGTAGAAGAGAATGTAATATAACTGTTGATGATAATCATTTTCCTTCGAATATTTGTCCTGGTTTGGAGAAATATCTTTACTTTGAATATCAATGCAATGGCACAAGTATGCCATACAGAGAAATTTGTAATTGTAAGTACTATGCAAGCAGATCAAATTTCGCTTTGTAATTTATCAGCCTTTGGACAAGTTTTGACCTGAATTTTTCATCATATGGTAAATATTTTTACACTGCGTATACCATCAATTTAGCAAATTTTGAAACATTTTTTTCATTTTTGTCGGGTTTCTTCGTTAAGAGCAATTTGTTTATTGAATTTTATTATTTGTGTATAGTCCAATATATAGTGTCTTCATATGATTTGATATTTAAACTTGATTCCTTAGTTTTTGATCTATGTTTAACTATATCTGGACTTTTTACATTTTTTTTATGCAAACATCTCTTCTCGGAGTGATTTGATTTTTGAAAGTATTATAAACTAATCTATGTTTGGCAAACAAAGACATTTACATTTTCGTCTACTATTACATATTTTTAAGAACTCATACCACTGAATTCTCGTGCACATATACATACAAAGGTATATGTTTGTTAAGAAGCAAAACACGGCGTTCACTTGATCATTTGTATACACTTCTTTATTATCAGAGTTTGCAACACAAAAGTAGAGTTCAACACTACATGCGCTCATTGTTGACATAAAAAGTGAAATCAAAACGAGGCTTACCTAATTTAAATATAATTCTATAAAACATTGTAGACCAAAAATCTTAATAGTCGTCCATGGCCGTTAACGTCCCTACATATTCGTAAAAAATTATGGTTTAGTGTTCTCAGACTCTTAGTTTTTATACGGTATTGTCGACTGCTGCGTTATCCCGAAACTTAAACTTCATGTACATATTTCAGTCGTCAGCAAGATTTGTAAACTTGTGTTCAAAAAAACCCCACAGATATCCCTTCGAGAAATACGCCATGTTCAATTGATATGAAAATGATTGTTTTGATTTGTGTAGTTCAGGATGTAAGTCTGTCTCAGTCGAATCTTCCCAACGAAGGTCTCGTGGATGTTTTTACCATGTATAGAAACTTCACCATCTGCAACAATGGTCTTTTACGTAAAGAAAAGACACTTGTTTGTAAGCACTTCGGATATTCTATCGCAGCATCTTTGGAAGGCTCAAGGTCGTTATCGTCTTCGATGCATCGATCGTTTTTACCTGGAAATGTCAAATGTGATGCTCAAGTGAATGATTTATCTCAATGTGCTATCACTCAAAATAATTCTTGTTCTCAATACTCGTACGTAACATGTAAGCATACTCATTCATTCTTTTTAACATTTCGCATTTGCATTTCCTGGTTTGTGTTTGCAACCCATTTTGTAAACAACGAGGAAAATGTTGAAACGAAATTTAAAAAATTATTAACACTGTCTAGGTAATTAGGAAAACCCACTACTTAATGGGTTCGTAGCATCGCGTATTTAAACAATTTGAAACAATAATTTGAAACAATATTTTGAAACAATAATTAAAACAATAATTTTTCTCATTATCAAATTGCTTGTCTGGTTTTCAATAGCTTAAATGGTCTAAATTAAGCTCATTAATTAAGCTTGTCCGTAATAGCAAAATCTGTACACTAATTATGTCTAGATTTCTAAGGCCTTTTGAAAATCGAGGTCAATAGGCTTTAGCTTACTTATCCAGCCGGGTAAACCACTTCTGCTTACCTCGATTATCATTAGCTATAATTGTCAGTGCTTTTCAGTACTATGTGTTCATTTCTCTTTAGGTCATATTTGTGACAGGCCTTTATTAAACAACACGCGTCGTTTTCCAGACTCCTCATTTACTGCCTCGGCTTTAACAGAAGGTCATAGTGCTGCTAATGCAAGAATTTCCAGCGGTAGTTCATGGTGTGCTCCTGCTGCAAATGGCAATTATTATCTACAACTGAAGTTTGGAAAACTTTATGCCATAAACACAATCGCGATCTTTGGAGACAATACAAGCCCAAGTTGGGTAGCTAGCTATTACGTGAACACTACATCTGATTTAAAAAACTGGAAATCAGTTTTTCACACGAAGGTATTGTGTGTAAAACTGTCTTTGAAAAAGCAAAATTGTCACACGTTATGACCCAATTTTAAAACATCTTTGCAACCTGAATTTATTTGGTTTTTCTTAACGTAGCTTTTCAATGGGAACAAAAACGCTTACAATGACGCTGCTATATCAAGCATCACAGGGGGTATTAGAACGAAAGCTTTACGGCTTATTCCGGTGAAGTACCATGGTCGACCATGTTTGCGAACAGAAGTTTGTGGTGGAGGTAAATATGAGTCTGGAAATTGCGTTGTTTTTTTTGAATCATTATGAAACAAATGAACACGAGTCACAAGTTTATTTTTTGAAGTATGACGAAACTTTAAGTTAATGTTTTTAAGCTTGTTTTCAGATGTAAAGTTTTGCTTCGTTAGTTAGGTTTACGTTTTTGCAGCTTCCATGATTATCTACATACTGGTTACTGAACACATTCAGTGACTAATCACTGAATCACACAATTTGCTACAGTAACTAAACACAATACAACTCGTTTACTGCTAAATGTTTCAAAATATTGATTTTTCGGATAAAACACAATTCAATGATTTTCAATAAACTAATCATACCCAGACATTTTTAGTTGGCAGTTAGATTAATAAACTACTATCTTTCATAATTTAATTCAAACGTGTTCAACTACGTACATAAGTCTTCTTCAAATCAAATAAATATACGAATAAAATGTAGAGCGGGAAATGTACAACATAGAACTATAATACAAAAGAGCTAAAACGCAATGACCAGATTTATTATGTTAAGGTACAAATTTTTTATGAATTTAAATTTTTTAATGAGGGGGTGGAATGTGGATGACATAAGTTTCGTCATGCTTTAATCGAACATTTTTTACGACTATCGTCTTCGAAAGCTCTAATAACCTTTCGTATTTTTTTGAGAGTTTTGTTTTTGTATGTCGTATTTAAGAAAAAAATGTTATTTAAGAACTCGGAGATCCGTACATGAATAAATTTTTTCACCAGGTATTTTTCACTTTTGTAATGAAGAATTAAGAGTTCTAAAATGGCCGATGTGGCTTGATGTTGGGACTAAAACTGAATTCTTACCTACAAATTTCACTTCGTACGGATAGCAATCTTTGCTCTCGCTATGAAAACTACTTTCTGAATACATTTTGCTTTCTTCTTGAGCAATTAGCATGGCTTTTAATCGATTTATATTGCACTTTGAGAAAAAATAAATTGAAAAAAAACCATCACATTCAGACCACGCTCAAGATGTCTTAGAGAGCTAACCGCTGCTGCAGTTAATCATATTGCAGAAAATCAAAAAATATCTCTTCGGATGTATAAATAAAAAAATAAATGACTTTATTTTATATTTGTTCACTTATGAAAACCCCACTGTATTTGATTGGAATGGGGCTGAATTATGTAATTGTTTAAGAATACTGTAACATGTATTAATGCTTTGGAGTGCATTTTCATCATTGTCTTTTTCATTTACTTTAGAGATTTGCTATGATAAACAGTTACAATAACTAATCGTGTATATATGTATGATGACTGGAATAACATCACAGAAACAATTTCTGATAACGGTTGCCTTCCATAAACAAACAAAATTCGTGTATATTTATACCAAACTAACTAAATATCTAGCTCTCTTTCTTATGAATATTAAGCTATTGTTTGCATTGAAGTAGAATAACCGTAGTGCTTAGCAAAAAAATCCAACAAAGGCTGTTTTCGGTGCAAACAAGAGGAAAAACATGTTACTCTTGAATGGGAAAAATGGGACCAATTGCATTCTTAACAAAAGGCGTTGGTTTGAACTTTTTCAATGCATGAACGACTTATGTGACTTTTCACACATTACTTATACTTGAACGTTCTTTAAGTAGTCTGACTTGAGAATTTCTCTTTGTCGTAGAATTGCTTCCAGGCCAACCGACTCATCTTAGAGTCACTTCCACCACGTCAAGATATGCTAAAGTATCCTGGATAGCACCCAAAAACGTTGCTGTGACACCTGGCACTGGTGTTAAAAATCCCCTGACAAACTTCAGGCTGGTTCTAAAGAAGAAAATGATGGTCATGCTCAATAAAACTGAACCTCCTGATGTTGCTAAGCCTTACATGTTCGACGATCTTATTCCTAACACAATGTACACGGTAGATGTAGTCGCTGGAAACTCTGAAGGTTTTGGAGATCCAGCAAGTTTATCTTTCCAAACAAACGAGGATGGTAAGACCTTGCTTTCATAATGATGATTTTTTGTTGTATAATATGGTTTCACTTCACACAAGTAACAAGGGCAAAGTGAATTTCTTGCAGGGTGTAACTGCTGTGTACTTTTGTTTTAATGGTATAACATTTTTATAGTTTTAACAATTTTTTTTTCGTTACCAAATAATTTTGTCAAATCAGGATTCATGGATGTACCACATACCATGAGTTACAGCAAAGCAATGAGATCGCCTCGTTTTCTTACTCATACCCCAAAATAGGATCTATAGCCCAAGCAAACGAACACAAGCACATGTGATTATATACTCCATATTCTTCTCCACTTAGACAGCAAAATGTCGAAAACATCATATTCTTCCATAATACTTCTGCATGATCAACTGTGAAACTTAGTGCTATATATATTTTTCTAGTACCTGATGGTCCTCCTTTGAACGTCACAATCTACGTCATCGGCGATACATCGTTGTTAATCACGTGGGAGCCACCAGCTGAAAACAAAAGAAACGGGAAGATTGTCAATTACACCATTTGTATAAAACAAAGTGGGGATTTCCCGTGTTCTGGAAACTTTTCTACTGAAGACCAAAGTTTCAGGATAAATGACTTGAAAGCAGCGACAATGTACGATATCCGCGTTTTGGCCAGTACTAGAGTTGGTCGTGGAAGTTACAGTGAAAAACAAATGGCGAAAACAAATACATGTACGTAAGTTAGTTGTTTTGATAAAATTCTTTCGCTTTGTTCATTTACAATTAGTCGTATTCAAAGACATATCAAATAATATAAAAATTATAGTTTCAGGGCGTTCTAATGTGCCAATCAATTCGACAGTAAAAACATTGACGTTTTCTTTCAAGATTCCTTCAAGAAAATTGAAGTAAGTTGTTGTTTTTAAGGTTTTCGTTGTACGTTTTGCTACAGGTGACATAAATAAGGAGTATTTTATCGATATGCAAGTGCATGTTAGCTACTTCTACAACGTTTTGAACAGATCTTGCCTTGTCTACAATATTTTTTAAATGATCTCGTAAGTCCCCAAAAACTGAAGAACTTTGTCATAAATAAGTTCTTCGTCCAATATAAAATCTGGAGATCGAAGGGTTTATATCGTATAAATTGTGGAAATTCATTATCATTATCACAACTTAGTTATGGGAATTTTAAGGGTTCTTTTTCACGTAGAAGTTTTCGAAAGTTAAAGAGGTCTTTGTCACGTATGATTTGTGGATGGTGAAAAGTTTTTTATCACCTATGGGAGAATTTAAAGACAATTTCCGTTAATGGACGAATATATAAAACTGATTAGGCATTTCGTTCATCGATACTATGTTTATGGTTTTTTAGTTATTCTAATATAAACCATACAGTCTTTTAGTATGTATTAACATAGTTTTTGAAAACAATTTTATTGTTTTTCTCTTCAGGCATTTCTTTGTCGTTGCTATGGAAGATGAAGGAAAACGTCCCCCATCGCCTTCTGAATTGAAAATGGAAAACTTTGTAAGGTATTCGGCAACACTCTCACAGCCCAAACCTTATATCGCTGCAGTGCTGAAATCCAGAGATGATGGTTTATTTGTACTTGGTGATGGCTCAAATACAAGTGTTTCGGGAACACGAAAACGACGGTCGGCGGATATTTATTATAATGGTCCTCTTAAAGCTAATTCTAGTTATCGAATTTTCCAGCATGTTGTGATTAATGATAAGGTAATTACTGAAATTCATCACGTTCTTATTGGTTATATAGGTGTATTGATTATATATATAATTATATAAATATTCATGACGAGTATTATGTTTATTTTTACTTGAAGTTTTATGTAACTTGTTTTAGGGTGCTTCTTATTCAACTGATTGGAGTGCTGTTGGAAGAACAACTTCAGAACAAATCTCAAATCCATCTCCAACCATAGGTAGATTGCTTCATAGTAAATTCCAGGTCAATCTCTATATGAAAGCAGGTTGCTTGAGATCAATTCCCAAGTCTATCATGAACCGAAAGTAGGTCGAGGCTTGTTTTATCGTTTGGTTGGTGTTGTAATTTAGAAAATACTATACTGAAGAAAATACTATACTTTAACCTTACGATGTTTGCGTTTCTTGGTGTATAACGTGTGCCATCTTAAAGTTATATTTACATATCATTTCTAGTCTTGATCTAATAAGCAAGAATCGTTTTAAATTTAGTTTCATTCAGGGAAATGAAATCATTTGACCCTGGCTTTTGATGACAATGCTATCATTCATGTGCTTCCTTAGCCAAGTAAAGATTTTTCAATTTGAAATTAATTCAAAAAGTAAATTGCTATTTATGAAAGGCAGCAATACACAAGTCAAGTTCCATATCATGAAATTGCATGGCGTAAATTCATTGTTTAAAGGACACGGGGTATTAGCTAAATAGGTTGACATTAGCTACTAGCCCTGTGATGTATAAGCACTGAATTAATATTCGAAAAAGAAAATTTGCTAGAAATTTTCGCATGGCAGTCTACCTCTTTTGAGTTCAAACATCAATTGCTTATCTTATAGACGTTAGAAAAGACAACAAGAACAATTCTTCAGTTATTATTGGTACAGTTGTTGCCGTCGCTTTTGTTTTGATAATCATTTTTGTGATCGTGATGGTTCTTTTAAGAAGGTAGAAATGGTTTAAATTATACCACGTCTTTATGTTACACATTTCGAGATATCATTTACACAATTGCAATTTGTTATTTTAACGTTTCGTTCTGCTACTAGAATTGAATTAAACGCCTTTTTTCATTGAATAAAATGACATGAAATTCTTTTCTTGTGGGGTGGTGAATGGTGGCTCGATCATTGGTAGGGGTTTTTATCAATAATGGCTGTATATTTATGTGAATAATTCGATCAATGCTATAGTAATCATCCACCCGTGTTGTCCTTCTGTTACATTAACTTATTTGTTTGTTTGTTTTTTTTTTATCTTGTCTTGTTCAATCAAACCTATAAACATGAACCTCGACGAAAAAAACTGATCTGAGTCAAAAGTCAAAACACACATAGCTATATTTATTTCAATCACTTGCAAATCTGGGGAATGTTGTAAAAACAATACGGCTTTTGAATTAAAAGTGTTTCATTGAACGATCTTTAAGACTTAAAACTTTGAAAACGCGAATCTTTTTGATGGATGTAAAACTGTTGTTATATGCCGTTCAATAAGGCCCTGCGCACGGAAAATAGTAATTAGAAAAACATTTCAATGACGCTGTGTCAAATTATGCATTGTGTTGCTTGCACAAGCTTTCTAAATTTCAACTGCACGTGCAAGTTAATGTGTGAGAGTTTTGAAAATTGGATTTTTTTGTGCTTTCCCTTTTCAAACCAGGTTTTATTACATCATTTAAATTAACTTTGTGCATTTTCTAATAGCCAATATGAAATTCACAAGCAAATCTGGCTTCACTGTGCTCTTTATATGCTAGCTTTTTGCGCTATTGTGTAACACACATTTTTTGTAGAAAACGTGGTGGTAAAAAGGAAGCTAACAAATTTCTGTCGTCTGAAGATAAAAGAGATAACGTGCAGGAAATGTCCGTTAGAAATGAAATGTTTGATGATGACGTTGTGAATAATGTTGAACCACCGGTGAAAGAGAACAGGGATCTTAGCAACCTAATTACTGACGACGAAGAAACATACGCAAACAATGAATGTAAGTGGTTTTGCAACATCTTGATGTTTCACAAATTTGCTCTTGTTTCTTAGATATGATTAACCGTAAGGCTTTGTTGTTCGAGAAAATGTGAAGGACGATCAGTCTTACTTTTCCAATAGCTAATAATTGCACTTTATGTAACGGGCCACATTGCGAATAGTTTAGAAATTGGAGTTGAATTGGGTTTCAAATTATTTTATTTATGATATCAAATTAAGATTACTATTGGGCATACTACCAAAGCATTTGATACATTTACTTACTTAGACTTGTAAGTTCAATATATTTCTAAATTGTTCTTGTAAAAGAGAACGGTCTCATTCCTATGCGCAAAAAACGAGTGATAATATTTGTTGCTTATTTCTATTGTGAGAAGCTAAAATTGCTAAGTTATTTTCATAATTACCTTTGAGCTTCATATTATTTTATTGTGAAGCAATCCCAATCTTTTAGCTATTATCTTACCAAGGATATAAATATCCACAATACAATTGGTTTTTTAAAACAATGTTTCAAGTGTGCAATTAAACGTTTTAGTGAACACTCGCAGATGTGTTTTGTTCGCTGTTCTTCAAATATGTATAAAATTACTTGAAGTTATCAGTTATCTGTATTCTGCTAGTAGAAAACATCTGTCTATCTATTGGTATCTGTTACTTATAAGCACTTTTCAAGGAAAGCCAGTTTCTGTTTGTGATTTTTAAATATCACTGTGTTCATTTACCAGGAAAGAAATTGCAGAAAATAGCTTTCTTAAGAAATGAATCCTAAATTATTCCTTAAAAAAGTCTAATTTTACACAAATGTTCTGTTTCTTATAGACTTAACTGTGTTTCTCTTTTTTTAGCCATTGCGATCCGCAAACATTTTCCGATTCCTATTGCAAATTTTACTGCACACGTAAAGAAGCTGAGGCAAAAAAACATGCAGGAATTAAAGCTGGAATTCGAGGTATTGTGTTTTACGAGTCACCTTCTATTGGCAACCAAAAAATAATTTTTAACATATGCCAGATTAGAGTGTGTCTTTATCTTTAAACAATCATGAGAATACTTCAGGTAAAACTAAGAGACTCAACTAGAGTGTATAGAGGAGTCGCGTTTCAATCAAATTAAGTAATGAGTTGACCACACTCAATTTTCCCCAGGATTTACCGAATGGTCAGAAGTGCAACTGGGATATTGCCAAAAGTCCTATGAATTCTTCCAAAAATCGATATGGAAACGCAATCACATGTAAATATTTCCCCCCTTGATACGTAGTAATGACAAAAACATTGACAAATTACAAATTCATTAAGCACTAAACATCATAATGTTTACAAACCTAGCTTGAAATGTCTTCGTACGTAAAGAAAAATGGCTGTCTTGTGGACGCGAAAATCGTGAAATGTCTAGTTAAAAACGTGATTTTGTTTTTTAAAGATAATCATTCTCGTGTGATACTCTCTGGTGGCGAAAAAACGGATTATATCAATGCTTCATTCATTGACGTAAGTGCCTTTGAAGACAGTTATTTGCTTTCAATTCAATCGTTAATTAATAATAAAGATTCGCTCTTTTTTCAACTTACATCTTTCTTTAATTTTGCAGGGAGAACGTGCGAATTACTACATTGCGACGCAAGGTATCTGGATTATTGCAAATCCCAACAGCCTTTTGCTAGCGAACACTTCACGTGTTCTTGAGTGTACTTGTTTGCGGCTCACTTGCGATATTTCACTTGTAGTCAACAGTTATATTGCTTCCTTATTTTTTGTTTATTGTAGCCTGCAAAAAACAATTTTCCTTCTTCATCTTGCAGGACCCAAACCCAAAACAGTCAACGATTTCTGGAGGATGATTTTCGAGCAAAAGTGTCCAACTATTGTTATGTTGACAACCTTAAAAGAAATGGGAAAGGTGAGAAAGTGGTTGTTGATCATTTTACGGAGGATTTCGATCTATTTTTATTTCTTCCGACAGGTGAAATGTGAAAAATATTGGCCAGATGAATCTAATGTATATGGTGAAATTCAAGTGACCGTCACTGAGACAAAAACTTTTGCTGACTACGTCACGCGCATGATGGTTGTTGAAAAGGTAATTTTGTCATTTCCAGTCTCTATTTCTGTTGATGCCCGTATATTTATGTTTCCTTGACGAAGATGTAATGCAGAACAGATTCGATCAGTTTCGTCAGAAGAATGTTGTTATGACCAGATGAGTATCATATAGTTATGAACAGACCATAGTCATGAAATCCTAACGAACGAAAAAAAGTGCACCGATTAAAGTTCCGTGTCTGTAGATGTTGATCGTTCAGGTTAGGGCAGTTCTTCAAAGAGTTGTTGTTGTCAGCGTTGCCTCAAACTTCGGACATGCTTAGCAGTTGTCGTTTTTACTAAAGCCATCAGTCGTTGCAACTGTACCTGACTTTGTCTCCTCATCTGACACTGAAGATGAATACTGCTAAGAAAACGATGTTGCAACGTCCATCATCACCAGTACTAACATCAACATAAACAGTCTGCCTCAGGACTGCACTGAAGAGATCGGAGGATGCAGGGGCATATATCATTATAGGAATTCTAAAAAAGCTTATTGAAACTCAGTGAAAGATTAAAGATTTTAATAAAGAACTTCAACGACGTTTTGAAGACGTCAGTGAAGAATCAAGGTCTTCGAAAATAGATTTTTCATCAAACGTTTACCTTAACCTTAATCCTCAAGAGGCCGTTGTTGCCCCACGGCAACAATCAACAAACGAGATATGCACAAACTTTTCATAAGGTCCGGCTCCTGGAGTGTTAAAATGCATTCACATTTTTTGTAGGACAAAACAATTCTAGTTGGAGCATACATTGTCTTCATGCTTTTTTGTTTTCAAAGTTACTTCATCAATCCAATTTTGACAAACTAAAGTTAATCTCAATAGAAAATAATGAACAAAATCATTTACTTCTATAGAACGGCGAACATCACGAAGTCGAGCAGTTTCACTACAAATCATGGCCAGACTATGGAGTACCTCGTTATCCAACACAACTCTTGACATTCAGGAACCATTTTAAGCTATCGCACAAAACAAGATCCAGTCCAGTCGTCGTTCATTGTAGGTTAGTTGGTCTATCATAATAGGGTGAATCCAACTGTTACATATTGTATAAAAATTTTCATAAAATATTGATCAATGTTGTAGAGATTGATTTGTTAGGAACAGTTTGTCATTCTTAATTTTCTCCCTTCTTGATGGTGGCAGAGACTTACTCACTTTCCAAATTTCCGAAAGATTTTAGTCATCATCGTCATTGACGAACGAGTAAATTCTTAAACAAAAACATTTGCTTCCAATTTGAGCATTTTCCAACAAAATGTTTTGCAATAACGCCTTAAATGTATGATTTAGTGAAAACAGAATTGTGTGTTTACTCATCCTGATTTTGCTTTCTTGTTCAGCGCTGGTGTTGGTCGTACTGGAGTATTTATTGCCATAGATAAAATCCTCGATGATCTTGATGATGAATATGAAACAAATATTGACGTATTTGGTTTTGTAGAAGAGATGAGATCGCGCCGCATAAACATGGTGCAGACAGCGGTAGGTCTTTATGGAAGATCAGGACAAACAGCATTGATCGAGTATATTTAGTTTAATTGTTTTGTGGGTGAACTGACTCAAACCTTTAAAGCAATTTTGAAAGCACATCAGATCAATTTTTTTCCAAAACGATGATTTCAGGATTGCGACAGATCTTATACATTTGTTATTTTCTTGACAATCAAGGATCAATACATGTTCATTCATGACACCATTATCGATCACATCCAATGTGGAGCGAATGAAATTGATGCTGTTCAAATCAAGGTCGAGATTGCACAGCTCTCTAAGAAGAATAGGGAAGGGAAAACTGGATTTGAAGAAAAATTTGAGGTTTCTTCTATTTTTTACTTATCATTTTTCTTATATATTTAAAGACTCCAGTTTTAATACCAAATCTTTTCTCGTAAAGACAGACTTGTGGTATCTAAGGACTATAGTTTCAACTTTAAACCATTCATACGTGCTCAAGGAATTTTTTTTCACGTCAAATCATAATGAAGCCAATTTATGGCTGTATACATGAGTGCTCAAAATTCAACATCACATCATTCGTGGTGAAGTCGTTACACCAAACTATACATAGGCTCAACATTTAATATCATATTACTCTTGATGACACAAATAATCCATTGTTTCTTTTCCAGCGTCTACAATCAGTTACACATGGACTTCCTGAAGAACTTTGTGAAGCAGCACTTTCGGAAGAGAATAGCAAGAAAAATCGTTATCCTACAATCTATCCAAGTATGTTACGCATATGCAAAAATATGTCGTGCTATTTATTGACATTTATGCAAAGTAAAATATCCGCTCCTGTTTAATGTAGTGAATATTAAGAGCAGTGTTTTTTTAAACTTTGTTTCTTTTTTAGCTGAAACTAATCGTCCTACTCTTCGGCGTGTTGAACACTTAGAAACTTCTGATTACATAAACGCATGTTTTGTTGATGTAAGTAGCTGTTGAAACATTTTTTAACAAAGTAATTTTTTTCATTAGCAATGAAAGTATTTTGGCCTTTAAAACACGAGAACAGCTACCATTTATCAAAATTCCCCAATTTTTGTTCCCTAATTTGTGAAAATGAACATAAAATATGGCTTAAAAACTTTGTCGGTGACTTTTTTAGGGTTATCTTGGCAAGAATTACTTCATTGCAACACATATGCCTTTGAAGGCAACAATCAACGACTTTTGGAGAATGGTCACTCAATATAAATGTACGACCATCGTTTTGCTGAATCAGCTAATTGAAGATAACAAGGTGTGTGTGACGTTTTCATGAATAAAGGAACAATTTCTTGACCCTTGGATAAGCAGGATTGATCAGTGGGGAAGTCACACTAATTAAGTTTGTTTTACTTGTGGGAGAGGGATCAAGTATAGCAACCTGTACTCATTCTTCATTGTCTTTTATTTAACGCTTCACTTGTATGAATACAATGTTTACTGTTTTTTGTTTCATTTAAACACATTCTATGAAAACGCATCGATAAAATTGAAATTTTAGATGAAACATACTTTGAAAAATAACATCTTGTAAACTCGAGACGTGACCTTTTTTAGAACAAAACAAAACAACAATTTGTTTTGATATTTTGACTTCATTTTAACGTTGCATTGAAAAAATTTTATCGTAAAAATTCACACTCAGAATGAAAAATTTACTTCATCACGCTATAGAAGGAGGGGCATAGTGTAAGAGATCACGTAGTAAAATGTTGCATCATACTATTTACAGAAAATGCTATTAACATTTTGAGAAGAACTCGAGTTATTTGGACTCCCCTTGTCCAATATTTAGCGAAGGTTATCTGTACTTTGTGGATAATGCTTCAAGGAAAAGAAGATATTGAAATTCGTGTGTTTTTTAAAAGGGAAGAATTCGAGTGTTAGCGTTAATGAGATGAGGGAAGGAAAGTGATGTGTCATATAGTATCTTTATTTCTCTCATTGAGGTTGCCAAAAAGATTTTTTGTATATTCAAACTAATGTTTGGTGGAAGCTGATTTGGAATTCTTAATTCTCTATTAAACCCGAGGAAGCAATAAAAAATATATCAAAATTGACACGTGACCTTATGCCTTTCGGAGCATGTTGTTATTTCAATACTTTTTATATCATACCCAGTTCCTATCTATCATGCTTTCAACGTATTGTACTGTAATGTACATTTGTGTTCAACTATTTGTACACCAATGAAAGGCATTATAGTTATCCACCTTTGAACTTATTAGGAATATCCAATGTTTTGGCCCACGAAGAGAGCAACAAGTCGACCTTATGGAACATGTTCTGTTCTGTTCGATTCAGTCGTAAAGAAAGAAGACATTGTTGTGAGAAAGCTTATAGCCTCTCCATCGATGGTTAGTATATTAATGATTGTGAAGGACACTTATTCTTTATCATAACTATGAAATGAGCTATTTTAATGATTTTTTTGTATCATACGATGAGAATCTACAATGGAAATATTTTGTAGTTGTCTTTTGTCGCTCGTACTAAAAACTATGATCAGTTGCGACTAACGCTATATGAACAATAAGGAATGCATTCACGAAGTTATGTCCCTTAACACAAAACTTTAAATTTGTATTATCACCATGACACCAAACCAAAATAAGCGTTGCAAACTTTAGTAAGCTTAATTTATTTTGGAAGATAAAGTCTTGCAACTGGGCTTTGTAAAAAGACGTACAATAAATACTATAAATTTTGATAGTTGGAATAAAGTTTACTATCAACGTCTTTGGCGACTTGGTGTCAAGTGACTGATTTCATTTGTTACAGTAAAACATTTTGCCAAAACTTAAAACTTAAAGTGATTTGTTTTTGCATAGTTATATTTTATTCAAGTTTTTCGTCGTACCATTGTATTGTATTGGCTCCGAGTGGGTTTAAACGCATGTAATGCGACCTTGGGTTTTTTTATCATCGTGTAACCGTTTACATACTACAAAAGTCCTCTTACACAAAGCTTTTGGCTATAGTTTATAATGTTATGAAGATAGCTTTTTAAATGTTGTGTGTTTTTAAGAATTATTTTTGTATACGACTGAAGGTGTTTCTTTTCCCTGCTATAATGGATTTATAGACTTCGCACACGTCCTGTCGAACAACAATGAAATAGGTTTACAACTAAGCCTAAAAACTTATTCTGTAGGACATCAAAGAAGGTCAAATGGTTCATATAATTCAGTATTTGTCGTGGCCAAATCATGGCATACCTAAAGATGTTCGCAGTTTGTTGAATGTCCTTTCAGAAGTGGAAGAAGCCCAAAGAGCCGTGGAGGTTAAAGGACCTGTTGTCGTTGTCTGCAGGTATTGCACCAGATATTTTTTATTCAAAGACTCTCTCTAATGAAATTCGTGAACTATGCTCACAATGCGTGTTTTACAACAGACCAAGTGATTTAATTAAATGGGTAAAAGTAAAGTGGAAGTCTAACTGATTTTAATGGTTATTAGAAAACTAAATTTAGAAGTGCCAGATCCATACCAGAGTTTTATACCACATAATGCTATGCATGGTATTTCTTGAAATGTTTTTGAGCACTTTGAGTGTGATTAATTTGTCAGCGATTTTTTAGCTACAAGCAGACCTTCAGTAGAACATTCCTTCATTTTAGAAAAATTAATTTCTTTTCAATTAGTGATGGAGCAGGTAGATCAGGCACTTATATCACCATCTCTAACCTTGTGGATCGAGTTAAAATCGTCCAAGTCGTCGATGTGTTTCAGTGCATAAAATTGATCCGAAGTAGACGCCCACAGTTTGTTGAGACAGCGGTACGTATGTGGACCTTCTTTACAATAGTACACGTAAATTTCAATAGAGTGTTTGCATGTGACGTCAAAGCAGTCATTTTGGGGGAGTGCATCAAAGTGCCAATGCTCAGAGAGCTTGAAATTTGCTTAATTTCTTTTCACTATGTGCGATTTTCCCCAACATGGTGATTGATGAAAACACTCTACTATGACAGTCTGTTCATGTAATGATCGTTTTTATTCATCAAATGAAACATTTCATTTGTGAATTGTGACTTCCACAAGTGAAAGTGAATTTCATATACAAAGTTTTGGTTTGTTTTGATTTTACATTATTTCATTGGAACTCTTTGCCATTAATTATATTTGGGTTATATATATTATATTCTATATTAGATTTGATTATGTTTACGTAATTTATATGTCATTTTTTGTCTGTGTTTGGATATTTCTAATGATTTCTACTTGATGTTTATGTAGGAGCAATTCAAATTTTGTTACAGTGCAGTGTCATGCGTGTTGGAGTCCTTTGACGAGTATTCAAATTTCACAGAATTAGCAACGATTTGAGAACGTTAATCTTTAGTTTACACTCGTAGTTAAATGTCGGTATGTAAATCTATAGCGTTTACTATCGGATAAATTTAAAATACGCTTTAGAAATTATAAATAGAGGAATCAATTTGATTTCCTCAATATTGCTTTGTTGACCTAGAGCGAAAACCATTCGTACAAATATGTATTAAGTAGTGATTGTTGCCTATTTAATTGTAAGTATTTTTTAAGTTTTTAACTACAACGTATACGACGAGGCTTATTGTATGCGGTGGAAGATCCACGAAAAGGAAATAATTGTATGTATTTTAAAAACAGCGGTATGGTATCGTCTTAACGACAACGACTTCTTTACACTGAATTTATGTGATGATTTTGAACTTTTTTACGACCTACATGAATATTTTTATTTCAATATTTGCAGTCTCATCTCAATGAAATATTCTAACTATAGCCTTTAGAAAATAATCATTTGTTCCTATAATAATAATACGTAAAAGAAAGAGTACAAACTGGTTTGATTCCATTTAAATTTAATTCTAATCATAGATGAATTACATCATTGAATACTTTTCAGTTATCGTTATTTAAACGCCAATCTTACCCTTTCTTCAACTTCAGTATATTGTTTATTTGTCAGGCACGTAAAATTAATATAGTACCTGCCTGTACCAGGTACTATATCTATCTCAGAACTATACCAACCTGGACGATCTACATTTACAAACATGTAACGATACTCCCGGGTTCAAACCATTTACTTTATAGTACCTGCCTCTTTGCTATGTTTAAGCATGTCACGATTAGAAACATATGTTATTAATGTTGAACTGTAATTTTCAAAACAAACTGAATGACCATACTGCTTGTTTCAAGAAAAAGGGCATCTTCAAAATCATCCAGCATTAAGAATATGCATGATTAAACTGTAATTTTCCCAAGAAGGTGTTTTTTTCGCAGAGTTTCTTGTCAGGGATTTAAAATGTGCTGAAATATTTACGTATGTATTAAGCCTGGTTCACACGAAGGTCGAGAGACTTTTTTCCTATTGCTCTAGAGGTGTATAAAGGCAAAGACTTTGGAATTTTCTTTAAAGCTTCTTTTTGATCTTCTTTTGTTCTTCTCTTAGCTTGAAATTTTTCACTATGCTTGCGCTTATGTCGATTATGTCACATGCTTTGTTGATTATCTTTGTCTTATCTTTTGTCTACGCTTGTTCTTGTCCTTAATTCAATTGTGTGAACTAGGCTTTATTGTATTCTATAGTGTTTACGGCTCCTTGGCTCAATTAATCTGAATCATTCAAATTTTAGTGTCGGCTGATTGCAGGAGGAAAAATTCTTGATACACTTGAATTGAGCATCTTGTCAAATCATTCAAAAGTACACGGCCAAACACTATTTGTTGCTGTCGTTTGTCAATAATTTGCTTGGAGCTACGCTTTTACTACGAGTCCTGAAGAATAGAACGAAATGTTGACGAAAGTAGACATGGACTGTCTGAACCATTGGTTACTTGTTTACGTTTTCAAATTCAGTAAAGTATTTTTCTTGCTTGCAACTCAAACTTTAAACAACATGGAAAAGATCGCTCTGTTTTTTGTCTCCCATCTTTTAACTCTTTGGGGAATGGTTGAAGGCAAACCATGCTTCGTCTTATATCCAAAAAATAATCAGCAATTTTCAAATTGCATTCGTTCATTGAGCAGATTTAAACACGAGGGATTTATTACAAACATCTTTCTTTGTTTGAAAGCATTAAAGAGCTATTCATTGCTCCTTGAGAGATAAACTCCTTGTTATGGGCCAATCAGAATAGATTAGTCATGACGTCAAATGAAGAAATTTCAACGTATTTAAATTCTTGTATCGCTTGTTCCACGTTATTTTATCACTTGTAAGTGTTGTAGAATGCATTTCAGGTGAGAAATGTTACAAATTATTGATTATGAAATGCGTCAAAGAGTTCCAGTGCTTTTGGTGATATGATGGCTTTATGTTCAACATAAATCGTTTGTGAGTTGAGCAGTAGAGTTATTCTGTTAATCCTGTACAAATTATTGTTATCTCTTCGAGAAGTAAGTGATGAAAGCCATTCTTGTTGGATTATCTATTGCACCGAAGAACCACCAAGAACGGGCATTGAAAACCTTCTGAAGAAATTCTGACAAAAACCACAATCGATGACAACTTGATACAAAACTGGTTGGAAATGTGTCGGTTGTGACGTTCCACCTCGTACATTGTTGGAAATTACGCAGAAGGATGATGTGAATAGAATGTAGGCATTTAACTAGAATACATTGCATGCACTTTGAAATTTTACTTTGAGTAAAAGATAAGGTTATACACAAAGTTTGTGAGACGATATGAGTACTTTAAATGAATTCAAAGTCGTCAAATTTGGTACACGTGCAGTGAACTTTGTTTGATACCCAAGTCCTGACCAGTGAAGAAATTGCGCAATAAAATTTGACTATTCACGCCAAAAAGATTGCACATTTCAAACAGATTTTCTGAATAAAGTGAATGGCTTGATCCCAGAACACAGGCGCAGTTGCTTTCGATAACCTTGACTCTGGAGATAACTACCAATATGAAACAGTAGCGGATCCGGCGCTAATCAAAAAAAATTATAGGATTAGCTGTTCAATTTCAAATTAAAAAAATGCTTTCAAAAAAACACTGTTAGTTTTGAATTTATAAAGAGCGTAATTTTACCATTGGACTTGTCTCTGAGGAGTTTAGAAATATAAATATATGCCAAAATGTGCTGCAGTAATTTATTTCGACGTACCCTAGATTCGTCACTGCTAAGAAAGTGGAAAATTCAGTCTACGCCAACACCAAAGTCTTTCTCTGGACTGCACTAATCTGAACAATCTACTCATACCATCTTCTAATAGATCTTCGTTATACACAAACAATATATAAAAGTGTTTTCTCGTTTATTTATAGATTGTATATTACTGATGAAAGTCCCTTGGTCTCCTGTGCTATACATCACTTCAATAACTCTCACAAGTTTCTTACCACTCATGTGTCATGGTGATTCATGACCAAGAATGTTTATATGTAGTTTGGATTCTTCGTGGATGTCCGTTGTTTGTGCATATAATGATGATGGCCCCATTGTTATATGCGCCCACCTTTAGGTGGTCAGCAGACATTCATATAAGATAAACTCCACACTAGACATTCTTTGAGTGATGATTTAACTGGGGTATTAAAGTGGTTCTCATTTCTACAAGCAAGTAAATAGAAACTGCCGTCTCGTCATTAGAATCAAGCGCTACGAACAGATTTCTGGAGTGAGTTTCGCCCGTTGGTTAAAATCGTGAAGAGCGTTTTAGAGAATAAGCTTTGAACGTTGCTAATATTCTTTATCTACTTCATGCAATAGAAGGTTAGTTCATTGTTCATTTTTGAGAATATCTGTTGAAAGCCTGCTCTTTTTATTTCATAGAATAGTTATTTAGGCGTACATACAGAGATTTGTTTTAGTTGTATTTTAAAAATATGAAAAAGGCAAACAGCTCATTTCAAAATTTCAACAATTTTCCCCTGCTTATTTTACAATCCTTTTATTGATAATTTAGATCTTTTTTCATTACAATGATGCAACGAAATTATTTTTAAGTATAAATTTATATGCTTGAAAATACGAATGTACACTGTTAAATAATTTTGCTCAGGATTAACATTGTGTCACGTGATGACACAATGGAATATTTTCATTTAAAGCAAGAATTTTCTTTTGATTCCAGTTTGCATGAGAAACAAATGAAAAATACAACAAAATACTGTCGCATATGATTGTTTCACATTCGCAGTGCTCTCAAACTACTATTTTGAATTCATAAACTACAATTGCTGTCCTTCGTCCAAAATTTTCTGTATGAGCAAAATAAGCATATGCTAACCAGTGAAGATTTCCTTCCTTATTATCACTCCAGTTTGATATGAAATTTAATATGGCTTAACATGTCCATAGGCGATTGCTTACGTTAATGGTGATGCTATTGTGGTAACTTGATGTATGCTTTGAGCAAAAACAACATAGTCAAAAGATTTGTAAAGACGCAAGGTTTTTCAAATGAAGATTGGACTGTGAAAAGAAACGTTATCCTACTGACGACGAAGGAATGCAGGAATCAAAATAACCAAGGTTTTTATGGTGCGTAAGTAAGTCTCGCGTTTTGAATGATCTTAAGGATATACAGATCATATGTGTGTAAGGTAAAGCAGATCCTGATTGTTGACAATTTACACCTGAATTCTAAAAGCTTACACTCACACTCAAACTAACACAGACAGAGTGGAGCTTCTAAATGACATGATAACTCTAAAAGAGGTTATTTTTACTCCACCCATTGCTTGATTTGAAATACTTTAGCTAAAATTTTTCTTTTGATGAAGAAATGAGTTCACCATTGACTAGTGAGATCAAGATTTTCTTGTCACACTCAGTGAGAGTTAGTGAGAGTGAGCTTTTAGAAAAGTTCCTTAGACCTTAAGTGTATGAAATAAGTGGCAATTTTCTTTTGCGAGGATGTTCTTTTGAATCCTGAAAAAGAAGGCAGTCACTTGCTTGCGAGTAAATAGCTGGCTTTCACTTATATCAGAAAATCTATTTATGGAAAAAATGCTTCGAACACTGCAATTTCAACAATCTTACGTTGCTACTCTTCCTCGAAAGAGCGATATTTGTACATTAAACAAGCTAAAAACAGCTTTTTTCAAACAACAAGAAAGAGGCACGAAGTCACCCGAGTCTCCTAGGTGATGAAAATCAGGTAATGCATTTTTAATTATTCGTTATTTTAAATGTATTTATTATGTTGATCTTCGTTCAGTACGATGATATAATCACATTAAATTTTTTATCAAATTTGACAGGACAAAAACGGTATTCCAAGTTTCCTACTTGAATGACAACGCAAGAGAAGTTCAAACAAAAGCTTCGAGAGAAGAAAAGTTCATTACTAAAAAAATGCACAGCGCGAGATTTTTTGACTTATTATGTGGACTGTTCAAACTGCCACTTAAAAATCCATTCCATAAAAATTTCGGCAAGATCTGCTTTTCAGCAAAAAAATCTTTGTAAAACACTCAAAGTGAAAGTCAGCTATAATAAATGCTTCAATAAGGGAGGTCTTCGAAAAAAATCTAATCGATTGGCGTCAAATATATTTTCCATGATTTCTAATTTAAGGCATGATTATTCTTTATATGCATGCGCATCTCTTACATGCATGTAATTTTGGTACTTTTTATATATGGGCTTTTGTTAGTTTTGTTTTTTTCATCCAGACTATGCATGCGTTCTGTTTAAAATTGCTTGCTTATTGTTGATATTTTCTATCTAAAGTTGCATGTTTTGTGCTGGTCCTGCTTTTCACTTTTGTGTTTTCTGAAAATGAATTTTTACAATTATTGATTTTCGTAAAGGGGGGTCATTTCTTCTTGTCCCTCCTCAGGATTAATGCCTTTGATTCTGCAGTAGATTATAGGAAGTCATGAAAACAGACTAAAAAGTGGAAAAATTACACAAAATACGTTGCCTCTTAAAATTGGATGAAAATTAATACAAAATTTCGAAATTTTTTCGCTTTTTTTGTTGACGGGTTTTTTACTGGATCCGCTGGTTTTCTCTCCGTTTCGATTGTTTTGTTTCGTTTCGTTTAAAAAAACAGTGTTCGTACAAGGGGCCAAGCAGAGTCATTTGCTTATAGCTTTGCCATTTCTTATCTTTTGTGTTTTAGTTCTGGCCTTCGGGTATATCTCCCGAAACACTGAATGAAATGCAATGGCTTTAACGCGATGGCGTGTCTCTTCACTTTGAAATTTCAGAAAGCTCTGAATCAAATCTTGTTGCGGAAGAATGTTCAACAGCAAACTTTATTGAATGCTTGCTTTAAATAACGTTTGAGAAAAACTACTAGCAATCCATGCCTTCAACAAGTTTAATAGCGTAACGCTCATTGGCTCCATAGGTTTCCGTCTCTCGGGAGCATCAACCGCATATAATGGTAGTTCTGTTTCAGATGCTATGTTGTTTTGTATTTATTTCGCATCTCTGAAACACGGCGCCTGACTTTGAACGATAAATAGCAATTAATTTTGTTCAGTCGTCTGTTCTGGTGATGGTTTTGACTGCGGAATTGTACCGTACTACCTAATTCATATAACATCCGATAAATAGTTTGATGTGTCCAGTTTGTTTGATATAATGCATTTCATTAGCCATAAATTTAAAGCTTTCTTTTCGAAATATTAATTTTAGCTTTTGCATCACAATGTACATCATTGTGACCTTTAGAAAATATCTTTTGCCGTTTTAGCTAATAAGTGCTTTTTTAATTATATTAGATTTCCTTCTTCTTTAAAAAGCGCACCGCTAAAGCTTTATTGCATGTTGATCGTCTGACCACTCTCAGTCTCTTGTGTCCTTTAAATCACCATGCACAATGGTGTAGTTATTAAGAAAAACCCTATTAATTTTGATTAGTTTTAATGCATCTGATTTTGGCTTTCGGATTATTTGGAAACGCATGTTGTAAGATGAAATGACATTGCGGATTATTTGCTGTTTATTATTGGCAGGAAGGTCCTGTACAATCAAAAATGTGAGATGAGGTGTTTCTCGCGAGTAAGTGATATTCATTCTCTACTTGATCAAATAAAAGGCTCTATAAACGGCGTTCACACCATAAATCGCGAGTTATACCAAGCGTGGATATCGAATGTCATAGTTATAGTTGTAAGCAGGTGGAATGCCAATATTTTTGTCACGAGACTTAGGCAAGATTCGGTTAAAACAGCGATGTCCGTAGCTAGAACGTTGTGTGATGGGAGTGTCAATATTGATATATTCAGTTGTGCCCGACTAAGTTCTGTTGAAAGTGAACTGGCTTTCAAAAGAATGTAGCGCACAAAGGAATATACATATAAATATTCATTCTTCTACCTAGCGCTATGCAGACGAGTTTGGACGAAGAACGGCCAGCCAACGTACATCGCAAAATGACAAAAATTAACCCATCCGGTTCGATATCGTAACGTCACTTCTTGAAAAACGTCAGGTCGTCACGTCTTTCTTTCATAAAACAGATGTCTGTTGTATACACAATTCAAAGGGGCTACGAGTAATTCCTTTTTGAAGCAAGGGAATGCACTGTTGCTAGCTTTGCCTATTGCTTTGTAGTTCATAATTTTCTATGATCTCAAAAACAACTAATCATATTAATTTGAATATCTGGACACACCTGCAATAGGCCAATTTACTTCCAAAAGAACTTGGTCGGGCAAAACTGAGTACATGTAACATGAATATAAACCGCAAACGTTGAATGAGTTTTAGTCGCAAAATGTTGTCGGGCAACAAGGTGAAGCACGTATAGTATAAGATGCGTTACGTAGTGTGTATCAACAACAAAGGATTTCTTTATAAAAATCAAACTTGCCTAGTTCTTTCATCTTCCGAATGATTATATTCAACACGGAAGAGCCCACGCCCTTTAAGTAACACTTCATATCGAGAACAATTCATATTGACTGCATAACTCCTAACTCTAAACACCTACGCCCGTAAGGAACACAAATGACCATCCTCTAGGCTCTAGCTGTCACTTAGTACAGTCTAATTGACATTACTTTCCCTCTAATGACCGATTTCTGCACTTTGTCAGGCTGATTTCTGAGAGCACCTACAAGCGTCGTATATATTTTAGTCGTGTGATGTTGCTGGGCAACAAAACGAAGCACGTAGCACGACACAGGACGTATTATAGAACGTGTGTCACAGTGAAGAATTTCTTTCAGAAATTGCATCTAGCCAAATTCTTTTCATTGACTTCACGATTGTAATCAATACGGAAAATTACACCTACTTTAATATCTGTAAAGATACGAAAACAACCTTATGGAAATTTTCTACCTATATTAGGTACCGCAAATCATTTAAGTGTAAGAGAAATGACTTATTATTTGCTTTGAGAATGTGCTCATTTTTCAGCAATGTTTGTCTAAATTGAGTTGTATTTTATCGACTTTTGCGTTAATCCCTCTCTGCTTAGGATGGAAGTAATGCAATCACACCTTCATGTATGTTAATGTACTCGGTAATGATGGGAAAAGTGGTGACTGCATGCTGTTTTTCTGTTCTACAATCAAAACGGCTATTTATTTCCTCTCCAAATAAAATCATCTAATAAAAAATCACTGTAACCTTGATTAGCAATATGTTGACTCTATATGTGCGGGGTGCAATTTGGCTATAGACGTCCTAATGCTTTGGTCAAATTTGCCTCTCAGGACATCCATTTTAGAACAGATGGATGTCAAAGACTATTGTCCTAACTGTCCCGGTAATGGCTTTAAAAACGTTTATTTTTACTTCTACCCCTATTAATGTAAGACTCAGTGTGATGATTCAGATACGTCCTATTTCATCGAATACAAATCGTTACACATAAATGATCATGAAATTTATTGAGTTCAGGTTTATATTACATAGTTTTGTCATCGCCAGTGTCGTGCAACAAGGTAGGATCGTCAGTAATATGTCGATAAGTTTTTTTGCTTTCACGATTGAATTAGTTAGGCATGATAACATTATTATTTGTAGATCGCCATCTCTCTACACGCATTAAAGAACACACACATTCCGACAAAAACTCGCACATTTATAAACACCTTCACACTTCACCACACTGCAAATCAAAATACAGCCATTCATGTTTTCGCATCTTAGACACCGCCAACTCTCCTTTTTCTCTTAAACTGAAAGAAGCGCTCTACATTAAAAAGCTCAAACCAGACCTCAACAAACAAATATACCACATTAATACAATATTTAACCTGTAATATAATATCTAACACTAATTCCGTAATTGGCATAAGCATCCCGAAATATGTTTACGATAAAAAAAAACTCGTCGTTCATTTATTTGGAAATTCTGTTCTCACTGCTAACAATTTATTAACAACAGAATTACAAATGTGAGTTTTGCCTTGCTCAAAGATCGCGCGAAAGTCTTTGCAGATTTGAAAAATATTTTTGAAAAGTTTTACAAAATAAAACACAGTTTACACAGACTTCTATTACAAAAGGCTTATGTCATCACTTGTTATGTTCTTATTTTATGCCGTTTCATGTTATTAATTGTTTTGTTCTTTTTCTTATGTCATTCATGTTTTCATTTGTCTTGTTCTTATTCTTATGTCGTAAATTTTTGAGCATGCGCTATAAACTACGTCATGGCTTCTCTCGGACGCTGCGGACACTGGTGCACACGTTTTGAAAGTTGAAAGTTTTCGACATTCTTAGCGATGTTACGTGAACCAAGGTGCACGTGATTAAAATATACCAATCGCAACGAGTCACTATACTGTGGAAAACAAAATCATGGCAGACAAGTCATATGCTAGTACGCAATCTTTTGAACCAAATCAGGGCATTTGTGGCAACCACCTTCAGTAGAACAAATACAAATAACTCATCCAACTCTAATGACGCTAGCAACACCAAATTTATCGTGCCACAACAGCATGATTTCGAAGAAAAGTATGACGATGATCAACTGGACGATATTGTGTGATATTCGCCTTTACTTTTTCCATCTAGATAGATTTGCCTCACCCAAAATCGTTTTCTGTATTTCCTTCTTTCTAATCGCCGTCTTAATAATTTCAGTATCAGCAGTCTTCTTAAAGCTGCTATCTTTGACTGGTTTTTAAATCAGCGCGTGCAAGCGCGTGCAAAAAAGTTTAATGGAGATTTGTTTTTGAACGCGCGAACGAATCATAAGAAGTGCCCGTTCCGTGCGCGCAGGCAAAGCGACCGTAATGGAAATTGGTCTTAAGTCAACTAGTTTGTCAATGACTTAAATTTGTCTAACATTTACGCGCTCATCAATTCATTTGTAGTTGTTGCCTATATTTTGATGTTTGGTCATCAGTTAAAAGAACGCGTAGCTACTGTTTCTTTAATTAGTTATATGTGAGCATCTAAGCTCACATTCAGCGCAAACGGTGAGTTTTTTGCCTTGCGTGGCCAAAAATATCAAACATGCTTGATATGCGAAAAAGGTTGCATTAAAAGATGCTTACTAAACTATGCATGTATTTGCTCGGGCTGACAGGCTTGTGTAAACCGAGGAGACCTTTGGGAGAAGTCGAGAACAGATCAATTCAAGGCCGAGATTAAAGTTCGAGTTGTGTATAGATTTGCAGTGTATCTTTCATATATTCTGTTTGGATTGTATGTTGTAAAGTTTCTTCTGCCTAAAATTAACAAAATTTATAAAGTACGATATCAAAAAGATTAGGAACATGGTTTCTGAGAACTTGAATAAAGCAGATTAAGCTGAAACGTGCGTGTGACATTGCGGTGGCAAGATGTATTTAATATTGCATAGACAAGGTATTGGTCCATAGCGGAGCTATCAGAGCCCTCTATTCGTAAGAGTTAGGACAAACGGTCTGGGCGAGCGCGGAGCCGCCATTTTGGTTCCTATTTGCAAAGTGAAACTTTCATAATACTATTGGAAATTGGGTTTATATGCAAAAGAAGAAAGCAATTTAAGCTTATTCCATGGTAGTATCAAATATTTTAGGAATAATAACTAGCTCTTTGGGTTTTTTTAACGGTTTGCGGCAGACCTGATTTAATTTCATTGGTTTGAGCTTCGTTTGCGGTTTACTAGATCGTGCTGCAAATTGATCGTGACCAATTGTAAGAAGTATTTTTCGCACGTGAACGTGTTTTCTCGGCTTATGTTCCGACTCTGTAACAAGTTTTCAAGATCTTTAATCTTGGTGGCAAGTCTAGAAGAGAAGTAATGTTCTACTTCGAGCTATAGAAGTAGGGTACATTTGTGTAATTCATTACCAAAAATATATTGTACTCAGCTGTTTCAGTGAATATCCTAATTATAATTACTTCATTTTTAAATGATGAACAAAAAATACAAAATACAACCTGGAAAATCATTGTTTTAGTGTGGAAGTGGCTGAGAATTGAGAGGTTTGTAGATTGACCAATTTCAGAACATAATGAGAAATCATCTTCGATTAAAAAACAAGCTTTGGAGTAAGAAAACTATTGAAACTGCATTGACACGAACTTTGCAATGTTATTTTGCCCAAAAATGGTTCTCTACTTGAGTCAGTTGATTGAACCTTATATCAAAAGCAGTTGAGCACAACAATCACCACACGCAATCAAATTTCGTAAGTTCGACGTAAAGGCATTTCTTTTATTTTTTTCGTAATCATCGATTCTGGCGATATGTAATAACATTTAGTAGCCTTCAGCAATCAGTTATTACACACTTATCCATAAAAAAACGCAATATTATCTCAAAATACTGTATTACTAGCCAGGGGCGGATCCAGCTGCGTATATGAACTTAGGCACAATGTCGCACCGTTAGCGCAACTTTTCTAGGGGGGTCCAGGAGCATGCCCCCCCCGGTAAAATTTTAAAATTGGATTGCAGAAAACGCTATTTCCTGCGTTTTTACAGTTGATTTTCTAAAATATTTACAACTGGAAAACTAAAATTCTTGCTCATAAATCATTGATTTTTGACCGTTTCGCTCAATATCAGAGCTTGTCAGCATGCCTAGGAAACTCACAGAAAAATATGCTTTGAGGGCTTCTGACAAGGACGGCCTGGTTCATTTCAAACTTAGCCTAAAAAAATTCCTTACGCTTCATCAACTTTTATATGGAATTTCATTTTATAATGGTCTAGTCATACCTATATGTTGATTATTATGCAAACGATTTTATGTCAATTTATCAAATGAAGTTGCCAACATAAAATGTTTGTAGATGTCAATCGTCCAGGTAAGTAAAGTCCTGAGAACGATTGTTTGTGTTTATATTGACTGAGGTTAGCAGCAGTCATCTTTACAGTCAAGAGTTTAAAAAAGGCATCAAAAACTTTCACTCCTTACTAGAAAGCTAGTTCAATTCTTCTTTTGTCTTTTGCAAAAAGATCTATAATATTTTCTATATCTGGATTAATGTCCTGATGAATATACAATAAAGCAAGACCACTTAACCTGTCAGCAGCCATAGTACTTCTTGTATCGATCTTTAATCTTCGCAAAGCAGAGAACGATCTCTCACACTCACAAGTGACTGGAATAGTACTAAAGATCTTTAACAATACTTTTATGTTCTCAAAACCTGGGAAATTTACCTGTGATATATACCATATGGATGAGCCTTAGTTGTCATGGTTGTCTCCGTAGGACCAGAAGGTGTAAACCTCAACTTTGTTTGTATACTGGGCTTTTTAGCTTGTGACAAGTGACTACTTCCCTTTCTTTTAGTTCCCTTCCCACCAAGTATCAAAGGCACATAATGATTGTGTTTGAATGCAGTTGCTTGAGGAGCTAAACCTTCAAAGCAAAACAAAACTCGCAAATAATTACTAGTGGAAGCACAAGCCCTAGATAGAATTCAAGGTTCAATTCTTTGGTTAAATAATAAATTCCCTTTATAAGCACTAGAGTATATGTCAGGATAATAAGAAAAAATGCTACAGGATATAACTGAGGAGAGTGCCAACAAACAAACAAACACAGTCCATGACATATCTTTTGCATTTAACACAGCTTCTGCCCTGACCAGTTTAGCAACAAAACAACCACTTCCAGCACTATCAATAGCTTTAGAAGAGACTGACATGGCCACCATGCTTGAGATAGAGTCAAAGTGTTTGTTATGCTGAGTTTCAAAAAGATTTGAAAAACATGGATGTTTTGCATAATAATCAGCAAATAAAAATAGTTCTATAGAGGTCATCAGCCTCAAAATAGTCACCACAAAGTTGTCACCAACAAGCAGAATTGACAATAAACTATAGAGGCAGTTGCCATTTGTAGCAGATCTGAAATAATGTTATGTAAATTTCAAATATTATGCTTCAGTTTATTTTTGTATATCTTATCTTAAGTACACTATTGAAAATATCAAGAAATAAATCAATAGAAACGTTTTAAATATGATCGAAATTCGAAAATTTGTTTTGTTTTGAATCACATAAATAAACCACAAATGACAAATCCATCGGGCATTACATCAAGTCAATTTATATTTGCTTATATATTCTTGTGTAAGCATGCATGCATAACATGTCATAAGTTTTCCAACCTTAAGGCAACCAAATTTGTGTTCTTTGTCTTGGCACTCTGCAGTATGTAAAATTCGGCATTGATATTTCGGAAAATATCAACACCGAGACTATCCAACAAACTATCGCTGGTAACAATGCTTTTGACTTTCAGGCAATCCAACATCTCTCCGTAGAGTTGACCCATAAAAGTCCCATATTTCCTCGTAAAAGCATCTTCGACTCGGTCAGTGAAAGATGCCATGCTTCTCATTAATATTGTTGGTTTTGAAACTCAAGATAAAACCTCGGCTATCAACAATGTCAATCTGTGCTGAATTTCGCACAACACCGCTTTAACATTTCAGCAAAAACGGCGGCTCGTTAGTCAGCACAACGGCAATAAACCAATCAAGAGACAGATTTTAGTCTCCAAATTCAGCACAAATTTAGGCGTGCTGACTCTGTGCGGGTTAGCTATGGGTATTTCTCCCGCAAGTGAAATATAAGTATTTTTAGCCACTTGATCCCTTAATCCGATGCTTAATCCAGGTCTTGGAAACAATAACATTGCTCAGTGAATGCACGTTGTTGCACAAATTTCTCATAATACTATCCCTAACCCTGACAATAGTTTATTTTTCTAATGCTTTCGTTGTGAGGACACAAAAAATTTAATTAATTTTAGGATAAAGAATTCATGATCATTATCCACACATCGAAACAAACTACACCCTACCGAGACGAGATTCGAACCTGCAAACGACGCATAGAAAAAATCTCTGGGTCCTTTCGACCAAACAAACTTCATTCCACGCTTGGAAATTGTTATTTATTTTTACTAAGGGGATTTAAAATTTTATTAATTTTTTTTCGCTGCTGTGCAGAATTTAACTACGTCGCGTGCTAAATGTGACGTAGTTTCAATCCGCCCCTGTTACTAGCAGTAATTGCTATATAAATAATAGCTCAAAATTCAAAACTAGGAACCAAAATGGCGGAAATTGATCAGGTGATCAATATTGCCCAACCAACGTAAGCTAAACGGATAACAATAGATGTTCCAACTCTTACAAATAGAGGGCTCTGGTAGCTATACACTTCGTAAATATTGCTCACATCCGCATTTGAGTAAATAACGATATCAAAAAGAGTAGGAGCGGTTTCTGTGAAGTTGAATAAAGCAGATTAATGTAACAGCTGAAACGTGCGTGTGACATTGCGTGGGCAAGATATATTTAAAATTGCATAGACAAGGATATTGGTCTTTAGCGTAGCTATACACTTCGTTAATATTGCTCACATCCGCATTTGTGGTAGCTTTCGAATGAAAGGAGGAAGGTATTACACGCTTTCTCATAACATTGTTATTGAAACATTGTGAAAGCTGGAATACAATATGACCTTAATGACCATGAGATTCGATCTGTTAGCAGTACTAGTGGGAAGTATCTTTGCTTGTTTGATACAAGGTTAGTAGAACGTCTTGTTCGTCTCTTCTGATTATACATGTATTTAAATAAGACATTTAACGTAAACGACAACTTTTAAACAGACATTTACATCGATAAGTTTTGCTCACCCAATTTCAAAACATAATGAGAAATCATCTTCGATTAAAAAACAAGCTTTGGAGTAAGAAAACTATTGAAACTGCATTAGCATGAACTTTGCAATGTTATTTTGCCCAAAAATGGTTCACTACTTGAGTCAGTTGATTGAACCTTATATCAAAAGCAGTTGAGCACAACAATCACCATACGCAATCAAATTTCGTAAGTTCGACGTAAAGGCATTTCTTTCATTTTATTCGTAATCATCGATTTTGGCGATATGTAATGTCATTTAGTAGCCTTCAACAATCAGTTATTACACACTTATCCAAAAAAAACGCAATATTATCTCAAAATACTGTATTACTAGCAGTAATTGCTATATAAATACTAGCTCAAAATTCAAAACTAGGAACCAAAATGGCGGAAATTGATCAGGTGATCAATATTGCCCAATCAACGTAAGCTAAACGTATAACAATAGATGTTCCAACTCTTACAAATAGAGGGCTATGGTAGCTATACACTTCGTAAATATTGCTCACATCCGCATTTGAGTAAATAACGATATCAAAAAAGAGTAGGAGAGCGGTTTCTGTGTACTTGAATAAAGCAGATTAATGTAACAGCTGAAACGTGCGTGTGACATTGCGTGGGCAAGATACATTTAAAATTGCGTAGACAAGGATATTGGTCTTTAGCGTAGCTACACACTTCGTTAAAATTGCTCACATCCGCATTTGTGGTAGCTTTCGAATGAAAGGAGGAAGGTATTACACGCTTTCTCATAACATTGTTATTGAAACATTGTGAAAGCTGGAATACAATATGACCTTAATGACCATGAGATTCGATCTGTAGCAGTACTAGTGGGAAGTATCTTTGCTTGTTTGATACAAGGTTAGTAGAACGTCTTGTTCGTCTCTTCTGATTATACATGTATTTAAATAAGACATTTAACGTAAACGACAAGTTTTAAACAGACATTTACATCGATAAGTTTTGCTCACCATATTGTATTTTGATATGTTATATTCAGTGGCGTAGCTAGCGAAAATTATTTGGTCGGGCTCAGGAGGCGCCACCATGGTTGGCGCCGAGCGAGAAAATTTTCCGAATTTAGACTCCCTTGAACGTCGGAAACGGCTATCTTAGAAAGCAAATGCGTGATATTTATGCAGGAAATAGAACCATTTTGGTTAATTTAAATTGCCGAAGGATCTTATAGTAAAGCAGAGAAACAGTTCAAAAATAGTTGCAGATATGTGATTTATTTTCTCAACACCACATACATAAATAGATACCTATGTACATCTTGTAAAGAAACTTTGACAAAAGAACAGAAAAAGGCTCAGATTTGTCATCAACAACTATTAAAAGTTGTGATGCCGTTCATTGTCGTGCTGAAATGACAATCATCATTGCCTGCATTAAAAAGTTCCCGGAAAAATTCTTACATGCCATGGACGAAAGACATCATCAGCTTGCTATCAGCCATATATGAATACCTATTTGTATAAGAAAGCAAGTCTTCGTGGTTTTTTCAATGAACTTCTTTACTACCTCATCATGCAATGTGTTGGCGTCTTCTTTCTCTAACAGTATGTCTTTGTGAATGGAAATCCTGCAAAGAGAACTAAAACGTCCTTGGCTCATAGTATTTCTATGATAATTTTTTACCCTCTTCAAACAAGAAAATGACCTCTCAACTGAAGCACTTGTAATTGACAAAACCCCATTTATCTTTAACAGTGTTACAACTTCTGGAATACTAGATTGAAGATGGAACTGAAAAATATATTTCAATAGTTCATCGCATGAATCATGGTGAAAGTCGTTATCTCTGTAAATAAAACAAAGTTGGCTTACTAGCATTGGTATTTCAAACATATCACCATAAACTTCCTTTAGAAGATTTATCTTTTCTGAGGGCACTTCACCTTTCCACATCTTAAACACCCTAGGGTTAACAAGGTCTAAAAATCTAAAATGCTCCATATCCTGAAATCGCTCAGTCAGCATAGTCACAATTGTTTCAAGAATTTCAAAATACATTTGTTTGTAATGATGCCATTGGTCATACCTGGTTACTGGTGGTCCCACATTCTCAACAGCCAGGTCGTACACCTGACAATATTCTGTATCATTTCTCAGAGAAGCAACAAAGGCCTTGAATCTCTCAAACCTACTCATTCCATAATGAAAGTCAGTGTCCTTGTCTTGCAAGATAGAATAAAGTATGGATGACTTCTCAAGAATTCTCTGGAAAACATGTACCAAGAAACAAAACAAGAAGCCATTAAGGTAGCCAAGTAAACCAGTAGTCTTACTTAACGTTTCATCATCCCAACCTATTGGATAATCAGTAAGATTTTCAAATATGTCTATCAGTTTCTCATAGTTAGAATGCAAGACATTGATGACATGAGCCCTATAATACCATCTTGTGTCACCAGGACTAGGAAACTCAAGCCTATGGGATGATAGTAAAGCTTTTCTTTGGAGGAATTGCTAGTAAAGGTGCAGAAAGCACTAATATTAACAAAGAAAATCTTAACAGGTGAAATGGAGGATGCAGCTTGACATAATACTAGATTTAGTCTATGGGCAGCACAGTGAACAAATTGAGCATAAGGATAATCCTGCTGAACTTGAGCTTGAACACCATTGAGATGACCAGACATAACAGATGCACCATCATAAGTCTGTCCAATAAATTTCTCTTTCCCATTATTATATTGACTTAACTTACCCTTAACCACTGATGATATGGCAGTTGCAGTCCTATCACAACTAACATCAACAAACCCAAGCTGTCTTTCAATGACACTTTCCCCTTTGTCCATTCGAACAATTACACTCAATTGTTCTTTGGTAGAAACATCAGTTGCCTCATCAACCTGTATACTTAAGAAAGTGCAGCAATCTATTTCCTTTAAGATCTCATCCTCTATTATCTTATGAAGACAATCAATTAAATCATTCTGAATATCAGGAGAGACTCCAGTAAACCGCCCTCCCCCAGCAAGGTGGGTTTCAGCAAGCCTACCATGTAATTGCCTTTCAAAAACAGAATCCATCTTGGCAAAACTTTCAAGTAGCTCTCTATAATATCCTCTATTCATGCTGCTACTAGATTCATCATGCCCCCTAAATGCAAGCTCTTGCCTAGACAAGTATAAAACAGCTTCTGTTATGGTTTTCAACATTTCCCTGTTTGCCTTACCTCCTCGTTATGACGCTGAATCTCTTCACGTCTAGCTTGTGACATGAGACAGTCGACACGAGGCTGAAAACCTTAGGTCTTCCAGGTCTTGTAAGCACCCATGTGCGATTTTGCCTTCTCATGCTTCTTACAATCGGATAGGAAATTCTTCATGTTTTTGAATCTCGTCTGCGTCCATGAAGATGACGATCCAGGGAAAAACAAAAGACAAGGCCAACAGAACAATGCATTCTTTTCTGAGCTACCACAAAGCCAATCTTTCTTCGAGTACCAACTTTCCTGAAAGCTTCTATTGCCTGTAGTCGCTTGTAAATTTGGAATTGGCCGCTGCTTTACGAGTATATTTTGCTCGCCTGATTGTCAAACAGAAATGGTTTCTTTTGTAGTTCACCTATTATATCGATTTCATTAGCCGAAGCCATTGTAATGTAAGTTATCACGATTTCCGAACGTATACTTCGAAAGCTCAAAATCCAAGTCACGCTTTTTGAAAATGAGACCGACTAGATGTTGTTAAACGTTTGAGCACAGAATAGATATATACAGAAGCGCCACTCGATGTCGGAACCTTTGATGTTCGTGTCCGCAGCATCCGGGGAACTTTACACGGCAGCCATGTTTCCAGCCAGATAAATGCAGCCAGATCGCAATATAATATATAGTTCTACGGATGGGTTTTGGCAAATAAACCCAAATATTTCTATAGATTGGTCATTTTTTTAATATTTTTTTGTGTGGATACAGTTAACACATCAAGCTCTCAACAATTTATCATTAATTCGACGTCCGTTTTGATAAATGAGGGTTTATTCGGAATATTTACAAAGTAGATATGTATCTGACGAGATGCGTACTCGGTATATGGTTTGTCGTCAGTTTTAATTTTATCATATAAGAATTCTGCAGAGAATCTTGAAGACATTTGTTCTAACATTTGAAATCTCGGTCGTGGCTGAAACAAGTGACAAATCAAATTATCCTCCAGTTAGTTTATATATTTCAAACAACGTTTGGCAGGACATTCGAATCACCAAAATTGTCTACCCAGGTGTTTTAAACTATCAGAAGCGATGCTGCATGGCCACTATGAAAGTCATCTGATGCCAAAATATTTTGTATTCATCACAGTTGTGACTTGTGAAGCTTGAATGACTATTTGAGCAAGTTGGAACATAAGCAGCAGCATGTTGGCCTCCACCAATAAAGTGCTTGAATAGCAATTTGTAAAACATATACTGCCATATGGTCCACATGACTTAACTTTGTTATTTCTGCCTTTTTAAACTCAATCAGGAGATTATTTATATATTTGACATGGATGCTTATTGATGATGTGAGAAGTGAACATAAAAAAGCTTCCTGAATGCTTTTGTGAATTGGATTCGTGTTGGCTTGGCACAGTTTCCCCCTGTCAAATGTTTTAAAAAAAGTTTTCTGGTGTATCTGTGTTTCACCTTTTGGTAAACATTTTACTGTGTAAAGTATTACGATTGCATTAAGAGTAACTATAACTGGTTTTTGTCAGAATAAGTTCTGTTTGTGACATGATTACTTACAATAAAAATTTTAATTTACTGAATGAAGTTTATGGATTTTAGCAAAAATTAAATTTTCGAGCCCTTTGTTGCAATACTTTCTCTCTGCTGGTTGATCAATGCGGTGAATCAAACATAATTCTAATCATTTTTCACATGCAATTGTTGGTCACAACTCACAAGTGAAGTTTAACCAAAGAGGTAAGCTGTAGGAGCTTGACAATATGTTTGACATAATGGTAAAGTTGTTAATTTAATTGTAACAATTTATCAATAACTTCATTCTTTAAAAAATTGTAATTTCATATATTGTTTATTAAAAATAAGACAACAAAAAACATCTTTATTTGTAAGTTAATACAAATTTGACAGACATGATAGCCACAGGAACTCAATATACAATTACAAATAAAAACAATCAATTACAATTATGCAGACAAGCTACATTGCAAATAAAAAGCCCCGATTCAAGAATCAAATATAAATTAGTTTAGTCCAAATTTTATACCAATAACGTCTTCATCTGAAGAACGTTCTTTACGCACAGTAGGTCGTTTTATCGCTTCTATCAAATCCGTTGACAATTCTAATAGGAAACTCTTTACTAGAAAATACAGAAATGGAATCACACTAAATATATTTATTACTTTTGTCCTAAATTATAAATTCTTAGGGCAACTGCCGTTCAATATAAGAGACGTTCTAAACATGGATCTCGCATACAATTCAAGGCAAGAAACTATAAAACCCGTAAAATTATATTTGAAGAACGTATTTTACAACAAAACTGTTTCTCACCTCATATGCTTGGTATCCTATCCGATGGCATTAAAAATTTTGTCCATAAGTGAATTTAAATTCGTCAAATTTTCGAAAAACAACTCTTCATAATATTAATCTATATACATTCTGGCCAGTTTATCTGGCTGGAGTAATGGCGGACGCAAAAGATGCGCACTTAAGACTGGGTACAAGTAGGGGACAGATTTTTCGCTGAGTGGCGCTTCTGTATATATCTATTCTGTGGTTTGAGTGTGTTCACAGCTACTCTCAACCAATCAGATTAGAGATATTCCCACTACAGATTTTACTACTTGGTCGGGCTGAATTTTCAGAGCCCGACTAGATGTTGCGAAACAGCGCATTTGAGTTTGCTCGGTTGTTGTCAACCAATCAGATTGCAGATAATTCCACTATAGATTTTACTACTTCGTGGGGGCTGAATTTTCAGAGCCCGACTAAACTGCGTAATGCCTGGCACTAGAAATGAACTTGTCATTGTTGCTAAGTAACGCTTAAAAATATGATAATTTTGCTAATAACGACGCAATTTGACAAATATTACACTAATAGACTGTGGATTATTCCAAAAAGAGTCGCAGAATTTAAAATTTCCGCAACTCCAATTTTAAAGAAAACAAATTTTTCATTTATGAGAAAATATTTGGTCGGGCTAGGCCCGACCAGCCAGACCGCTAGCTACGCCACTGATTCCCATAAAAGTTAACTGAGTTGTATGTTAGAAACTATTATTGGATTGTTTTGCGCAATTATCAGCATGGTGGTCAATTTCAAATGATTTTGAAGTGTTAACAAACGTTCTTAAATAGATTGCTCATTTTCCACCACCCCCCTCCTTTCCTTCACCCGGCATTGTGAAAAAAGAGGAGTCTGGTGTTAAAACCATTTCTAAATTGTAAACGAACAGTAAGCACTCCGTTCTCTTCAAACTTTGCACTTCGCATTTTCATACATGCATGCTGCGTCCGTACGTCAAACTCGATATCGAATTACACCCAATATGAGAGAGTTGAATACTCTGTTCAGGGTGCACCACAACGAAGTACATGATATTTTCGGATAATTCGGTAGTAAGGTGTGGTTGATTGCTGAAATTTTACAAGTGTATTATGTTTACCTCAAAAAAGTAGACTTGCGGTCTCCGCACGACTCATGCATCTATATGTTTGGACTGGATGAATCATAATAAACAATGTATTTCTTGATAAATGCAAAAATCATGTTGTTTGCGCTTATAATCCGAACTGTCGGTTTTGCCGAATTTTTATTATAAGTAAACGTATGCTTTCATGGATATGAGTGATTAAAAGTCCCTCAAACAGAGGGAAGTTTAATAAAAGTCCGTTGGCGCTGTCTGAGGGACTTTTAGCTACTAAATCTCTCATGGCGTAAGGGAACATTTAATAACTAATATTCCTTTAAAACAGTGGTTACTTTGTATCCACATGGTTGCTGAGGGAATAGTCAATGCATTAGACTGTTCAGTTTGACAATAGTTTCATCAAATTTTGAGCTAACTTATTTGAATATTGCAACCAATTTAATTGATGGTGTTTAAAGCGCACACTGTTCATGAATAAAGAAATCCCCATCAAGCTATTTGATTTTGAATTCCGTTTTTTAATTGGTTCGGGGAACCTGTGAATGAATTTGCTTTGCAAATATATATTGTATTTCATTGTTGAAGTTATTGATGGTTTATCACTGACTTTCCCAAGTAAGTGACAAGAAAGTTTCTGACGCGATGGAAAGATGATTTCTGTTACCGCTCAAAGACATAAATTTGAGGCACTAAGGCTTGTAATAACGCAAGTTTGGCGATTTTGAGCAATAGGACAAAAGATTTTCTCGTGTCTGAATCCGAAAAATTAACAATGTAACAACAGTCGAGCAAGAGGAATTTTGACTTGGTAAACTTGCCCTCGAAGTATTGTGTTTTTAAAGGACTTGCCGAAGACATCAATTTCTGAAATTTTCTACATGACAAAAATAAATGTGAAAACATGCGTATTTTTTTATTATTGATGAGGGATATTTAGTCTAAACATCCCTAATGAATATATTGATGAGGGCATTTTGAATTAGCTTTGCATTTGGAGCTTGGTAGCCATTGCGAACATAAATCATTATTCGCTTGGCAAATAATGCAAGAAACTTGATACACCGTGCTGGTATTTAGTCCAGTTCATGACTTATACTAATTATATATCTCTGGACGATGTGAGGAAGGCAGTAAAAGCTCTTGACGAAATGCGAAAGACGGTTAGGTTGTCAATTTATCATATATATATATAATTTCATAAGCATATAAATGGATTATACTTTTGAACTATGATCACCGATCTACCTTATTTTGGTGGTTGATTTTGTAATGTTAGTTATGCTACTGAACTTCCTCAACCACTGCTCATCTGAACCTTTTAGATTTTTCGTAGTTTTAACGGATGATAATGAAATGAAAACGAAACCTCATTTTCAAAAGAAAGTTGCAGGCTATACTTTGTACCCTGTATCACTTGATCTAATTGAATACTCCTACCCATCTATTACTTAATCACAATATTTGACTGACTATTTCGTTCGTTTGATTTCCTAACGAGCATTATTTTTTATCATATTGATATTTACGAGGATTTTTCTAGGTGCGACTGGATTTTTCATAAAACATGTTGATACTGGAAAGTGTATTTATGACGTTGGAAAAATTTTGTTAACATATCAACATGGAAGTCGACTTTCTAGAGAAAGAAGCCAGCGTTTTGTGGAAATTTCAGACAATTGTTTTGATCAAGCATCTCAGTTGAACTTTCGAGACACTGGCGCAATATTGAAAATAAATATATACCAGGTTGCCTTCAAGCCGTGGACAGATGGGTAAATATTGAGGGTACTCTTCATTTGTTAGTTATTCACTCTGATAAGCAAAACATTATTGGCGATCTTTGTTCTGACAACAACGCTGTAACCCAAACCTCTTGGGGAGGATTAGCACTTAAGTTTTGGAGAACAAACCAATTGCTATGTTTAGTACCTGCTACATCTAATGAATTTAAAAACAAGTATGGAGTTGATCCGTATTTGAAAACAACAGATTGTAATGAAGGAACAGAAAAACGATTTCATTTTGGTAAGTTTTTTTATTTAACTTGATATGTAGAAGCATATCATAGTTATGATATTGTGTTTCTGCTTTATGTGTTATTAATACAGAAAGTGAAGTCTGATGTAATTCATAATTTAAAAATTGTCGTAAAAATAGCTACTGAATGGTCAAATTAATGACATATAGTTCTTAAATGAACTGCTAAAACCAGAACACAAAAGTGAAAGTGATCTCTAAGAATTATGTGTTTTAGCTGACATGTTAGGAATTTCTAAGAGAGGAGGAGTTTCATTTATTCAGGCCTCGTTTACATTATACCGGATTGTATCGTTGCAGGTTGAATATTCTTTGTATTAAAAGGCAGTGAAATTGTTCAACGTCAGAAACACAATCAAATAGACTAAATCTATCAGCTTAATAAGCTTTTACTCCAAACAGTTAACCCTTTAAAGCAAATGAAGATATCGTGATAAGCGAATCCGGTATTGTGTAAACGCAGCATCATTTGATCTGTATATTAAATTTATTTAGTTTAACGTAACTATTTAATTCATCTAATTTAATTTAATTAGTTTAATTATTCTATATTTATCCATTTTATTAATTTAATGTAATTTATCTTTGTTTTGTATTTCATCTACTAATTTAGAGATGACGTTAGCTTTTTCTTACCATTATATACATCGTGTTACTTTATGTTCTCATTTAGCAAAGCTTGACACCTGATGATTTCAGCTTTAAAAACACTCCTCCTTGAATTGTTTGATTTGTGTTCTGGTTTTAAACAGTTCTTTTAAGAACTATTACGTTAGTATTTTGACCATTCACTGTGAAATTTTTATAGCACGACCAAACGTGCAAGCTTGGTACCATAATAACATGCTGGGAATATTTTTAACTGTGATAGAAACGGTGGATTTTCGTTTTTCACGTTAGCTCTATTTAGAGAGTCATCGTGTATTACAATTAGACAATACATTACTACGCTCAACCGAGGACATTGTATTTGAAACATTGTTTCACTTGTCGTAGCTTGTATTTCAATGGATATTTGAAACAGCGTTTGAACAACAAGAGTAACTAATACATGGAAATATAAGCTCTAGGTCTAGTTATATTTGATCATGGAAAAGAACATACTTGTTTGAGGACTGTTGCTATGGGATGTATAGTTAGACATGGAAAATGGAGATGGAGAATAATGTTTTTTAGCTTTTACGGATTTTACAGATAAACGCGTGCCGATAGTTTTTTTTTACTATAGGGTCAGTGGCATGTACTGGACAAAAGATAGCGAACGCTAGTTGTTCTAGTAATCAATATATGGTAATAAAAGTGGCTGAATATCGTGGATTGAGTAACGGAAGCTCTTGTGGCTCAAGTTATGATTACAGTTGTAGTTTTAATGTCACATGCGACCTTAAAAATTATTGTGATGGTGAAACAGAATGTACGATAACTGTTGATGATAATCATTTTCCTTCGAATATTTGTCCTGGTTTGGAGAAATATCTTTACTTTGAATATCAATGTAACGACACAAGTATGCCATACAGAAAAATTGGTCATCGTAAGTATTATAAAAGATTTTCAAATTTTGCTTTCTAATTTCCTTTCACCGTATGGCAAATATTTTTACACTATGTACATAATCAACTTTGAAAATTTTTGAAATTTTTATTGATTTTTGATTGAATTTTTGAGACTTTTATTGATATGATTTTAACCAGGAGCCATTCCTGTGAGCTCGAAAAAAACATTATAATTTATGCGACAGTATAAATTGAGTTGACGTATGTGTGGCACGCTCCTTTAATATTGCATACACCGATACAACAAGTATTGCATTGCCTCATTTTCTTACTCGTATCCCAAAAAAACGATAGATAGCCAAACACGCAAGCTCCATGTACGTGTCATTATAAACTTCATCTTCGCCTCCATTTATAAAGCAGAACATCATTTCATTTTATATTTCCTCTACATGGTCAACATCACGTTTGGGAGTGTTTTCTTTGGATATCACGATACGAATTGCTGTGAAATTTATTATTATGATTTTGTAGTACCTGATGGTCCTCCTTTGAATGTCACAATGTACGCAATCGGCAATACATCATTGTTTGTCACGTGGAAGCCACCTGATGTAACCAAAAGGAACGGAAAGATAGTCAGTTACACTGTTTGTGTTAAACAATGTGGTGGTGTCACGTGCTCAAAAAACTATACTACTGAGGAACAACATTTGGAAATAAATCATTTAAAACCAGCGACAAAATACTGTGTGCGCGTTTTAGCGTCTACAAAAGTGGGTCCTGGAATTTACAGCAAATTGAAGTTTGCGTTCTCAAACGGACGTGAGTTATTAATCAAAATAAAAATAAGCACTTATAAGGTAATATATTATTTTTTCATCTTTAATTTTAGTTGCACCGGAACAGCCCAGAATTCAGACAGCGTATTCACTGACTTATTTGTTGCGAATCCCCTCAATGAAATATCAGTAAGTACTTTCAAAAACTCTTCTCCCGGCCATAAATAAAAATAGTTACAAGATCCTTTGAGCATTGACTTGGTGTGAACAATTTTTCTGTTGTGACGTGTGGCGGAAGGGGGAAGTCTATTTCGACTCAGAATGCGTTCCCGAGATCTAAAACTTTATAAACGAGGTCTTGATTAAGGCCCAAGCCGAAATTTTTTTAATGAAGCAGCTCTAAATCACCATTTCTTTACGAGATGAAGTAGTAAAACTGCAGTATTTCAAAAGCGTTTTTCCAACCTAAAATCAAACTTTGACACCCCATATTCACTTCTGCACCCCATATAAATAGAAGGGTCATTTATAGCCTATGCTGAAAATGCTTTAGAGTTTCAACGTACTTCACTTCAAAAATCACATCATGCGTAGAAACAAGACATTTTCTCGCATGTCAAAAAAAGTGTTCTGTTCTGGTGAATATATGAATTGAGATCTTATTAGAAATTGCTGTTGCTATTCATCACCATCTCATCTTGTAGTAATGTCGATCATTTGGTTTATACTCTTTTACTGTCCCGTGCGTATATATTTTTTCTATGGAAGCTTTAAGTGCAAAACTCAGACTCTTTGAAGGCTTTCCTCAAGAACTCTAGGAGTGGTGCTGTATTGCTGGCTTACGTAACCCAGCCTTGTGAAATAGGTTCCAAAAGCCTGCCACACATTCTTTGCCGGCATATTACGTCTGTTACTGGATTTGAAGATACAGCTATATGCAATAAGAGTTGCGATATACGTCAAACATTTAGGAAACCAATCAGATGTAATTTCTCACCAGGTGGTAGTTTTTTTAACTACCTCAGATCTTTCATAAAGTCAAATCATCAAATATGAACATCTGCTTTTACCTATCACGGTGTGAATAGCCACACATTGAGCAATTTGCTAAACCCTGTTGTTTTTTAATATCTGAGGCTATTGACTGCATTTGTAATAGCATTTTTATTTTGTTAAGCTCAGAGTGTTCGCAAACTTGTTCAATCCTATTTTTCAAGTTTCAATTATAGGTTCAGTAACTCATAAAGACAATATTATGTCAAATTGTTGTAGTATGTGATGTATTACAAAGTTGTGTTTTGTTTCTTTTTCTAACATGATTTTTATCAGACAAAACTTAAAATTAGTTTGTCAACAGCGAAGATACTTGGATACCGAGCATACAAGAATCATTTGAAAGTTTGTCGTCGTTAACTTGTTATAGACTAAATTGTTGCCAAACAAATTAATGCAAATGCGATTTCAAGCAAAGAATTGGATGTACATTGTTGTGAAAAGAATTCCCTCTGGAAAAACTGTCAAATCAAATTACTACTAAAATACAGCTTTACTGCTAAAGTCAAAGTCATACTTCAAAATTTAATACACGATATATTTGAACGTTACTTCACTCTTGGCATTTACGTCAAAAATTAAACTTCTCTGCGAAAGAAGCCCAACATTTTATTTCAGTTTTTTCACTTTAAATGAAAATAAGTCTGTGCATTGCACTTATAAAAATTCCTCATACTTCTCATAGTTTGGCATTCATATTTATACTCCTAGTTTGACGTACATAATGGTGACTTGCCAAGCGTTCGCTTTTTAACGAAACATAGCTCTCATTTAATGTTTGTAATTATTACAAAACTTAAAGGTATCATCTGCAGTTTTGGCAAAGATTCGTACAACCAATTGTAATTTTGCGTTTTAAGATAAGCAATATATTATTTGCACATTCTTTTTTTCATTTACAGATATTTTTATGTGGTAGCAATGGAGCATGACAAAAAAGAAAGTCGGTTGCCTTCAGAATTCAAAAATGATGACTTAGTGAGTTACTCTGAGGCCATATCATCCGCACAACCAAAGCCTTATATTGCTGCAGTAATTTTTCCCATTAGAAAAAACACGTCATTGTTCACACTCGGTGATGTTGCAAACACAGTTGTTATAAGAAGACGCCGCTCTGATGGTAGAAAACACCAAAATGGCCCTCTGAAGCCAGGCACTAGTTACAAAATTTTCCAGCGAGTTTTCGTAGATGATCAGGTAAACAGTGAGATCAATCTTTGTCAAATTTTACGTGCAATGTTATCAGCATTTTTTTTAATTCATTATAAGTATTTACTTCGTTTCAGGTTTCTTTTTATTCTACTGACTGGAGCCCTCCTGCAAAAACACTAGAAAACGCAGGTATAGGGCTTTTTGTTAAACTCACTGTAACGGGCCATTCAATTGTCTATATACCTCTGCTCATGTGACATAAACGATTTTAACAATTACGCAATTCTTGTGGAATACTTATATGGCAACCATTTGTAAAGTAGATCACAGCTGTGTTTTGTGCATTGCTTTGTTTAATGTCTGTCAATTTGTTTTCACTTGTCTTACTTATGTGTCATTCATGTATTTACTTGTCTTGTACTTAATTTTATGTCATTCATGCCTTCAATTCTCTTGTTTTTAGTATTATATCAATTATGTCTTGGGAAGATAACATTGGTTTTGGTCTGAATAATTCTTGACATCATGCTCTGTTTTGTTATTCTTATGTCATTTGTAATCACTTGTCTTATGTTATTTATTTCTTATTTGTTTTATAAAACCTTAAACTTTGAAATTGACTTTTTATTACGTTCCACTGGTGATAAGTCTTTTTGTCCTAAATTTTTTACTTTAATAACGGCGCCTCTATGTTTTTCCACTGTTTTAGACATCCCAGCCACGACAAAATGGTACATCATTTTGGTTGCCGTCATTTCAGGAATCATTCTCATCATTGTTTTGTGTTCAATTATTCTACTTTATCGTCGACGTTTTGTATTGAACAACAAAAATAAACAAAATGAACAACTTCAGTCCCCTGGAATAGAGAGCACAGACGTAAGCAATGGAGCCTATGAAGAAATGAAGTTATCTGACATATCTAAAAGAAACGATAATGAGGCTTTGACAGACCGTGATGACTTAAATTATCAAAAATTAGACGTACCAAAAATGGACAGGGAAGAAAATTATCAGTCTTTAATGGATATGCCTTACGTCAATATCAAAGATAAAACGTATCAAGACTGAAGAAAGTTCACATATGTACCATTTCTCATGTAATGAATGAAAAATAATAAAAGTGAACTTTTATATGGCATGTAACTTATGTTAAGTGTCAAAGACATGTATCACCAGCTTTAAAATTAGCGAAGGTCTCATGTTTCCACTGTTCTAAAAAGCCTTCTTTTCGCTATGCTAACTGCACAAATTGCTCTCTTTTTTTGAATCTCTTCACTATTTATAGAAGCGATAGAGTTCATGAACAATCAGCTTTGTCAAACATGAATTAAGAAATGATAATGAGTCATTAACAGTAACTGCTAATGCAAGGTATTAAGAAATGAATACAGAAGATGATTATCAATCTTTAATGGAGGATGATAACGATTTGTCTTATGCAAGTGTGAAAAAAATTGATGACAATAAATGGTGAAATGCATTAGATAGATACACTATCAACAATAAATGAGATGAGGAAGGAAAGTGAAATGACAAAGAATGGATTAACATGAGAGAATTTTTTAGTTTATAGTGTATCAAAAACAATGATTTTTGCTAATTCGTTTACGATATTCATTCTATGGTGTGAAGCTCAACAGAATCTGAGGAATTTATTAATTACATATGTAATGAAGATGTATTAAAAGATGCTTTTAAAAGAACAAGAAAAAAACTTTCTAACTAAGGCTTGCTCATACACAAAGCATTAAAAAGAATGGTTGGACCCGGGAGTATCGTTATTCATTAGATGTCTGTTGATATAGATCGTCCAGATTAATAAAGTCATGAGAAGGACTGTTGGTGTTGGTTTTGACTGACGTTTAAAACCTTAGCGATGAAGGCGACTACCGCTAAGGTTGTCAAAACGTCAGTCAACATCAACACCAACAGTCCTTCTCATGACTTTCCTTGCCTAGACGATCTACATCTAAAAACACAGCTACGTATACACTTTTCATATGCTTACCGGATTTTTCAATACTTCTACAAAACAATATGTTATTTGCGTATATTAAAATTAGCTAGAGTCTATTATATGCCACATTAAGCAGCGTAGCCTGCTTGACTTTTTTACTTTCGCTTTGTGAATATATTATTGTTCACTGAACGTGAGAACAATGTAATTTATAGTTTAGTACAATTTATAACATGCATACCTACATAAATTAATATGAGTTCCCCAAATATCAATTCTGTTATAGCCTTGATTTCTAATCGAAGGAAATGAGACCTTTAGCAATTTAGGGGCTCCAGTCGTCTTTACAGAATCCAACACAACAACCCTCTGGCCTAAAAAATTATGACGAAGAAGGTTCTGAAGAAAACAGACATAACTGTATTGAAAGATTTCAGCATTCTAAAGTTTTTTGAATCTTACTGCATGAGAACTGTTTTGACTCAGAGCACAGTTTAAATTTGTACAGCCTAGCTCCATAATAAAACCTAATAGACCAGGCTGTCTTGTGGGAGAAGACACAGTAAGAGACTAATCGGGGACATACCAGAACAAAAAGGACCTTGCCACGCCAAACTGTTAATGGTGAACTATTAATTTCACGATTTAATAAATGTGTAGTACCTCCTGGACTTATAAAACCTCATTCCTACGTGGGAATAGACGATTGCAAACATGAAGATAATCAGCAATTTCATTTTGGTTAGTACGAATTTTTACACAGTTCGCATATATTGTTAAAATACAACTAAGCGCCTGTAATTAGCGTTCATGTAAACATATATATGCTTTTTGTTGGTGACATTTATTTATACATTTATTTTATAGTTTACCAGTTGATGTTTGCAAGCTCCCGTGAATGGTATGAAATTGTGTAGTTTTGCAGGTTCACTTAAAGTCACGGTAAACTTTTTCATTTCTTTTTTTCAGGTACCCTTTGAATTTATCTTAAAACATGCGAACTTACATGAAGTACAGCATGTCATTGGGTCCATTACTCACTGTGGGTACGGTGGATACCAAATCATTCCAACTAACGTAGAAAAATTTTAAAAGCTTTACTTCCTGTTTTGTAGTTATGAATGTGGGATGCTCTGGAACACGCATTATTCATTTTTCTGAATCCATTATAATTCAAAAAGAGTCTGAATGTCACAATGTGTTGAATTGCTGAGAAATTCTTTAAAAAGTGCTTAAAAAATCGAGACAATAAAATACAACTTTATTAATGTTTTTGTGATTTCAACCTTTTTGTCTACTTTTGTGTCCTCCTTTGTGTCTTTCTTTTTTTCTACGATTTGCCAACTTTTTTGTCTGCATTTGTGTGTCTCTTTTTGTCTGCCTTTGTGTCCATCATTTTGTTTATCTGTTTTTCTACCATATTGTCTGCTTTTGTGCCTGCTTTTAAGTATACCTTTATTAGTTTTTTGTTGAACTCTTTATTTACCTTTGTGTCTACTTTTGTTTCTACTTTCGTGTCTTTTATTTTATCAACCTTTTTCTCCACCAATGTGTCTACATTTATGTTTATCTGTTTGTTCTTCCTTTGCGTCTTTGTCATTTTCTCTTTGATCGAGGTGGTTTGTAAATTGCGATCTCATTAATTAATCATCTAGATGAGTACCTCATAATAATAATGAATGTCTGTATAATTTCGCACACCCATCATCTTTCCTTTGTTTTTGTTTTTTGAAAGTCTTCTCAATGTATTCAGGTTCTTGTAAAACTGGTTGAACTCATCAATGTTCAGTTGCCGTTCAAAACATGTATCGCTATTTCACAACAATTATCCAACACTTATCCAACACTTTTACACACATTTTGAGACAATTGTATTTATTTAGCTGCGCCTTCGATATGTTTAAAAACTTTGTTGACATGATCAAGAGCCTCTCAAACAGGCTTTCACAGCTTTAAAATATCTTTTAAGTACAGGTTTTTTAAACAATTTGTCAAGCAGACTTAAGCAGTAAACATAAATGGTGGCAGCCTGAAGAACTCAGGCTTCTTAAACTTGCCCCCACTTTCGACACCCTTGTGTTAATATCAAATACGTTGATCAAAAGGGTATTTAATTCACACAGACTGATGTTTACTAATTTGAACTTGCAACTGCAAGTTTCAAAATGAACACAATCGTCACAAAATGACTACACCCACGTGATTTTCCCTACACTATGCTTGACACTGCTAGAACATAGCACTTGTAGAACACTTCTAAACTGAGTGGATACTCGCTATGAATTATGGTAAAAGTAGAATACGATTTTAAATCTACTTTGTAAAGAGCAATGATATTTACTAATATTCATCTTTACAAATAATATTTAGAGGTTTGTGTTCGCGATACCAACAGTGCTGCCATGTTTATCGTCTCCAATAGCTGCTAATATGGTAATTTATTCTTTTGTAGACGTCACACTGATCATTGACCGTTTGACTTCACTTAAAAACATCCGCTTTTACAAGATGTATGCATGGCCAGGAAGCTTGTATTTTCATTTTTTTCATGATGACTTCGACATTCTTTACTTCCGCGTATGAGTCAGCGTTCTTGTAAATGCAGAACATCGTCTGACGGCCTATTTTGGTTGATACATGTCCTGAAAGCTGAAACACTACAAGGCCATGAAATTCAAAGGATTCTGGTTCTCGATGCTGGTATATAACTTCGCTTTTCTCTTACAAGGTAAGAGCTTGCCATTGTTTGCTTTTGAAATCAAGGTATGCCCTTCGGGTTTTTAAATTTCATTGAAAATGAGATGGTTGTTTTTCTTATAAGTCGATAAATTTTCGAAAGACATTTCTCGCTGACCATGTTTTAATCTATAATTATCGAAATTTAATACGATGATGATAAAGAATGATAACATCGCTATGTGTTGATTTAATCTTTTATCGCTTTGTTTGGGTTTTTTGTTTACACTTTCATTACAATTGTGTTTACACAATGTGTGCATGTTTTGTAAGGAAGTCATACCTCCTGCCTTTTTCGTAAAACAAATCAGACACGCGCAGTCTGTGTAGGTATTGTATATTTTATAACTGGGTTTTGTGGGCTGCAATTTGTCGTAGTTAATGTATTCTTCTCAATTATACGACAATTACAATTTTACTGTGAAGTTTTGTATTAGAAAATTCGAAAAATTATTATAAATCTGTATATAAGTTTAAAGATTGGTAATCCAGGCATTACATTGTTTAAAAATAAAAGTTTCTCCGGATTTTATAAATAATTTTATTGATCTTTGGACTTGGTGCTTCTAGCCTTCATCAGGTCAGCACTGAAGCACCTAGTCGAAAGCTCAATAAAATTATTTATAAAAATCTGGAGAAACTTTTATTTTTAAACAAATCTGTATATGTATAATTTCACAAATCCTTTAGAAATTTAAATTAAGTATCAATAGCTTCATGTATACAAGTTTCACTATGGTTTTTTTGGCAAAGTTAGAACTTGTTTACAAGATGTGCTATACTAGTCTATGATACCATACTTCTTGTGTGGGTGTATGCATTATAGAAGAAAAATTTGCTCCAGATTATGTCACATCCTTTTGAACTGCTGCATAAATTATACTGCTTCATACAAAATCAGGGCATCGGAAGGAACATAAAATGGGTGGGGGGTTGACATTTCAGAAATTATGAGTACCAATGTCTGCAACATGTTGTCAAGTAGTCGCCATTTTTAATTTTAGCAATGCCTGTCGTCTAATCACTAACATAATAAACTAATGAAAAAAAATTGCAAAAGACTCCTACATGATTCTTTAGTGTCCACTCACTGCTCTGTAGATATGTATGTTTTATAGTCAAAATAGACTATTAATAAACATTCTCTTTCATGGTAATTTTGCTATTTCAATACAAAGGGGGGGCCTGCCTCCCTTCTGAGAAAAGTGCAGGGGCTTTACCCCCCTGGTGCCCCTATACAAAATTTAATTCACTTTGTGATTCAATTCACAAATATCTCATTCGAAATGCTATTGCAAAATGAGTTGTATAACTACAGCTTAGTCGCCTCAGTAGTGTATCTTTTGCATATTTTGCTTGTATTTTGGTGAAGTTCCTTCTAGCAAAAATGTTATAAATTTTATAAAAGATAATTTCAGAACAGAGTTCTTGTCAGGTCAAATAATCAATATTGTCTTCACAGACGCATATTGCATAGACAAGTATTATGGTTTATATGACATAGGCCATATAAGTACCCATTACATCAAAGAATTGCAGAATGAAGGACTCGACAAGTAAACATCTTATCTTGAAAGAAGTCAACCGTTGTGTATAAATATATATAATATATTAATCCTAACACAGTTTTAATAATCGTAAGACGGTTGTGTATAAATATGATTCAAATGTATCTGTACAGATTCCCTGACTTGTAGTGAGTATAATGGGCTGTAGAAAGTGTGGTAAAGAGGCTTCAACCCCACCCCCTCCAATAATTAGGATGGAGTGGCTTAGCCCCCTACTCCAATGTTCATTGCTACGAAGAGCTTTTCATTATTTTCCTTGAAATGAGTCACTGTTGAATTAAATTTTTCTAAAAGGTCAGAAGGCCACGCCCTGGTTCAACCTTTCAACTTACGTGCTCAACCACCACATACTTATTTTAGATTTTTGAATTTATAGTTTTACATGTGCTTTGTTGTTGGCAAAATTTATTTGTTTATCTCTTGTTCATCTATGGCTTATTAAAGCACCTTACAGACAAACAAACTTTCTATGACAAATAGTTGCTATCCCGTGTCTACGGGCAACGAACTTTTTACGTCAAATTTTTAGGTGGCGAATTTTCTTTGATCGTCTGTACGTATCAACATATCAGATTTGGTTGATTTGTCATATTATCTTTGTAGACCTTACAGAGGAAGAAAATCAGTTATGTGGCAAATTTTTTACGACAAATGCATTTATTCAAAAGCTGACACGCTAGCGTTTGAACAAATGCATTTGTCAAAGAAAACTTTGCTACAAAGTCCCATACAGACGGGAAAAAGACGTTTGCCACATATAAATTTGTCAAAAAAAGTTTTCTCGTCCGTAAGCGGCCGTTATTGATATTTGTAAACTATAACTTCTTGAAATAGTAGAATTTTTGAAAAAGTTTTGTCCAGTCATGTTCTATGTGGGGACTTCTTTTTTCTCAGGTACTGCTGGATTTTTCTTGAAACATGTTGAAACAGGAAAGTGTATTTATGATACAAAGATAGTACAGTCAAGATATCCACCACCAACTGGGGGAGAAAGGACACTTCACTTCTTGGAGCTTTCCGACAACTGTCTTCATCCAGCATCTCAGTTCAAATTTCTAAATAATGATGCCTTATTGAAGTTGAACGTACCAGGTTGTCTTCAGGGAGTTTATAAGGCAGGAAATAGTTACTATCTTGATATGCTATATATCCACACTGATACACACAACATTAATGACGTTGCTTGTGTCAACAACAATGCTGTAACCCAAACCTCTTGGGGAGGTCTAGCAACGCGGTACGACCGTGCTGGATATCAATTTCGATATTTAAGACCTCGTACTTCTAAAGAACTAAAAGACATTCAAGGAGTTGATCCTTATTTGAAAATGGCTAGTTGTAAATTTACACCAAAAAAGCAATTTCATTTCGGTAAGGGTTATTTGGTTCTTAATTCATATTTCGGTCCACCAAAATTTAAAACACATGAAAATATTTTAAATATTCACAAGTTATTAAAAAACATGGTAAATCAGCTACGGAAAACATGAGAAATCAGCTCAGCACACAAGAAACGGTCATATTGGTATTCAAAAAAAAGAAACTTCATTAAAAAAAATTTTTATTGGTACACCAACATGTCGGCCATGATGTCAGGTGACAATGTTCTATAGACTTGTTTTTCTTGTGATTTAATTAATACAATAGAAGATTACGATCTTCTATAGTGTTTCTAATGCAGTTTCGATTGACTGGCGAAAACCAGTTTACTACGGGTGCTTTAGCATTACGGTACGAAAGGGCTGGAAATAAATTGCGCTGTTTAAAACCTGCTAAACATAATTCACCGAGAATCCAACAAAGAATTGATCCATACCTTAAGAATGGCGTCTTGTCAAGATGAAAAAAACAAGAAAGTTCATTTTGGTAGGAAATATGTCAAAAATATTTCACTGTTTCTATTTTAAAATTTGAAGTGTTTGTGTACTGTTTATGGATTTAGGTTACTTTAACAGTTTGGACGATTTTAAACACTTTTGCAATATATTTTATAGTTAAAAAAATTCAGCTTTGCGGGTTTTTCGGCACTCTTAGTTGGTGATTTTCAGTATTTTTAACGTTTGACCACAGTATGAGAAAACTGACATCAAATCGGGAACTCCATTGTGAAGGTTGCACTATATTTTATATAGGATCGTGTAGAAAACGGCCTATATAAGCAGATTTTTTTTGTAATATATTGTTTTATAATGTATAAGCAAATGAAAACAAAATACGATGTGAAATGACACAAGAAAGTTGTTATAGTGTTTTCTAAACGCGTGTTCCCGATTTGATGGCAGATCGGGACTTTCTTTCTTAGTTTTTTTAGTCACAGCCAAGCAAAAAATAATGAACTTTGAGCGAGAAAAAATCCTGGTACATGAAATTTTTGACAAATAAATTATGTTCCAAAAATGTTCAAAATCATCTGAACTATCTAAAAAGCCCGATATGAAAAACAGGAGCCCGAAATGTTGTGATAATAAAACCCATCACTTATATGGAGTGATGGGTTTTATTATCACAACATTTATGCCACTATTAAGTTAATTAACATTTTGTACAATTTATGTGTTTTCAATAGGTTCCGTGACTTGCGCTCGACAAAAAATAATGTACGCCAGCTGTCGTAAAGGACAATATATGGTAGTAAAGACTGCAGAATATCGTGGATTGAACCAAGGAAATGTTTGTGGTTCAAGTTACTATTACAACTGTAGTGTTGATGTTACATGTCGTCTAAAAAGACTTTGTGATGGCAAACGAGAATGTAATGTAACTGTCGATGATAACCTTTTCTCTTCAAAAAGTTGTCCTGGTTTGGACAAATATCTTTACTTTGAATATCAATGTAACTCTACCATGACGTCATTCAATGAAATTTGCAGTAAGTAATGTGGAGATGTAAACGTGCTTTTGATTGATTTGATGAACTAAATATGTAGTTATACTTCAATGTCTGCCGGACTAAGATCACTAAGGAGAATATTCATGTTCATTAACTTGTTATGTTCATCAACTAATTATCTTTTACGATTTTTTATAGTTGAAGATATTCAGTTATCACAGTCGACATTACCCAGCGAAGGTTTTGTGAAACTTTTTACCAAAGATGATGGGGAATTCGCTGTCTGTAAAAGTTCCTTGGAAAATGTCAAAGATAACGTTTGTCGTTTTCTTGGCTACCCTAAAGCCGATCAAATAAGGGGTCAGACTTCCGGTAGTTCAATGTCTAAAGCTGGAGAAGTAAACTGCAGAGCTACTGTGGCACCTTCATTTCTATGTACGGTTACACCAAGTAGTGGCTGTTCCGAGTATTCAATTTTGAAATGTAAGTTTCGGGAAAAAAATAAAGCTTGATATTTCAATACTTTTTTAGGATAAAAATATACTCATTTAATAAAAACGACAAGTTTTTTTAAAATAAACATGTTTCAACATCTCGTGATGCCATCTTCAGTATTATCAGGAATAATATGTATGTGATAAAAAAATATTAGAGTAATATGATGGAGTAATATGAAAAGTGCAGAAGCATTTGATGATTTTTTTAAGTCTGCGTTGTGTGTGTCGAGAATGATGTCTGATGTACGGTAGTTTAAAGTAATGAGTTCTTATGGACTGTTCGTTGTTGTTGGTCGTGGTTGTTTTATCGGATGTTCTAGTGTTTGTTTTGAATTTAGTATTAGTTTTGTCATGGAGATATCGTTTGACAGTTTTTTTGACGAAGTGTAGTGGGAAAGAGTTGCGTAATAAAATAGATGTGATGTTCTTTAGGTGTTGTAGAAAGCCGTTGTTGGTGTTGTTAATTTTGTATGGTCTGTCCACAAGTGTGCGTATTAATCCAGCCTTGTATGAAAGTGGTGTGAAACTGAAGTAGTTCGTCAATAGTCCCGTGTAGGTTGGTTTATGATACGTTGACCTTGTATACCTTACTTGTATTAAAATTCGAGTCGTACTCATTTTAGCTCAGCTTTAAATTCGGGCGATTTAATTTCGCGCACTTTGTTGACAATTATTCGCGCAGCTTTAAATTCGTGCAAGTAGTTTTATGTGCTCGTTCTTTTTGATTTGTTCAAAAGAGCTATTAATAATTAACGCATTTATATTGAGCTTTCTTTATTAAGAAATACCTCAATATTTATCAAAAAAGCGATTGGGTGGCCTCAAAAATGGCTTCAAAATAAAGCGTGAGTTCACTATCCCAACAAGAACTAAAAAATGTACTAAATGATATTGCCTAACAATATACTTTATAAGTCAAAAAAAAGTTTAGCTACAGCTCAAATGGATCCTCTTTTCGTTGTGGTTCCTCCAATGCGGCGCTCACACCTGATCGTTGCCAACCTTTGACGACAATGTCCTTGTTCGATTGCATGTAATCATAGAACTGCACTATCCATTTTGCGTGAAGTGGTTTGAGCAGGCTAATTCTCAAATCAACAGAAACTTTATCAGGTTGAATACCTTTCTATATTTGGGCTTGGACTTGCTCTGAATACCATGTTTGCGCCTGGTTTCGAAGGAAAGCTTTGCAAGAGCGATTGACCGTTAAATCTAAGGGCTGCAAGTATGATGTCATATTATTGGGAACAGGTATCATCTTCCCATTATTGTCGGAAATGATCTTCTTTACGGCATCCGTCCTATGTGCTTTAAAAACATCGGCGATCAAAACCCATTATTTTGTTGTGCGAAAACCAAGCTCTTCTCTAATTTGCTTTTAAGATGCGATTGACTAATTCTTCCGTTTCAGGCGACCGTGAACGAATTGGAACTGAATTTTCGTTGTTTTGTCCATTGTATACTTGCGATGAGAATGAGGTCTGGTCAATGTTTATATGAGATCGTCGGCAAAACTTTCTTGAACGATAAATGTGAAGCGAATTTCTTTTAAGAAGCCAGGTGATACGGGTTGTTTTTCAGTTGTTGCTCTACGTTTACTGAAACCCAATCTTATGAAAATTGACTGGCATCATGTATAGTGGAATTCTAGGGTTCCTCCGTTTTCTTTCAACAAAGACCGATCATTAGCCAGTACTATCCCCTTCGCTATGGAAATAGCAATGTTGTAATTGACAACACAACCGGCCGTTCTCATGCTCTTGATCATGGCGATAACTTTCTCATCGATGTTCTCGGGTAATAAAGTTTTTGCTCCACGATGTTTTCTTGGCAATTGTTCGAGTTCCATGTGCTCTTTTCGTTCCTTATTTTACGATTTGATAAGTCCACGAACAGTTGACTCTGGTACGGAATACTTTCATGCCGCCGGTCTTATTCCATGCACAATTCCCCATTTTGCAATTTCTGCTCGTTGAAAAGCATCATATGCTCCATATTTGCCCCTCCTTTTCTGGAGCGTCAAGAAATAATTGCTGTTTTACTGCATTTTCTTCGGCAGCATTTAATTTGCTGTCAGACGACGCGACCGAAATATCGTCTTGGGAAACCTTTTTGAAATATTTTAACAGAGCCGTGTGCGTTGATTTCCCGCACAATGTTTTCTGTTGGCAATACTTGAACGGTAGAATATGTGTTGCGGAAACGTTTGACGTATTCGGCAATTAGTTAATAAGGAAGTAAAATCAGTCAGTAAAATAATAATAGAACATCATATCTAACACCTAAAGAAACGTGACTCATCATTGACTATTGTGTTGAAGAAATGGAAAGCATTTGCATCGTGTGCAATGATTTGACAAAATACACTTGTCTAAAATGCAAATCATTTGTTTGTAACCGAGGAATCAAGTTTTCAATCCCTGCATCTGAAAACTATCCTGGATGGAAAAGTGGTTCGGGTGTTGCTTTATGTGAAGCGTGCGACGCGAAAGAAAATTACGCATCTGATTGCTTGCTTCAGGAAACCCACGATTCAGGAACGGATGATTCTAATTCAGTGAAACTGAGCCCCGAGGGGACATCGTTTTCTCTGGCTTGCGCATCACGAGGTTTTCATGAATACAGAAAAATCTGGGCTCCAAGAATCAACCAGCAGTTAATAATAAAACCAGAATCAGGAAACCTATTCGACCCATATGCTATTGGTCTGTTTACCAAAATCAGAGGCAAGATTGAACCATTGTCACTGGTCGGACATTTGCCTCGAGAGATTTCCTGATTTTGCAAGTTCTTTTTTGAATATGGGGGCAATATAGAAGCATGTGTGTGTGACATCAAATTTCGTCGATCCACATTACCACAAGGAGGCTTGGAGATTCCTATTACCCTAACAGTCATGCAGAACAATGCAAGTTTTAGGATACCTTACTTGTATTAAAATTTGCGCAGTACTAGAATTCGCGCAGCGCTGAGTGCGCGAATTTTAGTACTGCGCGAAATATAATCCGCGTGAAAAGCTTTGTAGTGTAATATGAGACATTCATTGTTGGTTATACAAATCAGTTGTTTTATTAACGCATATACCTATTGACATATGTTTTTAGTTGTCCTGGTAACATTAAAAATCAAAAATGTCTTCATTTTCATCCTGTACAATTTCAGTCGGGATATTCTCAGGTTCTACGTAGTATTCCGTCACGAATGCCTGCATTTTGCTGTATATCCTAAAACTTGCATTGTTCTGCATGACTGTTAGGGTAATAGGAATCTCCAAGCCTCCTTGTGGTAATGTGGATCGACGAAATTTGATGTCACACACACATGCTTCTATATTGCCCCCATATTCAAAAAAGAACTTGCAAAATCGAGAAATCTCTCGAGGCAAATGTCCGACCAGTGACAATGGTTCAATCTTGCCTCTGATTTTGGTAAACAGACAAATAGCATATGGGTCGAATAGGTTTCCTGATTCTGGTTTTATTATTAACTGCTGGTTGATTCTTGGAGCCCAGATTTTTCTGTGTTCATGAAAACCTCGTGATGCGCAAGCCAGAGAAAACGATGTCCCCTCGGGGCTCAGTTTCACTGAATTAGAATCATCCGTTCCTGAATCGTGGGTTTCCTGAAGCAAGCAATCAGATGCGTAATTTTCTTTCGCGTCGCACGCTTCACATAAAGCAACACCCGAACCACTTTTCCATCCAGGATAGTTTTCAGATGCAGGGATTGAAAACTTGATTCCTCGGTTACAAACAAATGATTTGCATTTTAGACAAGTGTATTTGTCAAATCATTGCACACGATGCAAATGCTTTCCATTTCTCCAACACAATAGTCAATGATGAGTCACGTTTCTTTAGGTGTTAGATATGATGTTCTATTATTATTTTACTGACTGATTTTACTTCCTTATTAACTAATTGCCGAATACGTCAAACGTTTCCGCAACACATATTCTACCGTTCAAGTATTGCCAACAGAAAACATTGTGCGGGAAATCAACGCACATGGCTCTGTTAAAATATTTCAAAAAGGTTTCCCAAGACGATATTTCGGTCGCGTCGTCTGACAGCAAATTAAATGCTGCCGAAGAAAATGCAGTAAAACAGCAATTATTTCTTGACGCTCCAGGACGAAAGAAAGGAGGGCAAATATGGAGCATATGATGCTTTTCAACGAGCAGAAATTGCAAAATGGGGAATTGTGCATGGAATAAGACCGGCGGCAAGAACGTATTCCGTACCAGAGTCAACTGTTCGTGGACTTGTCAAATCGTAAAATAAGGAACGAAAAGAGCGCACTGAACTCGAACAATTGCCAAGAAAACATCGTGGAGCAAAAACTTTATTACCCGAGAACATCGATGAGAAAGTTATCGCCATGATCAAGAGCATGAGAACGGCCGGTTGTGTTGTCAATTACAACATTGCTATTTCCATAGCGAAGGGGATAGTACTGGCTAATGATCGGTCTTTGTTGAAAGAAAACGGAGGAACCCTAGAATTCCACTATACATGATGCCAGTCAATTTTCATAAGATTGGGTTTCAGTAAACGTAGAGCAACAACTGAAAAACAACCCGTATCACCTGGCTTCTTAAAAGAAATTCGCTTCACATTTCATCGTTCTATTAAGAAAGTGGTTACCGCTTATGACGTTCCCGACGATCTCATTATAAACATTGACCAGACCCATCTCCCGTTTGTCCTCATCAGCAAGTATACAATGGACAAAACTAACGAGAAATTTGTGCCGATCAGTGATAGCGCCGATTATCGCCAAATTACTGGAACATTCTCAGTCACCGCGTCGGGAAAGTTTCTGCCAATTCAACTAATCTACCAGGGGAAAACATTTGATTCAGATTTCCAAAAGAATTCCACGTTACCCACATGGAAAATCATTGGGCAAATGAAACGAAAGCAATTGAATTAGTCAATCGCATTCTTATCCCCTATGTTAAGCAAATTAGAGAAGAGCTTGGTTTTCGCGCAACAAAACAATGGGTTTTGATTGCCGATGTTTTTAAACACATAGGACGGATGCCGTAAAGAAGATCATTTCCGACAATAATGGGAAGATGATACCTGTTCCCAATAATATGACATCATACCTGCAGCCCTTAGATTTAACGGTCAATCGCTCTTGCAAAGCTTTCCTTCGAAACCAGGCGCAAACATGGTATTCAGAGCAAGTCCAAGCCCAAATAGAGAAAGGTATTCAACCTGATAAAGTTTCTGTTGATTTGAGAATTAGCCTGCTCAAACCACTTCACAAAAAAAGGATAGTGCAGTTCTATGATTACATGCAATCGAACAAGGACATTGTTGTCAAAGGTTGGCAACGAACAGGTGTGAGCGCCGCATTGGAGGAACCACAACGAAAAGAGGATCCATTTGAACTGTAGCTAAACTTTTGTTTGACTTATAAAGTATATTGTTAGGCAATATCATTTATTACATTTTTTAGTTCTTGTTGGGATAGTGAACTCACGCTTTATTTTGAAGCCATTTTTGAGGCCACCCAATCGCTTTTTTGATGAATATTGAGGTATTTCTTAATAAAGAAAGCTCAATATAAATGCGTTAATTATTAATAGCTCTTTTGAACAAATCAAAAAGAACGAGCACATAAAACTACTTGCGCGAATTTAAAGCTGCGCGAATAATTGTCAACAAAGTGCGCGAAATTAAATCGCCCGAATTTAAAGCTGAGCGAAAATGAGTACGACTCGAATTTTAATACAAGTAAGGTATATATATTCATCACATACATAATATTTCTTATAATACTGAAGATGACATCACGAGATGTTGAAACATGTTTATTTAAAAAAAACTTGTCGTTTTTATTAAATATGCATTATCAATGGTGCTTTTACACAGTTACGATAAACTAGACTACTAATCAAGTTTCAACTTCCGCTAAATGAGAAGCTCGAAATCAAGTGATATTTATAATGTTAGGAATTGTATTTGAAACGTCGAACGCTTTGTTTAAAAGAGTGCGTTTTGTTGTTTCGTCTGGTATATTTCACCGACTCTTGTCCTATCTTTGCAACAAACTTTTTTGTTATTTGCAATTTTTCCTTTATGGAGAACCGTATGGGTTTGTGTCATTGCTTTCCATCATATCACACAATTTTATCGTTATCACAATTTTAAATTTTTTGTTGACTCTGACTACCGCTAAGGTTATCGAAACGTTAGTCAACATCAATAACAACTGTCCTTCTCAGGACTCTACTAAATTGGATGATCTACATTATAAACATGTAACGATATTCCCGCGCTCAACCATCTACTCAATAAATATTTTGTCACCTCAGGTCATGTTTGTGATGATCCGCTCTTACAAAACACACAAAAGTTCCCGGACTCCTTGTTTACTGTCTCAACCTCCACCCAGAACCATAGTGCTGCTAAAGCAAGAATATCCAGTGGCAGTTCGTGGTGTGCTCCTGTTGCAGATGGCAATCATTATCTTCAACTGAATTTCCCAAGTCTTTATACAGTTAACGCTATCGCAGTCTTTGGAGACAGTTCAAATTCAAGCTTTATAACTGAATATCACTTGCTTACAAACATTGACGGTGTTAACTGGAACTCTGAAAAATCCAAAAAGGTAACAAAAAACTTCTCTAATTTTATTTTGTTGAATTGTACCAATACTCTATAGCAAAACTTTATTTATAATGGCTACTTTACTCAAAAATAGTAAATATAGTAAAGCAATAGATAGCAAGTTGCGAAAAACATGTCTCCTACATCGCCATCTTGCGTTTTACTTAGTTTTCTGACAATAAAGATGATTGTTTACTTCAGAAAGCAATTCTAGAGAGGACTAAAGTTTCCACTCGATAGAACATTAAGATTTTGTAGCGTCAAAAAAAAAATAAAAATTTAATTGAAATAACTAAACGTGCATTCAGGAAGAGTCGTTTACTTTTTAATGCGAACATTGAAAACTACAGCAAACGCAATAAAACTTTAAGAAATTAAGGAAAACTATTACAACCTTTTCCTTGATGAATACTAGTATGAAGTAAGTGGTTTTAACTCGGGAGTATTTCGATGTAGATCGTCCAGGTTAGTAGAGTCCTGAGAATGACGGTTGGTTTTGGTGTTGACTGACGTTATGACAACCTTAGCGGTAGTTATCATCGACAGCCTTAGCGGTAGTCATGAATTTGTCCGAATCAACTATAGAATCATGGAAATGGAGAGCAATTCATCTAATTATTAAATAGTTAACGATAAATTTCAAAATCGATATTTAAAATATTAAAGTTAACAATGGACGCTTAAGTTAACTGAATTCTTAATGCTGATTGTTCAGGTTTGTACATTACTGATGAGGACTGTTGGTGTCAGTGTTAACTGACGTTTTGACATCCTTAGCGGTGGTCATCTTCAATTTACTTTTATTCTTATAAGAATTCTGCTATCTCCAAATTTCGTTTTGGTAACTTTGCTAATTATTCATCGGCTGAAACAAGATTGTAACTTTAACAATCAGTTTGTGGCTATATGAACTAACAGATTCCTTCCTTGCGATTTATCTTCAAGTTTAAATTGCAGTTTGTGGCTTTGAAAAGATATTCAGAAGATCCATAAGCCATTATCCCGTTTAGAGCGTCAAACAAACCCGACTTTTCTCTAACTTTCTCGACCTTTCCCTACCCAAATACTTAAGTCATTATTTTCTCTTGTTTCAGATTATACAACAAAATTGGAATGGTTACAATGATGTAGCTATAGAGAAATTCTCTCGTGGCATTAAAGCCAAAAGCTTACGAATAGTTCCGGCGAAGTCTATTGGTAAACCGTGTTTACGAATTGAAGTTTGTGGGGGAGGTAAGAAGTGAAAATATGTCTGGTTTGGTTTGCTCTGTAAAGGAGGTATTAATATACTATATATAAACTTGTTTGCTCTTAAAATTAACTAAACACGTGGAAATTTCTTATTTGAGGTATTCTATACATCTCCCAGGCAAATCTTAACATTGCAATCTCAGACTTTAGTGTTGCACTACATGTTTCTTTTTTCCACAATTTCCGAACTTTTTACTAAACATAATGATGTTCCACCACAAATCAAGAAATTCAGACGAAGTATTCTATTTTATCGCATGATTTTATCCATCTCAAAATGCAATGATACCATGTTTACCGTTTGGTTTTTTTTCTTTAATCATTCAGACATTCTACCAGACAAACCAACACATCTTACCGCGAATAAAGTTGCATCAAGATACCTCAAAATTACCTGGAAAGATCCAAAAAACACTGGTGTGAAACTTGGCACAAATCTCTTGAATCCTCTGACCAAAGTTCGATTAATAGTGATAAAGGATACTGTCGTTATTTTTAACAAAACTTGGGAAGCAACTCTAATTAAACCTTATCTATTAGAGAATCTTATTCCTTGCACAACGTATGCCGTAAATGTTTCCGCTGGCAACTCTGAAGGTTTTGGTGGATCAATTACAGCTAGTTTTACCACTGCGGAAGATGGTGAGTTCGTATTATTTTTTTGTGCATTCATATGGTTTTGTTTGCATTGATGGTTTTATTATTGTTGACGAATAAAACGTTTGAAATCTCAAATCGTTTGCTGGTCGACTTATGTGTCAATCATGTTTTTCTTTTGTGTTTTATTTATGTTAGTAATGACAGTATACTGGTTGGGATTTCTTTTTAAATTTTACTGTTTTAGATAAATCTTTAAAAAATGTGTTGTTCATTTTTGTTCAGTTCCCGAAGGTCCACCTTTAAATGTTAACATTTTCGCCATCAGCAGTTCATCGTTATCAGTAACGTGGAAGCCACCTGATGTACCCAAAAGAAACGGAAAGATAGTCAGTTACACTGTTTGTATTAAACAATGTGGGAGTGTCACGTGTTCAAAAAACTATACTACTGAGGAACAACATTTGGAAATAAATCATTTAAAACCAGCGACAAAATATTGTGTGCGCGTTTTAGCGTCTACGAAAGTGGGTCCTGGAATTTACAGCAAATTGAAGTGGACGTTCTCAAACGGACGTGAGTTATTTATCAAAATAAAAATAAGAACTTATAAAGGTAATATATTATTTTTTCACCTTTTAATTTTAGTTGCACCGGAACACCCCAGAAATCAGACAGCGTATTCACTGACTTATTTGTTGCGAATCCCCTCCATAAAATATCAGTAAGTACTTTCAAAAAATCTTCTCTCGGCCATAAAAAAGAACAGTTAAAAGATCCTTTGAGCATTGACGTGGTGTGAACAATTTTTCTGTTGTGACGTGTGGCGGAAGGGGGAAGTCTATTTCGACTCAGAATGCGTCCCCGAGATCTAAAACTTTAAAAACGAGGTCTTGATTAAGGCCCAAGCCGAAATTTTTTAAATGAAGAAGCTCTAAATTACCATTTCTATAAGAGATGAAGTAGTAAAACTGCAGTATTTCAAAAGCGTTTTTCCAACCTAAAATCGAACTTTGACACCCCATATTCACTTCTGCACCCCAATATAAATAGAAGAGTCATTTATAGCGCATGCTGCAAATGCTTTAGAGCTTTAACGTACTTCACTTTGAAAATCGCATCATGCGTAGAAACAACAAATTTTCTCGAATTTCAAAAAAAGTGTTCTGTTCTTGTGAATATATGAATTGAGATCTTATTAGAAATTGCTGTTGTTATTCATCACCATCTCATCTGTAGTAATGTAGATCATTTGGTTTATACTCTTTTACTGTCCCGTGCGTATATATTTTTTTCTATGGAAGCTTTAAGTGCAAAAACTCAGACTCTTTGAAGGCTTGCCTCAAGAACTCAAGGAGTGGTGCTGTATTGCTGGCTTACGTATCTCAGCCTTGTGAAATAGGTTCCGAAAAGCCCGCCACACATTCTTTGCGGCACATTACGTCTGTTACTGGATTTGAAGATACAGCTATATGCAATAAGAGTTGCGATATATTTCAAACTTTTTGGAAATCGATCAGATGTAATTTCTCGCCAGATGCTAGTTTTTTTAACTACCTTAGATCTTTCATAAAGTTAAATCATCAAATATGAACATTTGCTTTTACCTATCAAGGTGTGAATAGCCACATATTGAGCAATTTGCTAAACCCTGTTGTTTGTAAATATCTGAGGCTATTGACTGCATTTGTAATAGCATTTTTGTTCTGTTAAGCTTAGAGTGTTCGCAAACTTGTTCAATCCTATTTTTCAAGTTTCAATTATAGCTTCAGTAACTCATAAAGACAATATTATGTCAAATTGTTGTAGTATGTGATGTTTTACAAAGTTGTGTTTTGTTTCTTTTTCTTACATGATTTTTTTCAGACAAAACGTAAAATTAGTTTGTCAACAGCGAAGATACTTGGATACAGAGCATACAAGAATCGTTTGAAAGTTTGTCGACGTTAACTTGTTATAGACTAAATTGTTGCCAAACAAATTAATGCAAATGCGATTTCAAGCAGAGAATTGAATGTACATTGTTGTGAAAAGACTTCCCTCTGGAAAAACTGTCAAATCAAATTACTACTAAAATACAGCTTTACTGCTAAAGTCAAAGTCATACTTCAAAATTTAATACACGATAGATTTAAACGTTACTTCACTCTTGGCATTTACGTCAAAAACTATATTTCACTGCGATAGAAGCCCAACATTTTATTTCAGTTTTTCCACTTTAAATGAAAATAAGTCTGTGCATTGCACTTATAAAAATTCCTCATACTTCTCATAGTTTGGCATTCATATTTATACTCCTAGTTTGACGTACATAATGGTGACTTGGCAAGCGTTCGCTTTTTAACGAAACATAGCTCCCATTTAATGTTTGTAATTATTACACAACTTTAAGATATTATCTGCAGTTTTGGCAAATATTCGTACAACCAATTGTAATTTTGCGTTTAAAAATAAGCGATATATTATTTGCACATTCTTTTTTTCATTTACAGATCTTTTTATGTGGTAGCAATGGAGCATGACAAAAAAGGAAGTGGGTTGCCTTCAGAATTCAAAAATGATGACTTAGTGAGTTACTCTGAGGCCATATCATCCGCACAACCAAAGCCTTATATTGCTGCAGTAATTTTTCCCATTACAAAAAACACGTCATTGTTCACACTTGGTGATGTTGCAAACACAGTTGTTACAAGAAGACGCCACTCTGATGGTAAAAAACACCAAAATGGCCCTCTGAAGGCAGGCACTAGTTACAAAATTTTCCAGCGAGTTTTCGTAGATGATCAGGTAAGCAGTGAGATCAATCTTTGTCAAATTTTATGTGCAATGTTATCAGCACTTTTTTTAATTCATTATAAGTATTTACTTCGTTTCAGGTTTCTTTTTATTCTACTGAGTGGAGTCCTCCAGCAAAAACACTACAAAACACAGGTATAGGGTTTTTTGTTAAACTCACTGTAACGAGCCATTCAATTGTCTATATATGACTCTGCTCATGTGACATAAACGATTTTCACAATTACGCACCTCTTGTGGAATACTTATATGGCAACCATTCGTAAAGTAGATCACAGCTGTGTTTTGTGCATTGCTTTGTTTAATGTCTGTCAATTTGTTTTCACTTGTCTTACTTATGCCTCATTTATGCATTTACTTGTCTTGTACTTAATTTTATGTCATTCATGCCTTCCATTCTCTTGTTTTTAGTACTATATCAATTATGTCTTGGGAAGATAACATTGGTTTTGGTCTGAATAATTTTTGACATCATGCTCTGTCTTATTATTCTTATGTCATTCGTAATCACTTGTCTTATGTTATTCATTTCTTACTTGTTTTATAAAACCTTAAACTTTGAAATTGACTTTTTATTACGTTCCACTGGTGATAAGTCTTTTTGTCCTAAATTTTTTACTTTAATAACGGCGCCTCTATGTTTTTCCACTTTTTTTAGAAATCCCAGCCACGACAAAATGGTACATCATTTTGGCTGCCGTCATTTCAGGAATCATTCTCATCATTGCTTTCTGTTCAATTATTCTACTTTATCGTCGACGTTTTGTATTGAACAACAAAAATAAACAAAATAAACAACTTCAGTCCCCTGGTATAGAGAGCACAGACGTAAACAATGGAGCCTATGAAGAAGTGAAATTATCCGACATATCTAAAAGAAACGATAATGAGGCTTTGACAGACCGTGATGACTTAAATTATCAAAAATTAGACGTATCAAAAATGGACAGGGAAGAAAATTATCAGTCTTTAATGGATATGCCTTACGTCAATATCAAAGATAAAACGTATCAAGACTGAAGAAAGTTCACATATATACCATTTCTCATGTAATGAATGAAAAATAATAAAAGTAAACTTTTATATGGCATGTAACTTATGTTAAGTGTCAAAGACATGTATCACGAGCTTTAAAATTAGCGAAGGTCTCATGTTCCTCTGTTCTAAAAAGCCTAGCTAGCATTTACAAAAATGGCACGTTATTTTCGCTACGCTAACTCCAGCAATTGCTCCCTTTTCTTAATCTTTTTACTATCTATAGAAGCGATAGAGTTATTGAAGAATCAGCTTTGCAAAACATGAATTAAGAAGATGATAATGTCAGATAATGAGTCATTAACAGTAACTGCTGATCCAAGATATTAAGAAATTGACGTATCGAAAATGAATACAGAAGATGATTATCAATCGTTAATGGAGGATGATAATGATTTGTCTTATGTAAATGTGAAAAAAATTGATGACAATAAATGGTGAAATGCATTAGATAGATATACCATCAACAAAAATAAATAAGATGAGGAAGCGAAGTGAAATGACAAAGAATGGATTCAAATGAGAGAATTTTTTAGTTTATAGTGTATCAAAACAACTATTTTTGCTAAATCGTTTACGATATTCTATGGTGTGAAGCACAACAGAATCTGAGGAATTTATTAATTACATATGTAATGAAGATGTATTAAAAGATGCTTTTAAAAGAACAAGAAAAAAAACTTTCCAACTAAGGCTTGCTCATACACAAAGCATTAAAAAGAATGGTTTGGACCCGGGAGTATCGTTATTCATTAGATGTTTGTAGAGGTAGATCGTTCAGATTAATAAAGTCATGAGAAAGACTGTTGGTGTTGATTATGACTGACGTTTAAAACCTTAGCAATGAAGACGTCTACCGCTAAGGTTGTCAAAACGTCAGTCGATATCAACACCAGCAGTCTTTCTCATGACTTTCCTTGCCTGGACGATCTACCTCTACAAACATAGCTACGTATACACTTTTCATATGCTTACCGGACTTTTCATATGCTTACCAAACACTTCTAAAAAAACAATATGTTATTTGCGTATATTAGAATTAGCTAGAGTCAATCACATGTCATATTTAGCAGCGTAGCCTGCTGGACTTTTTTACTTTCGCTTTGCGAATATTTTATTGTTCACTGACCGTGAGAACAATGTAATTTATAGTTTTCTACAATTTATAACATGCATACCTACATAAATTAATATGAGTTCCCCAAATATCAATTCTGGCTATAGCCTTGATTTCTAATCGAAAGAAATGGGACCTTTAGCAATTTAGGGGCTCCAGTCGTCTTTACAGAATCCAACACAGCATCCCTCTGGCCTAAAAATTAGGACGAAGAAGATTCCGAAGAGAACAGACATCTTAAAATTCTATATTTGAATTAGGACAAAAGACGTGGGTTTAATGTGCTCGACAAAGGCTTTGAAATAAAGTCAAAAATTTAACACACGATTTTGCGTCTTTGGTTTCAATTCAAGTGTTGAATTTTAAGATGGCTAGTTTCTTAGGAATCTGCTTCTTCCTGTATTGAAAGATTTCAGCATTCTAAAGTTTTTTGAATCTTACTGCATGACAATTGTTTTGACTCAAGAGTACAGTTTAAATTTGTACAGCCTGGCTCCATAATAAAACTTAATAGACCAGGCTGTCTTGTTGGAGAAGACACAGTAAGAGACTAATCGGGGATATACCAGAACACAAAAGACCTTGCCACGCCTAACTGTTAATGGTGAACTATTAATTTCACGCTTTAATAAATGTGTAGTACCTCCTGGACTTATAAAACCTCATTCCTACGAGGGAATAGACGATTGTAAACATGAAGATAATCAGCAATTTCATTTTGGTTAGTACGAATTTTTATCCAGTTTGCATATATAGTTAAAATAGAACTAAACGCCTTTGATTAGCGTTCATGTAAACATATATATGTTTTTTGTTGGTGAAATTTATTTATACATTTATTTTATAGTTTACAAGTTGATATTTGAAAGTTCCCATGAATGGTATGAAATTGTGGAGTTTTGCATGTTCACTTAAAGTCACGGTAAACTTCTTCACTTTTTTTTTTCAGGTACCCTTTGAATTTATTTTAAAACATGCGAACTTACATTAAGTACACCATGTCATCGGGTCCATTACTCACTGTGGATACGGTGGATACCAAATCATTCTAACTAACGTAGAAAAATTTAAAAAGCTTTTACTTCCTGTTTTACAGTTATCAATGTGGAATGCTGAATCCATTATGTTCCAAAAAGAGTCTGAATGTCACAATGTGTTCAATTGCTGAGAAATTCTTCAAAAAGTGCTTAAAAAATCGAGACAATAAAATACAACTTTATTAATGTTTTTGTGATTTCAACCTTTTTGTCTACTTTTGTGTCCTACTTTGTGTCTTTCTTTATTTCTACGATTTGCCAACCTTTTTGTCTCCGTTTGTGTCTCTCTTTTTGTCTGCCTTTGTGTCTTCCATTTTATCAACCTTTTTCTCCACCAATGTGTCTACATTTATGTTTATCTGTTTGTTCTTCCTTTGTGTCTTTATCATTTTCACTTTGATCGAGGTGGTTTGTAAATTGCGATCTCATTAATTAATCATCTAGATGAGTACCTCATAATAATAATAATGAATGTATGTATAATTTCGCACACCCATAATCTTTCCTTTGTTTTTGGAAGTCTTCTCTATGTATTCAGGTTCTTGTAAAACTGGTTGAACTCATCAATGTTCAGTTGCCGTTCAAAACACGTATCGCTATTTCACAACAATTATCCAACACTTATCCAACACTTTTACACACCTTTTGAGACAATTGTATTTATTTAGCTGCTCCTTCGATATGTTTAAAAACTTTGTTGACATGATCAAGAGCCTCTCAAACAGGCTTTCAGAGCTTTGAAATATCTTGTAAGTACAAGTTCAAACAATTTTTCAAGCAGACTTAAGCAGTAAACATGAATGGTGGCATCCTGAAGAACTCAGGCTCTTAAACTTGCCCCCACTTTCGAGACCCTTGTGTTAATATCAAATACGTTGATCAAAAGCGTATTCAATTCACACAGACTGATGTTTACTAATTTGAACTCGCAACTGCAAGATGGATTAGGTTTCAAAATGAACACAATCGTCACAAAATGACTACACCCATGTGATTTTCCCTACACTATGCTTGACACTGCTAGAACATAGCACTTGTAGAACACTTCTAAACTGAGTGGATCTTCGCTATGAATTATGGTAAAAGTAGAATACGATTTTAAATCTACTTTGTAAAGAGCAATGATATTTACTAATATTCATCTTTACAAATAATACTTAGAGGTTTGTGTTCGCGATACCAACAGTGCGCCATGGTTATCGTCTCCAATAGCTGCTAATATGGTAATTTATTCTTTTATAGACGTCACACTGATCATTGACCGTTTGACTTCACATTAAAACATCCGCTTTTACAAGATATATGCATGGCCAGGAAGCTTGTATTTTCATTTTTTTCATGATGACTTCGACATTCTTTACTTCCGCGTATGGGTCAGCGTTCTTGTAAATGCAGAACATCGTCTGACGGCCTATTTTGGTTGATACATGTCCTGAAAGCTGAAACACTACACGGCCATGAAATTCAAAGGATTCTGGTTCTCGATGCTGGTATATAACTTCGCTTTTCTCTTACAAGGTAAGAGCTTGCCATTGTTTGCTTTTGAAATCAAGGTATGCCCTTCGGGTTTTTAAATTTCATTGAAAATGAGATGGTTGTTTTTCTTGTAAGTCGATAAATTTTCGAAAGACATTTCTCGCTGACCATGTTTTAATGTATAATTATCGAAATTTAATACGATGATGTAAAAGAATGATAACATCGCTATCTGTTGATTTAATCTTTTATCGCTTTGTTTGGGTTTTTTGTTTACACTTTCATTACAAATGTATTTACACAATGTGTGCATGTTTTGTAAGGAAGTCATACCTCTCCTGCCTTTTTCGTAAAACAAATCAGACACGCGCAGTCTGTGTAGGTATTGTATATTGTATAACTGGGTTTTGTGGTTTGCAATTTGTCGTAGTTAATGTATTCTTCTCAACTATACGACAATTACAATTGTTTTACTGTGAAGTCTTGTATTGGAAAATTCGAAACATTATTATAAATCTGTATATAAGTTTAAAGATTGGTAATTCAGGCATTATATTGTTTAAAAATAAAAGTTTCTCCGGATTTTATAAATCATTTTATTGAGCTTTCGACTCGGTGCTTCGAGCCTTCAGCACCGAAGCACCTAGTCGAAAGCGCAATAAAATCATTTATAAAATCCGGAGAAACTTTTATTTTTAAACAAATCTGTATATGTATAATTTCACGAACCTTTAGAAATTTAAATTAAGTATTGATAGCTTCATGTATACAAGTTCCACTATGGTTTTTTGGCAACGTTAGAACTTGGTAACAAGATGTGCGATACTAGCCTATGATACCATACTTCTTGTGTGAGTCTATGCAATATAGAAGAAAAATTTGCTCCAGATTATGTCACATCCTTTTGAACTGCTGCATAAATTATACTGCTTTAACAAAATCAGGGGCATTGGAAGGAACATAAAATGGGTGGGCGGGTTGGGGGGCACATTTCAGAAATTATGAGTACCAATGTCTGCAACATGTTGTCAAGTAGTCCCCATTTTGAATTTTAGCAATGCCTGTTGTCTAATCACTAACATAATAAACTCATGAAAAAAAAATTGCAAAAGATTCCTACATGATTCTTTAGAGTCCACTCACTGCTCTGTAGATATGTATGATGTATGTTTTATACTCAAAATAGACTATGAATAAACATTCTCTTTCATTGTTGTTTTGCTATTTCAATACAAAGGGATGGCACTGCCTCCCTTCTGAGAAAAGGGCAGGGGCTTTACCCCCCCTGGTGCCCCTATACAAAATTTAATTCACTTTGTGATTCAATTCACAAATATCTCATTCGAAATGCTATTGCAAAATGAGTTGTATAACTACAGCTTAGTCGCCTCAGTAGTGTATCTTTTGCATATTTTGCTTGTATTTTGGTGAAGTTTCTTCTAGCAAAAATGTTATAAATTTTATAAAAGATAATTTCAGAACAGAGATCTTGTCAGGTCAAATAAAGCAATATTGTCTTCACAGACCCATATTGCATAGACCCACAAGACAATTATATGGGTTTATATGACATAGTCCATACAAGTACCCATTACATCAAAGAATTGCATAATGAAGGATTCAATAAATAAACATCTTATCTTGAAAGTAGTCAACTGTTGTGTATAAATATGATTCAAATGTATCTGTGCAGATTTCCTGACATGTAGTGGGTATAATGGGCTGTAGAATGTGTGGTAAAGAGGCTGTAACCCCCACCCTCCTCCAATAATTAATATGGAGTGGCTAAGCCCCCTACTCCAATGCTCATTGCTACGAAGAGCTTTTCATTATTTTTTCTTGAAATGAGTCACTGTTGAATTAAAATTTTCTAAAAGGTCAGAAGGCTACGCCCTGGCGTAACATATCAACTTACGTGCTCAACCCCCAACTCCCCCCCTTCCCCTCGAATACAAAGCATATAATCATTTTAGATTTTTTGAATTTATAGTGTTACATGTGCTTTGTTGTTGGCAAAATTTTTTTTGTTTATCTCTTGTTCTATGGCTTATTAAAGCACCTTACAGACGAACAAATTTTCTACGACAAATAGTTGCTATCCTGTGTCTTCGGGCAACGAACTTTTTAAGGCCAAATTTTTATGTGACGAATTTTCTTTGATCGTCTGTACGTATCAACTTATCAGATTTCGTTGATTTGTCATATTATCTTTGTACACCTTACAGAGGAAGAAAATCAGTTATGTGGCAAATTTTCTACGACAAGTGCATTTATTCAAAAGCTGACATGCTAGCTTTTGAACAAATGCATTTGTCAAAGAAAACTTTGCTAAAAAGTCCCTAACAGACGGACATTTGCCACATAAATATATGTCAAAAAAGTTTTCTCGTCCGTAAGCGGCCTAATTGATATTTGTAAACTATAATTTCTTGAAATAGTGGAATTTTTGAAAAAGTTATGTCCAGTCATTTACGTGTTGACTTCTTTTTTCTCAGGTACTGCTGGATTTTTCTTGAAACATGTTGAAACAGGAAAGTGTATTTATGATACAAAGAAAGTACAATCAAGACATCGACCACGATCTGGGGGAGAAAGAACACTTTACTTCTTGGAGCTTTCCGACAACTGTCTTCATCGTGCATCTCAGTTCAAATTTCTAGATAATGGTGCCGTATTGAAATTGAACGTACCAGGTTGTCTTCAAGGAGTTTATAAATGGGGAACTGGTTATCAACTTGATATGTTATATATCCACACTGATACACGCAACATTAATGACGATGTTTGTGTCAACAACAATGCTGTAACCCAAACCTCTTGGGGAGGTCTACAAATACGGTACGACAGACATGGAAACCAATTTCGATGTTTTAGACCTCGTACTTCTAAAGAACTACTAGACAATCAAGCAGTTGATCCTTATTTGAAAATGGCTGGTTGTAATTCTGCACCAAAAAAGCAATTTCATTTCGGTAAGTGTTATTTTGTTCTTAATTCATATTTCGGTCGACCAAAATTCAAAACACATCAAAATATTTTAAATATTCACAAGTAATTAAAAAAACATGGTAAATCAGCTACGGAAAACATGAGAAATCAGCTCAGCACACAAGAAACGGTTATATTGGTATTCAAAAAGAAGGAACTTCATTAAATAAAAATAATTTTTATTGGTACACCAACATGTCGGCCATGATGTCAGGTGACAATCTTCTATAGACTTGTTTTTCTTGTGATTTAATTAATACAATAGAAGAATATGATCTTCTATAGTCTTTCTAATGTAATTTCCATTGACTGGCTAAAACCAGTTTACTATGGGTGCTTTAGCAATACGGTACGAAAGGGCTACAAATAAATTGCGCTGTTTAAAACCTGCTAAACATAATTCACCGAGAATCCAACAAAGAATTGATCCATACCTTAGAATGGCGTCTTGTCGAGATGAAAAAAACAAGAATATTTCATTTTGGTAGGAAATATAACAAAAATATTTCACTGTTTCTATTTTAAAATTTGAAGTGTTTGTGTCATGTTTTTGGATTCAGGTTACTTTAATAGTTTGGACGATTTTAAACACCGTTGCAATAGATTTTATAGTAAAAAAATTTGAGCTTAGCGGGTTTTTCGGCCCTCTTAGTTGGTGATTTTAAGTAGATTTAACGTTTGACCGCCAGTATGAGAAAACTGACATCAAATCGGGTACTCGATTGTGAATGCTGCACTATATTTTATATAGGATCGTGTAGAAAACGGCCTATATAAGCAGATTTTTTTTGTAATGTATTGTTTTATAATATATAAGCAAATGAAAACAAAATACGATGTGAAATGGGACAAGAAAGCTATGCTGTTATAGTGTTTTCTAAACGTGTGTTCCCGATTTGATGGCAGATCGGGACTCTCGTCCTAGTTTTTGTAGTCACAGCTAAGCAAAAAATTATCAACTTTGAGCAAGAAAAAATCCAGGCACATGAAATTTTTGACATATAAATTATGTTGCAAAAATGTTCAAAATCATCTGACTTGTCTAAAAAGCCCAACTTGAAAAACAGGACATTGGCATTTTAAGCTAAGTATGATGCAGCGCTTATTAAACTTACTGTGATAAAGTGCACAGCTAGTTCCCTTCTGACCACTCTTCTGAGAATTTTCGTGTGCCTGCCACTGTCCAATGGCACTGTCTATTTCAATTTGTACCATTAAGCCACTGAGTGTAGCTATAAGTCCGCCTGTAATTGAGCCCACTTGCATGCAAGCCTATACACAAGCCCGAAGAGCAAGGTCCTAACTAAGACTATATTATTGTCAGCATCAGGTTTAGCACTGGGGGGAGGGTGCACCCCAATGCATGCTAAAGCGTTTTATATGGAGTGATGGGTTTTATTATCACAACATTTATGACATGAAAACTACTGTGTAGATAACAACAGTATAATATAGTCTATACATCGCCCCTCCCCCCTCACGTGTTTAAGCGCTCCAGTGTATAAGCTCATGAAAAAGGGGGTTACTGACTTATTTAAGCCCTGTTTTTTGACCATTTATGACTTGTTAATGTAGTGTTGTAGACATGCCACTATTAAGTTAATTAACATTTTGTACAATTTATGTGTTTTCAATAGGTTCCGTGACTTGCGCTCGACAAAAAATAATGTACGCCAGCTGTCGTAAAGGACAATATATGGTAATAAAGACTGCAGAATATCGTGGATTGAACCAAAGAAATGTTTGTGGTTCAAGTTACTATTACAACTGTAGTGTTGATGTTACATGTCGTCTAAAAAGACTTTGTGATGGCAAACGAGAATGTAATGTAACTGTCGATGATAATCTTTTCCCTTCAAAAAGTTGTCCTGGTTTGGACAAATATCTTTACTTTGAATATCAATGTACCTCTACCATGACGTCATTCAATGAAATTTGCAGTAAGTAATGTGGAAATGTAAAGTGCTTTTGATTGATTTGAAGAACTAAATGATGTAGTTATACTTCAATGTCTGCCGGAATAAGATCACTAAGGAGAATATTCATGTTCATCAACTTGTTATGTTCATCAACTAATGATCTTTTACGATTTTTTATAGTTGAAGATATCCAGTTATCACAGTCGACATTACCCAGCGAAGGTTTTGTAAAACTTTTTACTAAAGATGACGGGGATTTCGCTGTCTGTAAAAGTTCCTTGGGAAATGTCAAAGATAACGTTTGTCATTTTCTTGGCTACCCTAAAGCCGATCAAATAAGGGGGCAGACTTCCGGTAGTTCAATGTCCAAAGCTGGAGAAGTAAACTGCAGAGCTACTGTGGCACCTTCATTTCTATGTACGGTTACACCAAGTATTAGCTGTTCCGAGTATTCAATTTTAAAATGTAAGTTTCGGGAAAAAATAAAGCTTGATATCTCAATATTTTTTTAGGATAAAATACACTCATTTAATAAAAACGACAAGTTTTTTTAAAATAAACATGTTTCAACATCTCGTGATGCCATCTTCAGTATTATAAGGAATAAGATGTATGTTATATGTTAGAGTGATATGATACTGTGATACAATTTATACATTTATGAATAGATTATTATATTACAATGAAATAATGGTTAGAATTAATGATGAAAGTATTTACAGGGTGAATATAGTGTTAAAACGAAAAACTTGAACGTTGAGATTAAGGGTTAGTTTTTTTAATGTGAAGTGCTTCTTTGATTTTGAGTGCGAATGTAGTATCTTCAGTGTCGATGATTTTAAAGCAAGAGGGTGAACAGTTAGTTTTGCATGAAGGTGATTTTAAAAGGTGTCGAAAGATATGTGAGTTTTTGTCAGTTGCGGTGTGTTCCCTGATTCCGGAGGATAAGTGACGGGAATTTTCGCCAATGTATCGGGAATTGCATCCCGCACAATCGAATTGGTATACCACCATGGATTTAATAGAATCAGGGATAGGATCTTTGAATGAGAAGTAGTTTTGATTTTGAAGGAAGGGAAACTTAGTCGGATGTTAATGTCAGTGCAGAAGCATTTGATGATGTTTGTAAGTCTGCGTTGTGTGTGTCGTGAATAATGTCCGATGTACGGTAGTTTAAAGTAAAGAGTTCTTATGGACTGTTCGTTGTTGTTAGTCGTGGTTGTTATATCGGATGTTTTGGTGTTTGCTTTGCAGTTAGTATTAGTTTTGTCATAGAGATATCGTTTGGCAGTTTTGTTGATGAAGTGTAGTGGCAAAGAGTTGCGTAATAAAATAGATGTGATATTCTTTAGGTCTTGTAGAAAGCCATTGTCGGTGTTGTTAATTTTGTATGCTCTGTCTACAAGTGTGCGTATTAATCCAGTCTTGTATGAAAGTGGTGTGAAACTGAAGTAGTTCGTCAATAGTCCCGTGTAGGTTGGTTTATGATACGTTGACGTTGTATAGGTGTCATGTGCTTTTGTTAATAAAATGTTTAGAAAAGGTAGTTGGTTTTGTTTTTCAGTTTCGAAAAAAAGTTTAATGTTCGTGTATTGTTTGTTGATGTAACTAGTTACAGTAGTTACTAGTTACACCAGAATCAGGGAACACACCACAAATGACAAAAACACACATATCTTTCGACACCTTTTAAAATCACCTTCATGCAAAACTAACTAATCCCCCTCTTGCTTTAAAATCATCGACACTGCAGATTCTACATTCGCACTCAAAATCGAAGAAGCACTTCACATTAACAAAAATAACCCTAATCTGAAAGTTCAAGTTTTTCAATTTATTACTATATTCAGCCTGTAAATACTTTCATCATTAAGTCTAACCACTAATTCATTCTAATATAATAATCTATACATAGGTGTAAAAATTGTATCACAGTATCATATTACTCTTATATATATATTCGTCACATACATAATATTTCTTATAATACTGAAGATGACATCACGAGATGTTGAAACATGTTTATTTTAAAAAAACTTGTCGTTTTTATTAAATGTGCATTATCAATAGTACTTTTACGCAGTAACGATAAAATAGACTACTCGTCAAGTTTCAACGTCTGCTAAATGAGAAGATCGAAATCAAGTGATATTTATAATGTTAGGAATTGTATTTGAAACGTCGAACGCTTTGTTTAAAAGATTGTGTTTTGTTGTTTCGTCTAGTATATTTCACCGACTCTTGGCCTATCTTTGCAACACACTTTTTTTTGTTGTTTGCAATTTTTCGTTTATGGAGAACCGTATGGGTTTGTGTCATTGCTTTCCATCATATCACACAATTTATTGTTATCACAATATTAAATTTTATGTTGACTCTGACTACCGCTAAGGTTATCGAATCGTCAGTCAACATCAATAACAACAGTCCTTCTCAGGACTCTACTAAACTGGACGATCCACATTACAAACATGTAACGATACTCCCGGGTTCAAACCATCTACTCAATAAATATTTTGTCACCTCAGGTCATGTTTGTGATGATCCGCTCTTACAAAACACACAAAAGTTCCCGGACTCCTTGTTTACTGCCTCGACCCAGGACCATAGTGCAAAAGCTGCAAGAATATCCAGTGGTAGTTCTTGGTGTGCTCCTGCTGCAGATGGCAATCATTATCTTCAGCTGAATTTCCCAAGTCTTTATACAGTTAACGCTATCGCAATCTTTGGTGACAGTTCAAGTTCATACTTTATAACTGAATATCACTTGCTTACTAACATTGACGGTGTTAACTGGAACTCTGAAAAATCTAAAAAGGTAACAAAAAACTTTTCTAATTTTATTTTGTAGAATCATACCAGTATTCTATAGCAAATGCTTTAATTTTACTGGCTACTCTACTCAAAAATAGTAAATATAGTAAAGATATAGATAGCAAGTTGCGAAAAACATGGCTTCCTACATCGCCATCTCGCGTTCTACTTAGGTTTCTGACAATAAAGTTGATTGTTTACTTCAGAAAACAATTCTAGAGAGGGTTAACAACTTTAAGGTTTTGTAGCGTAAAAAAAACAAAGATTAATTGAAATAACTAAACGTGCATTCAGGAAAAGTCGTTTACTTTTCAATGCGAACATTGAAAACTACTGCATACGCACCAAAATTTAAGGATTAAGGAAAACTATTACAACCTTTTTCTTTATGATAACTAGTATGAAGTAAGTGGTTTTAACTTGGGAGTATTTCGATGTACATCGTCCAGGTTAGTAGAGTCCTGAGAAGGACTGTTGGCTTTGGTGTTGACTGACGTTATGACAACCTTAGCGGTAGTCATGAATTTGCCCGAATCAACTATAGAATCATGGAAATGGAGAGCGATTCATCTAATTATTAAATAGTTAACGATAAATTTCAAAATCAATGATTAAAAAAATTAAAGTTAACAATGCACACGTAAGTTAACTGAATTCTTAATTTTCTACATATTTTTATGTTTATAGATGTATATCGTTCAGTTTAGTGCATTACTGATGAGGACTGTTGGTGTCAGTGTTGACTGACGTTTTGACATCCTTAGCGGTGGTCATCTTCAATTTACTTTTATTCTTATAAGAATTCTACTATCTCCAAATTTCGTTTTGGTAACTTTACTAATTAATCATTGGCTGAAACAAGATTGTAACTTTAACAATCAGTTTGTGGCTATATGAACAAACAGATTCGTTCCTTGCGATTTATCTTCAAGTTTAAATTGCAGTTTGTGGCCTTGAAAAGATATTGAGAAGATCCATAAGCCATTATCCCGTTTAGAGCGTCTACAAAACCCGACTTTTCTCTAACTTTCTCAACCTTTCTCTACCCAAATACATAAGTCTTTATTTTCTCTTGTTTCAGATTATACAACGAAATTGGAATGGTTACAATGATGTAGCTATAGAGAAATTCTCTCGTGGCATTAAAGCCAAAAGTTTACGAATAGTTCCGGCGAAGTCTATTGGTAAACCGTGTTTACGAATTGAAGTTTGTGGGGGAGGTAAGAAGTGAAAATATGTCTGGTTTGGTTTGCTCTGTAAAAGAGGTATTAATATACTATATATAAACATGTTTGCTCTTAAAATTAACTAAACACGTGGAAATTTCTTATTTGAGGTATTCTATACATCTCCCATGGAAACAACAAATAAAGAAGGCAAATCTTAACATTGCGATCTCAGACTTCAGTGTTGCACTACATGTTTCGTTTTTCCACAATTTCCGAACTTTTTACTTAGCATAATGATGTTCCACTTTTTTGAAATCAATGAAACTCAAACGAATTATTCTATTTTATCACATGATTTTATCAATCTCAAAATGCAATGATACCAAGTTTACCGTTGGTTTTTTTTTCTTTTATCATTCAGACATGCTACCAGACAAACCAACAAATCTTACTGCGAATAAAGTTGCATCAAGATACCTCAAGATATCCTGGAAAGATCCCGAAGTCACTGGTGTGAAACTTGGCACAAATATCTTGAATCCTCTGACCAAAGTTCGATTAATAGTGCTTAGGGATACTGTCGTTATTTTTAATAAAACTTGGGAAGCAACTCTAATTAAACCTTACAAATTAGAGAATCTTATTCCTTACACAATGTATTTAATAAATGTAACCGCTGGCAACTCTGAAGGTTTTGGTGGATCAATTACAGCTAGTTTTACCACTGCTGAAGATGGTGAGTTCATATTTTTTTTTGAGCATTCATATCGGTTTTGTTTGCATTGATGGTTTATTATCGTGCACGAATTTTGAAAACTCAAATCTTTCGCTAATCGACTCTTGCGTCAGTTTTTTTTTCTTTTGTGTTTTATTTAAGTTAGCAATGACAATACACTGGTTAGGATTTCTTTTTTAAATTTCTTTACTGTTTTAGATAAATCTTTAAAAAATGTGTTTTTCATTTTTGTTCAGTTCCCGAAGGTCCACCTTTAAATGTTAACATTTTCGCCATCAGCAGTTCATCTTTATCAGTCACGTGGAAGCCACCTGATATAGCGAAAAGAAATGGAAAGATAGTCAGTTACACTGCTTGTATTACGCAATTGGAGAATGAAACGTGTTCAATGAACTATTCCATCGCGGAACAGCGTTTGGACATAAATAATGTGAAACCAGGGACAAAATATTATGTTCGCGTTTTAGCGTCTACGATAGTGGGATCTGGAATTTACAGCAATAGTACATGGGCATTTTCAAATGGATGTAAGTTGTTTATCGTTAAAGTAAATATTCGATTACGATGATAAATTTATTCTACTTTCAATTTAAGTGGCACCTGAACAGCCCACGACGCATGGAAATACATTGACTTATTTGTTGCAAAATCCAACTTTGGAATATCGGTTTGTAGTTACCTCAGGGTCAATTTTTACTTGCTGTAAGGAACAAAGAACTATTTTTTGAGTTTTTATTGAGCTCTTTGCTCAAGTACATTTACGACAATAGTTTTAATGAGAGGATTGGGGAGGTGTAAACAACTGCTCAGTTTTTTTTAGGCTGTGCTGAGATGTACAACATATATTTGAACAATTGACAAAAGCAGAGGGTGGGTGTGTGTTTTTAAAAATGTTTTGCCTTCAATTTGCAGATATTTTTTCGTAGTCGTGATGGAATATGGCGAAGAAGAAAATCTATTGCCTTCTAACTTCAAAAACACAGACTTAGTGACTTATTCTGAGGCCATTGCCTCCGCGCAACCAACGCCGTATATTGCCGCGGTAATGTCTCGCGGAAATTTTAAGTCTGAGTTCACACTTGGGGATAGCGGAAACACAAGTCTTGCAGGGACAAGAAGACGGCGTTCTAATGGTAAAATTTATTATAATGGCCCGCTGAAGCCCGGCACTAACTACAGAATATTTCAACGCGTTTTCTTAAACGATGAGGTGCGATCTTTTCAATACTTTTTACCTGCATTGATAACAACATTTTTTATTCACATATGAATATTCTCTTTGCTTCAGGCGGATTATTATTCCACTGACTGGAGTCCAGTGGTAGCAACTGCTCAAAAGCGGAAATCAACAGGTTTGTATTTGCTTTCAATAGCTTATGTGAAATTTATGGATGTCTGAAGTGTAATGCTTCAAGATCGTTGCAAAGTTCGCTTTTACCAAGTGTCTGAAAATTCTTCATAATGGATAGTGATCTTGTTTGATGATGCAGCAAAAATTCAACAAATAACTGACGCAAGGATTTTGTACATCTGTATTCCAATTGCATTGCGTTCAAAAATAAACTACCCTGCATAAGATATGGATGGTTAAGCCAATTACTACTTCAATTCATAATTTTTTGAAAGTTTCCAGGTCATTTGTATGAAATTTCATGCTTTTGGGAGAAGGAAAAAGAATTTATGACAGACATATGTAATGTGTTAGAAATTGCATGTTCTGTTTATAATCAATAGCATGTACACGCAATGTACAAAAAACTGCAGGGGGAGTAAAAAGTGCTAACCCTCAACCCCACCCATTGGAAAAGGATCGTCTAAGACTTTTAAATTGTCAAATTTGAGACATGTGTAGAAATGGAAAACATTGAAATTAGAAATTAACAAACTAAGATGTCAAGGATATATAACAATAACTTTGACGAAGCAACTAAAACAAATAATGTTTCGCGCATATTTTGGTATAGAACATCATGTCATGTTTTTGACTGGCTTCGTTGGTCATTCATTTAATCCATTTTGCAGCATTTAAAAAGCTCGACATCAATTGTTGCTTTCACTTATTTTTTATCGAACGATTTACTTCTGCTTGTAAGTTCTCCATAATGTTTAAAAGTGGCAAATGGTTTGGACTTTGGCCGTTGCATCACATGTACCTAGTTAGTTGTAAGATATATTAATACAACTCCACTTGCGCGTTTGTGATCATTGCGATGTTGGAACACACGCGAATGAATATAATCTACTGCAATATCAAGTTATCTATTCATACCTTTAGGTAGCCATGTTTTCTTTATAGTTGGGATCAGAGCCCTGTATTTGTAAGAGTTTGGGACATGTATTGCTCTCTGCATTTTGCATTATGATAAAGATGATTGGGTAGAATTGGTCACATGGGTATCTTGCCGCCATTTTTGTTCCAAAAGCGCAAATTATAACCATATTTTACTTAAGAGATAAATTATGAAAAATGTTTACAATGATTTTATGATGCGTTACAATAGTGCCAATCAAAGCGATGAAGAATAGAAACATTTTTGTTCACCCCTTGTACACTTAATGTTTCTTTTTGCGTTTTGTTTTTTATCATTCATTTTCATCTTATAGGCGGCGGAAATCCTGGAGCTATTGCAGGTGCAGTTGTGGCTGCTATTTTGGTCATTATTCTCATCGTATTCGTCATTCTGTTTATTAGAAGGTATGATTATTACTTTGGGATTTTTTAACGTGCCAGTTTTCCAACATTAAGTAACTACGTACCAGTTTTCCATCATTAAATAATTACGTACCAGTTTTCCATCATTAAATAATTACGTACCAGTTTTTCATCATTAAATAATTACGTACCAGTTTTCCATCATTAAATAATTACGTACCAGTTTTCCATCATTAAATAATTACGTACCAGTTTTCCATCATTAAATAATTACGTACCAGTTTTCCAACATTAAATAATTACGTACCAGTTTTCCAACATTAAATAACTACGTACCAGTTTTCCAACATTAAATAATTACGTACCAGTTTTCCAACATTAAATAACTACGTACCAGTTTTCCAACATTAAATAACTACGTACCAGTTTTCCAACATTAAATAACTACTTACCAGTTTTCCATCATTAAATAACTACGTACCTTTTTTCCAACATTAAATAACTACGTACCAGTTTTCCGTCTTCCAGAATTAAAATTCAGCTTCCGTTTGGTATCAACACCTTTTAAATTTCCCCCTCTTAGACGGCGTAATGGAAGGAAACGTTCTGGGTCCGTTAAAAAATCAAATGTAGAAAAGGTCAGAAATCACGGACCATCTGTAATGAATCAAGTATTTGTTGGAAGCCATAACATTGGAAATATCAACACCCCTGATAACATCAATAGCCCAATGAACAGTCAGGATGAATCAGTTCTTGTCCTGAATGATGAGAAAGTTTACGAGAACAATGCTGGTAATCTTTATAAAATCGATTGGCAACATCAGTTTGTGTGTTGTGTATTTTAACACGTTTTTGTGGCTGTTCGTGATGACAAGTTTTTTGTCTGCAATAGCTTAGAGCTTTACTCCGTGTTACTTAGTTTCGTGTGTTTTATTTAATTTCATGTGTCAATTTTCACACGTGTTACTTGGTTTTGTGTGTGTTACTTAGTTTCACGGTGTGTTAATATTTTCATGTATTTTACTTATAGTTTTATGTGCGTTGCTTAGTTTCATGTGTGTTTTTAGTTCCATGTGTGTGATTTAGATATTTTCATGTGTGTTTCTTTGTTTCCTTTGTGTTAACTTAGTTTCACATTCTTAACGTCTTATTCAAGCAAAATTATTTACATTTGTTACTGAAATAGAGTAAACCCTCTTCATTGCGCTTGTAAACTTTTTAAATGACGTTCTTTGTTTAAAGATAATAACATACTTATTTTCTCTCCTGTTGATGTTTTCCTTTGTGTACTCTTTAAGCTATTACCGCGAAGGATCGTCAACCAATTCCCATAGCAATGTTCGAGAGACACGTGAGGAAACTGAAGCATAACAACATGAAGGAACTAAAGTTAGAGTTCGAGGTAATGTTGCACCAGCTATCATTGAGTTAAGCGCATGCGCATTTAATTGAAAGGTTTTACTTAGGTTTTCGTTGTAAGAGACGCGAGCTTATCATTGAAAGCTCGTAGTAATTGTACAAACGATCTACTTACGTATATAAAAAGTACGTAAAACTGCAAGTTCTTATCACATAATATAAGAAATTTTTCCGTTGTCACAGTTAATCGTCTGTCCAATCAAACTACCCAAACTTTCACACGTTTTATTTGACACTGTCACACATTTGGTGTAACACTTAAATGATTTTGATTTTTTACAGGATTTACCAAATGGTCAAATGTCCAATTGGGATGTCGCGAAGAAACCTCACAATACTTCAAAAAACCGATATGGAAACGCTGTCACATGTAAGATTATTAGCCAAGAAACTTTGAGTATTCCGAAACTTGTGTGGAAGCACAGTCATGTGTGAGATTATGGACGAAAAAACTATACCATAATGACAAAAACTGATTGAAATGCAGTCAGATGTAAGATTATTGACTAATAAATCTTACTACTAATATAAACGGAGCGATATTGATTATTAGTCTAAGAACCATGCATTACTAAAGAAGGCCGTTTCATTTAGACAACCATTCTCGTGTGATACTCTCCGGAGATGAAAAGGCTGACTATATTAATGCTTCATTTGTCGACGTAAGTGTTCTACAAAGCTTTAGTTCATTAATTTAACCATATACAGGGTGTCCCCCGAAAAACGGAACCCACACAAACTAATTTTATATGTGCCGAAGTTACTATACACAATACTATCACAATATCATTCACATGCTGTTGGATGAACTTGACAGTTCTGCACCTCTGGGATTTCATAGAGTTTGTACACAGTATTACTGAAGCAAGGTAAAGTACGTACTGTCATACACGTACTTTCATCTTCAATTTATAACGCTAAATCTTTGTAAAATCAAAGCGACATTAACAATGTTAAAACGGCCACAAAAACGTAATCCTACTTTCTGTGATTTACATTGAACATTGACAGACTAGCGTGTAAACAAATCAACCAGGCGGAACAAACAGCTGTTGCAGACTAAATTATTTTGTGCAGATTTCATTTTAATAGATACATAATTATTTGTGTGGGCTCCGTTGTTTTGGCACATCCTGTATGTTGATTGTCGTTCGAATAATGTCAGTGAATGGTTGCTTACTGATATAGGGGCTGATTACATGAGCCCGCGTGTAGACGGGATTCAGTCAAGCGTTAAATGATTTTGGCAAATGGAAAAGATTCAATACTCTTCATCAGATAAATCTTCTCTGGCAATTTCACAATATTCTGGTTTAATAACTACACAAAACATTTAAAATTACAACAACCAATTTGGTTTAATTTGAGAACTACAACAGGAATGACTTGTGGTGCTTAAACAAATAGTTGTAATTTTTACGCTTGAAGTTTCTACTCCTTTCAATATCTCGAAATCATTTCACGCCTCACTGAAACTCGGCTAGCCGGGATCATGTAAACAGCCCTATAGACTCCATGCAATTGTTGTTTAACGTTTCTACGTTTAAATTTCAGGGCAAAACTGACAATTATTACATCGCGACCCAAGGTATGTGAAAAGGTACTATCGTACGTGCCTTTTCTAGTTCGAAAGGAGGTTTTGTATACGAAATGATTGCTTATTCGATAATTTCAAGGTGTACCACATTAGTGTCAAAAGATATGCAGTTACTTATCATTGCGTTGTTGTTAGACATTATTTATAAGAAAACCATGTTACTGAGCTTACTTAGTTATCAAATGTACACAAAAGCCAAGGGAGGTTGAGTAAAACTTGCATTGTAATACTATGTTTGCCAAAATGCTTTAGCCAGTGTTTCACATAATGTCAAGTATTGTGTAAATTAAATGTTTTTGTGTTTTTGGAATACTATGTGGTGATTTTTATTATTTCAAACCAACATTCGGGATTGTCTGTAATACCACAGAATGTGGAATCTACAGAAGGGTCACTCGTATCGGAGCCTTTGATGTTTTTGTCCTCGCGCATGTTGTGCCGCGCATATAGGCAGCCATTATTCCAGCAAGATATTTAGGGCTTTTCACTTGTTCCCAACCACTAAAATGACCGAACGTCAATTCTTCTATTGAATTATTTTCAATTTCATTGTGAAGAAATGACGTCTTGTAATTGCAGCGGTTGGAAAAAAGTGAAAAACCGTAAGTATCTTGCTGGAATGATGGCGGCCGTAAGGATGCGGTGCACACCTGAGTGGCTCTTCTGTATAATTTTTATTCTGAGCTAATATTACCAGTACATGCGACTTGTAAGGTCGTATTAATTTTAATACAACCTTTAAATTTGAATATTAAATTCTAATTAGGTAAATACGTACATTAATAATTCGTTAAATGAGAACGAAAGAACTTGAGGCGACCATGCATCATTATACTTTTTTCGATTTTTATCAAACTAAATTGACTTACATTTTATCGTCCATATGCTATAACGAAATTCCTTCTCTTTGTTCTCCTTCTTTCAGGACCCAAACCCAAAACAGTCAACGACTTTTGGAGGATGATATTCGAACACAAGTGTCCAACTATTGTGATGTTGACGACATTAAAAGAAATGGGAAAGGTTTGAACAGTGTGGCCATACATATGCTTTTTTTCAGTAGGTTTGGTCTGACGAGTTTAGACTCTTCCACCTGCTTTATTTAGTTTAAAAGTTTAGAACAGGGGTGTTGTTTAAACTCATCCGTCCGAATCTGGTTAAAACTTGCATACATGGTTACACTTGGTGGGACCATTGTGTCGACATAAATTATTTAATTTACATTCCATAAAAGCGCCAACAGTTAGAGAATCAAACTGGCAAAAAATAACTACCGTTTTAGAGAACTTTCATTTAATAGAATAAATATTTTCGTGTCATTTTGAATCGTGATAACGAATTAAATGATTCAAATTGTACATACATCGTGCTTTTCCTCTCAGGTGAAATGTGAAAAGTATTGGCCAGATGAATCCAAGATATACGGTACGATCCAGGTGACCATCACCAAGACAAAAGCTTTTGCTGATTACGTCTTGAGGTCTGCAGTAGTGAGTAAGGTAAGTCAGTCTTAGAGCAAACCTCCATGAGGCTGCATGTGTAAGAGGGAATTTTGGTCGGTCGTTTTTCTTATTATTGATTTACCTGTGTATGCACTAATTAATCAGAAATTTACAAAGACGTCTTTCTTGATACTACTGAAAGACTGCGAGATAAATCGTTATGAAAGAATTTTCCTCTATTTTTAACGGTTACCTTCATTTTGCCGTTGTCCACGTTATCTTTTACCTTGTTCTGCAACAGAAGTATGGTGTGTCGACCTCATTGCTGACAGACCCATATGTAATAAGCTTGGAGTGAACCCTTATGAATGTATCAATCACAATCTGTGCCGTACTTTGTCAAATAATCTATTCTTTGTTTTCACTTTGAAATTATTGTTAAAGGAATAATGTCGTCGGTCGTTCCACGCGACGAAGGGACAAATCGGACGCTGATGTTTTTTTTTATCTTTTACCTTTAAGTTTTAGTGTTTGTTGTTATTGTCATAGGATGGTGAGCATCACAAAGTTCAGCAGTTTCATTACATTTCATGGCCGGACTATGGCGTGCCTCGTCATCCAACACAACTATTGACATTCAGGAAGCATTTCAAATCTTATCACAAGACAAAAGCCGGTTTTGCCGTCATCCATTGTAGGTTAGTGATAACATGTGCCAAAACTAGACGTTAATTGAGAGGGGGGGTGAATATTCATATATTCGGTTCTGTCCTGCTGATTTCTTTTGAAAATAAAATCGCTAACAAAAACCAGTTGGGCAGTGCTAAATATGAATATTCACCCCCAAATTAACGTTCTAGTTTCGGTCCTGCATGTGTAGTAAATCTTAAAATAATCCTTCATTGTAGGTTAGTGATGACATGTGTAGTAAATCTTAACATAATCATCCATCGTACATTAGTGATAACATGTGTAGTTATTCTTAATATAATCATGCATTGTTGGTTAGTGATAAGATGTGTAGTTTAAAGTACTAGCCTTTCTCCTCGCTGCAATAGTTTTGACTATGTTGCCAACAAGAATGAATGCAAGACGATTTTGTACCTGGGGATGCTCATGTTTGAATTGAATGTTGTTGCTGTTTACGGTTGTCTATTTGTCTTTGCCTTTTTTTGTCAGGAATTTTATATGCTTGGCAACCAGTGTAGGATTTAGTTGAGGGAGGACGGTTTGAAATGGTTCAAACCTCTTCTCTCTCTGGACTATTTATAGTATATTGAAATGCATGCATTAAAAGCTTGCACTAATGACATGCATGAACATAGTTTTATTGTTTACGTATTTGCTGACGTGTGAAGTCATAGTAAGCTACTATTGATAGTACACGAGATCTATTTGTCTGGGGAGTTCAGCGTCGCAGCAGTTCGGTGGTAGTTCAGTGTCGTAGCAGTTCAGTGGAAGTTTAGTGTCGTAGCAGAAGTGGAAGTTCAGTGTCGTAACAGAAGTGGAAGCTCAGTGTCGTAGCAGTTCAGTGTAATTTCAGTGTCGTAGCAGTTCAGTGGAAGTTCAGTGAAAGTTCAGTGTTGTAGCAGAAGTTGAAATTGCCAAAATTTCCCACTTGGTGTGCTTCTCCCAGTTTTATAAACACTTGATTTTGTGTGGGACATGAGCTCGTTTTAGTGGATGGATAATATTATTTTAGGTCATTGATACGTTACAGGTTGTATGTCTTTAATACTAGTAAATTTTTCCGTTTGCTTTCTTCCTATAGCGCTGGTGTTGGTCGTACTGGAGTATTTATTGCCATAGATAAAATCCTCGATGATCTTGATGATGATTATGAAACAAATATTGATGTATTTGGCTTTGTGAAAGAGATGAGATCGCGGCGAATAAACATGGTGCAAACAGCGGTATGTCAATGAATGTATAATAGGGACATCTCTACACATACAGTACTTTAGTGGGTATCATTGTGTGTGTGTGGGGCGAGAGTGCTTATGTATAAAGGTGCTGCAGACAGCATGTCCTAATTGTCCATAACAGTGACATCTCTACTTTGGATGTATTCAAGGGGTGTTTTTCCATGGGAGAGCAGTAGCAAAACCAGAGGAGAGCATGTTTATTTATCCTATTTTGCCAAATTAAGTTCCCCTAAAATTTATTATGTTTAGACATAATAATTTGCATGAATGAATATTATCTTCCCCTCACACTCACAATTATCGAGGTGACGCAATGATTTTGAACGTGATCCTAGCTCTTTATGTCTATCTGCTGAGTCAAGGTGAGGCAAGGACGCCATCTTAAAAGGTGGCAAAAAGCAAAACTCAAAATGAAAGATAAGTTAAAGAAGGTTTAAAAGCCAATCCTATCAAAAAATTTAAAAATTGAATCCAGACCAGCAACTTTCCAACTGTATATCAACTCTCGAAATGCAGATTTTAATCGTGAATAGCGTAAGTTTTCCAACTTTCAAGATGGCGGCTTGCCTTTCTCGTAAATATAGAATTTTTGCGGAGTCACATATCTAGTAGATTTGGTTCTATGTCATTGAGCTGTAGACGCCATTAGAGAAAGGGTGCTTTATTGTGATTGAAGAGTTAAAAGATATGCGCTTTAGTTTCCATGTCAATCTTGTAGGTATAATTTGTTTCACATAGAATCAACTACCTCAAATTTACTGGTGGTGTGATCACTGTCCTTATTTGCAAATCTTTTTGACACAAAGATAGTGAAGTTCTTAAGATGGCATCTGTATTTTGAGAAACATCAATTTTTCGCAAGTTACTTTGTTTGTTTTTAACTATTGCTAGTACCTCATAGTTTAGCATTTTGAGTAGAAAGACATATGTTCTAACCAATCTAGGATCAGTACATGTTTATTTATGACGCTATTATGGAGCATATCCAATGTGGAGTGAATGAAATTGAGGCTATGCAAATCAAGGCCGAGATCGTACATCTATCAAAACAGCTTGGGAATGGAAGAACTGGATTTGAAGAAATATTTGAAGTAAATAAAATGGCGATGCATAGTTTAAGATTGTACAATAGATTGTTACCTTGCATTATTTTACACTGCTGTATTTTGTTCGGACTTCTTGTTTCAAAATCACATTCCCTCTAATAAGGACGTTGGAGTGGAGTTTATAAGTTTCTCAAGGAGTCAAGTTCAACTTAAATCACTCATGATGAAGACCCTTGACTTAAGTATGAATTAAGGACTTAAATTTTAGCATTAGATCACTCCTTATGAAGACACTACACCGGAGTATATAAAGACTCGAGTTTCAACATCAGATCACTCGTAATGAAGACACTAGACTGTAGTATGTAATATAAGAACTCAAGTTTGATCTTCAGATCACTCCTGATGAAGACTGTAGACTGGAGTACATAAAACTCACGCTTCAACATCAGATCATTCCTAATGAAAACACCAGACTGGAGTATATAAGTACTCTGCTTTTGGCGCTGGGTTATTTTTTTGAGGAAGACGCTAGACTTTTGTATTTTGAGGAGTTATGCTTCATCATTTCAAAGTTGATGATTTTCTTAACAGCGTTTACAATCAGTTACAACAGAACTACCTGAAGAAGTTTGTGAAGCTGCACTTTTGAATGACAACAAGAAAAAAAATCGCAATCCTAAAATATATCCAAGTATGTTAATATTTACATAAAACGTCTGACGGAGACAAAGTTAAACTTTCACTTGTACTCCGTATTGTATCTTCGTTGTTTTGTATCTTGTCGCTTAAAATGTATACGTCCACTTAAGGAACAGCGGTGGATTCATAAAATTGATGAAGAGGTGGCTTCTTTTAATAATATCCTTCCCCCCTTTTCCCCTAATTATCGATCTTTGATTGTCACTGTACCGTCAGCCAGTCCGTGATAGTTTGTTTTTTTTAGGTGAATCTAATCGTCCACACCTTAGCCACCTGGATCAAATCGAGAATTCCGACTACATTAACGCGTGTTTTGTTGACGTAAGTAGCTTTACGGAACATCTGAGTGAATATTTTTACAGCATTTATTATTGTTCCTGGGATATTTTAAAGCCAGTAAGGGAAACTGCACGACCACACTGCAGAAAACTATATTCGTATGGTGTTTAACCTATAAAAACTGATATCTTTATGAACATGTCGTGCGTTGATTTAGGGTTACCTTGGCAAGAATTATTTTATTGCCACCCAGACACCTTTAAAAGAAACCATTAACGACTTTTGGAGGATGGTTTGTCAATATAAGTCTTGCACCATCGTTATGCTGAATCAACTCAACGAAAACAACCAGGTCTGTGATGAATCGAAAGAAAAGGAATTTTGCATTGATTATATTGTGATTCATTAGGGTTGTAGCTTTCTCGATATACTGTCTCTAAATTTAATTTTTTTTGGATGACTTGATTTGCTTTGGTATTTATCAGCAATATCCAATGTTTTGGCCTACGCAACGAGCCAGAGCTCAATCATTTGGTAAAAGTACCGTCTTGTTGGATTCAGTTGTAACAAAAGATGACATTACCGTGAGAAAGTTTATTGTTTCGCCTACGATGGTGAGTTTTTGAGTCAGCATTAAGTTGACAAGATTTTATTTTGGGTTGATTCTTTTAGTTAAAATGGTGTTACATGTATGCATAAGACATAAGTAGCTACATGATGATTGACTGTTTAAGTTTGTATTTCTGATAGAAAACAATATGGACTAGAGTATCTAAAGACCACACTAGTTTAAAAATAACATCACTCGTCGAGAAGACGCCAGACTGGATTATTTAATGACACAGGTTTCAACATAAAATCACTACTAACAAAGGCACTAGAATGGAGTATATAAGAACTGAAGTTTTAACATCAGATCATTCTTGATTAAGACACTTGACTGGAGTGTAATAACTTTTAACATTTCCGATATTTTAAGACTAAATTATTTATTACATTTCCTATTTTTTGTTTCTTAGGACATTAAAAATGGTCGTATGGTCCACATGATTCACTACGTATCGTGGCCGGATCATGACGTTCCTAAAGATGTTCACAGTATGGTGGAAATTTTATCTGAAGTTGAAAATTCACAAAGAGCTGCTGATGTAAAGGGACCTGTCATTGTTGTGTGCAGGTAAACACGTGTCACTGGAATATTAGCAATTGATTAGCCCCGTTTCTTTGCTCTGTTTTGTTAAAATTCAGCGGTTTAAGTTCTGTGTGAAGATCTCTACAAGAAATTTGCTACAAACTCAAAAGTACCTATAATTTTATTTTTTCGCATCCAGTGATGGAGCAGGTCGATCTGGAACCTATATTGCTATCTCAAATCTTGTCGACCGAGTCAAAATTGTCCAAGCGATGGATGCCTTCCAATGTATCAAGCTGATCCGGAATAGACGCCCGCAGTTCGTCGAAACGGCGGTAAGCTTGTCTTTCTAATTCTCCTGTAGCCCCAATTGCACCAGCATCGAGTGCTATTCTCATTTATGAACTATGCAGCCTCTACTAAATAGACCATAAAAAATTTGTTGTTTTGACTTTATATATATCAACACTTTGACACATTTACGATCATCATATGTTGTATGGATATTGCCGGATTTCAACTTTAAAGTTCGTGCTTGTATGCGAACTTTGCTCTCAGTATCGTAGCCTAACTGCATGTTTGGTCCTGCTATGTAGGTCGTCTATGTAAATCATCAGCATTATTTCTTTCTTTAGAAATCTGTTGTGTAATAGTTAGTCAACATTATTTGCATATCAATACAAATTTGCCTGATGGCTACGCTAATGGCTGCTCGGCTGTTTTCGCTTCTGATTTTAGTTTGCCTTTTGAGAGTGGAAGCTTTTAGTTTGATAATAAATTTATGCCTGGATGGATAGGTGCTGATCCCCCCTGATATTTATTTTACTGAAGGTCTTTATATATGAGTTTTAATAGTTTTATCACTGCCGGCGTCACTGTCTGATAACCGTTAACGTGGACAATAGTTTCTAAACAGAATGTTTCTGGAAACTTACACATTGAATTTTGTTTAGCTCTACCAACCTTGGTGATGTACTTAGTTTTTTGATTATTTCTATAACATTTTTATTATTTAGGATCAATTCAAACTCTGCTACCGTGCAGTGAACTGCGTATTGGAGTTGTTCGACGACTACTCAAATTTCTCGAAAATAGGTGGAAGTTGAATTTTTATACTGTACAAATTTCTGGAAAATTTTTTAGATGGTTGCTGGAATGTTACATGTTCTGCAATTTTGTCTTCAATGAAAAAATAGAAATCAACATAAAAAACATTTAAATATTTACTTTAGTTTTAACGAGGAGAGTCCAAGTCAAGTATCGTTATATGTTTGTAGATGTAGATCGTCCAGGTTGGTAAAATCCTGAAAAAGACTGTTAGTGTTGATGTTGACTGACGTTTCGACAACGTTGACTCTAAAGATGACTACCGCTAAGGATGTCGAAACCTAAGTTAAAATCAACAACAGTCCTTTTCAGGACTCTACTAACCTGGACAATCTACATGTGTAAACATCTAGATTGTCCAGGTTGTTAGGAAACCTGATGAGAGTGAATAATTCTGATTAGGATTTAAAAACAATTTGGAATATAACATAAAATTATTAAGTTTAGCAGTGACGTAGCAAGTTCGGTCGTGTTATATAAATTTTTTTGTGTTCACTTAATGTAAAAACAATAGATTTCTAAAGAAATGAATAATGATAATGATCTAAAATATACATAGCACGACCAAATTTGAGGGCTGACTACGAATTTTGTCAATATTTTAAATAGTACAACATCAGTAATATTTTTCAATTGAATATATTAAATTGAGTACTAAGAACAAAAGTAATAAACAAAAAGCAAATCGAAATTAATGGCGAGTTCGAAACAAACAATCCATGTCGGCCGTTGCCTCAAATTTCCGCCTCTGAACGATAGTGTAAAAATTAAAACACTTCAAAGGACATTTCAGAACAAAAATCCAAATTTTGAAATAAAAGAGAGATTTGATTACTACATGTCAGTATTTTCCATCTAAAGATGATATGGGATGACTTAAGATGGAAATACATGCTGTAACATATTCACACAGATTTCCTTTTATCTCACAAGAAACTTTTCTCTTTTCCAAGACTTCAATATACAAGTACTCCAGTTTACATCACAGTTTGGGTAATCCAGAATTATGGCAACCATATTTAAGCGAATCATGGTCGGGTAGAGCGGACCTTCAAACACTCGAAGATGTAATCGAGCAGTGTTCTAGCTTTGCTTCTTTTTCTTGATTTGAATATTTGTTCTAAAATGTCGTATAAAATGTTTGACTACGAAAATTACCCGTCAAAAACCAATCCATCCATGCTGACTGTATTCTTCTACCCGTTGCTCTGTTTTATAGTTAAACATTTATTTTTGGAAGTCGTAAAGAAAACACAAATTTCTTTAAAAAACGATATTTCATTTCTCCCTTAATGGTTAGTTTTTAGATTTTATTTATTGGGATTCACATTGCTCCAGATATAGACACTTAGAATTTTTGAGAAACACACTAGCTGTAATAAGTTTTCTGTTTATCTTTTGGAAATATCCAATATTTGACCAATGCAAACAACCAAATGCAACAGATTTGGTAAACAGTGTTATTGGATTCAGTCGTGACAAAAAATGACATTGTTATCATGAATTCATTGTTTTGCTGTCTATTTTATGTAGACTTAAAATGTTGATGTAGAAAGCATTAAGTGGACAGGCTGACATGTATAGTAGATTTTTGTTTGTATTACTTCGTATTTTGTTTGTATTCTATCGAGTATTCACTCTATATGGATTATTTAAGGACTCAAGATTCTATATCATGACGGATTATTAAAACCTGATAATAAAATGTACAACGAGTGAAATAGTAATAAATGTTAATAATTAATAATACATATATGTTTATAATTTTTAAAGGACATCAATTAAAGTTGGGTGATACGCGTAATCAACTACGCGTCACAGAAAATTATGGCGCCCACCCGAAAAATAATCACGGTTTGGCAGAAATTTTACCTGAAGTGGAAGGTTTAAAAAGAACTGCTGAAGTCAAAGGAGCTGTCATTGTTGTGTGCAGGTCATGTATGTATATGGAGTGCGCTTTCATTTAACGTCTCACATAATCGCACGAATATTGGAGCTCTCCTTTCTTCAAGTACGTGGGAGGGGATGGTGGGAACTGTGCAACAAACTTTAATCCTTATAATTTGAAAGTCAATTTTAATTGAAACTGGCGTATTCTTAATTCGATCTATGTTATTATGATGGAAATTATTTTTTATTTCAGTGGTGTTTCTATTTGATATCTCTAATCTAGCAGATCGCGTTAATCTGTCCAAGTGGTAGATGTATTTCAGTGCATCTAATTGCTGCGTTGCTCTCTGGATCAGAGGTATGTAATCTCGTTTATAGCAAAAGTATAAGCGTAAAATTTTCTGCATGCAAGCAAGAATATGACTTTTTACAATCACGCGATTTTCCAAAATGTTGTACATAAAGATTGAAATTGTTAGTCTACGTATGTAAACTACATACAATCTTTCATCAATGAGATCTCCAATTCAGCAACCCGTTTTTCCAACTTTATCAATTCTTTCAGATGCAACAAGTCACATTGAAACATCGCAAGCGTAACTTTCGGTGAAACAGCGCACTTTGATTGGTTCAGAAACATTTTTCCCTGTTCTTTACTTTGTCATAATGGACCAGTAGTCCATTACATGTATGTTTTCAAATAAACGTAAACAAAATTGTGAAGCAAATAGCCAAACGCAAAAAAAAAACAAAACAAAAACCATATAAGAATGTGAGTTGAAGAAAGAACGCTTGTAAAGTGAGTTTTATTATCTGGACGACACAATTTCAAACGATTTATTTTTTAAGATAGTAGAGAGAGTCGTGCTTGGCGTAAATCAAATTTGGGTGATAAAAATAATGCCCAACATATTGCTTTAAGTTTAGCCAAAAGTATAGTAGTTTCAAAAATGGTATTTATTGTAACGTTTTGTCTTTACTTAAGACATCTTTAGACAAAAATGAATATTATTGCATTCTTAATAGGATTTGCTACTTATATGTAAATAATCATATTTACATAAAGTGCTAGAATGCAAAAGAAAACAGTGTCAAATACATTACATAAATTACGAAGTTAGGAAGCACAATAAATTGCAGATAAAAGGAATAGCGTGGAATAGACCTCTCTAGGACGTTAGGTGAATGCTTGTGATTAGGATGCTCTCATGAATGGAGAGTTTGTATGGATCGTGAGAAGAGAAAATTATTTTAAAGTCGTCAATATGGTGGTGTTTCCACATGTGTTTATGTGAGCAAAATTGCTGGATTACGTAGGGCAGGATATTGGTTACCTGTGAGGAGAGATATTCCCAAATGCTTTAAAAATCTTGTGTCTAAATGACGTTTGCTTTGACACACATACGATGCGTTGCAGCTGCCACACTTGAATAAATACACTAATGGAAAATTCACCCCTTCCGTTTACCGCAAACCTATACCCTCACTAACCTCTTCACTAACTTCCACAGCTTCATTACACTTAGTTAAAGATGTTCACTAGCCTCCTGTGTATTTAATCAAATCTCTCTCGAAAATTTTTCCACATAGAACTCTCATTTACAAAAAAAAAATTAATCGTCAAAAGCGGCTCCTTCCCGCATTTATGACCAAATGACACGTCGCTTTTTCATCAACACATCAATTCTAATAGAATACACTCCCCGAACAGCCGAACATGTTTAATTCGTCATACATTTATTATAGTGTAAGCCTGTAAAAGAAAAAGCTCAATTCAAGAGGGTGTCTTGGTTATTTTGGCGTTTATTAATTTTATTCAGTAACGATGACGTTGGAAGATTTTGGTTGTTTGTTAAGGGGTGTAAGGGTTAGGGTTAAGGTGTTCATGTATTGATCTATGCTAGTAAAGCTTTATTAATATAATAGTAAATTTTACTGTACAGTTTTTACTGTATTGTTGTATTCAGGGCCTAAAATTTTGCTAATGACTGTCAGAAAAATTGAATTTACTGTTGGTAAAGTTGATAATCAAAAACTTAAAATACGTTATGGGAGCAATATAATTTTTCGTCATCGAGCACTTGAAGTCATTAACCTGTTTTGCCGTGTTTGCCCACATTAGATGCATTATTTGTGCTTCGTTGCTTCGTATAAACAGAGGTAATTCTTTAAAATATCAAAAACTTTATCTTGTATAACATTACTTCGTCAAACAATCCACGGGATCAAAATTTCCTAACACATTTAAAGTATTATTGTTGATTCGTAAAGGGCAGGATTTGACGCAAAACAAATTCTATAAAATGTTGAATAGCTGGGGCAGATGGCGTAAGTGTTTGAATATACTCAATATGGCACTGTACATTTGAGGAAGCCGACAGCCTTGGCCAGCATTTGCAAGTAAAACTTTGCGAAAGCCACAACTCTTTTGTTCGTCTGACTTGAACGTATCTTAATCTTTCTCTGTTTGTTTAAGGTGTATTTCTGCAGTCGCCTTATTGTGTCAGTTTTTCAATTAATAAAAGAACAAAGGTAAGATGTGATGTAGTTCATACTAAAACAGAAGTTTCTTTAACTTCGATGCTATGTTAACATTTAATACTGCAAATTATTTCTTCGACTGAGTTTGGCAAATAAGTGTTAATACAAACACCGCACAACATCCGCCAGCAACGATTTCATTCTTATAGTAAATGGAGAGACTTTTTCATTTACTACAATACCTCCATGCTTGATGTAGGATTCGGGACAGGTTATCACATTCATATTTTCATTCATATATTATCATATTTTTCGCCCAAATCTCTCAACTACATCAAAAACAAACCCTATTCCAGTGTTCTGTAAATAATTTTGTCCTTCAGCAGCACCTGCGAAAGATTTAAAATAAATCCGCTTGAGATTTTCAATTCTTATGGAGTATTCGTTGTCATCAAGTACTCCACCATTAACTGCAAACAAAGGAGTAACGCCAAGCTTTAAAAAATGTAAAAAGTTGCAAAATATTTCCACGATTTTCTGTGATATTTCTGTAAATTTTTATAAAAGAATTTAAGCAATCTCAAGATAACGTTGAAACCCAAAACTTCTTAGCTGCCCTTAATATCGATGTTCATTTATTTCATGAGCTCTTCCTCATCTAACAACCTTTTCAACATTATTTTTTGGTCATTATCTTTCAAAATTTTTAATTTATGTAGTTCATTTTTTGTAAGTTTTTGAATTTGTAAACTGCGCAATTTAGCTGTTTTATAGCTGCTAATGTGTTTAATTCGATGAATTAAAAATTTGAATGAAAATCCAATACGGGTATAGCTATAGAGACAATATGGGTATAGCTGTACAGCTATAGATGCTGCGTTACAAGAAATTTTAAAGTACTTTATGATTTCATGGGTTTTTTACATGTATCATGACATAACGGGAAATTGAAATAAAATAGCTAATGGGAAGCTCTGCATGCACAAATGTTATTTTCATACTCAGATAAGGAATTTTAACATCATCCTCGGTTTTTAATCTATTGTATCTAAGATAAATGATCTGTATTGACTTTAATTTGATTTCGCTTTCTTCGTTTCCTTAGCGCTATCCACTAAAAAGCATTTTTTTCATCGTTCAATAAATCTCTTAAAACACAAGAAGTTGAAATTTTGACTGAACCGAGTAAGAAGAATAGAGCATAAATTGAAAGAAAACCAAGTTTCATTATTTTAAAAAAATTAAAACCACTCATATATATAACAGCTACAGGGGCTACCATTGAGAGAGCCAACATACAGCCATATGAGACTAACTCAATCAATTTCTGAACAGTTTTTCTCGCTACACAATTTTTCTGAAATGAATTTTTTAGATAATGCTCATATATTGCTCAAAAATGCGTTTTTATCGTGATCTGTTTGCGTCACAGATGTAATTGTGACGTAGTCATTGTTGATCTAAATATAAATTTAAAGTCTTCTGTGATAACATATGTACATTCAACAATCGATTATAATTTAGAACATTACTGTACAGAGCTTAACGTACTTCAAGGATTTGACTGGACTTCGTCAAGTCTTTTGACATAACGGAAAATTGAAATGAAAGAATGGAAAATAGTGCACGATTGTTATTTTAAGACTCAGAGTGAGAATTATTATTACTGTAATATAGTCTAATGTCCCTAATCCATTATATCTAAAATAAATGATATTCATTTAATTTATCATGATATGTAGTAATATTTTATATTTTGCATTAATGTAGAATATTTGATTATTTTTTAATGTATTGCTGAACAGAGCAACAATATCATTGACAGAGCCATCCATTAGCGGATCCAGCGTTACTTAAAATAAATTATAGCTGCTAAATTTTAATTTCACAGTTTTTTGAGAAAAATGCTATTGGATTCAAAATTCTAAAGAATATAATTTTACGAACGGACTTGTCCATACTGAAGGTGCTTATAGAAATGTTAATATATTCCAAATTGTGCTGTGTAATTAATTTTGACTTACCCTAGATCCGCCACTGGAGCCATCTGATACACACTTTTGCTAGACTGGATTTTTTAGATAATGTACATATACTGCCCAAAACATGTTTTTATCGCTGTCTGCTTGCATTAAAGATGTAATTGTAATGTAGTCATTGTCGATCTAAATAAAAATTCATTGTTTTCTGTAATACATCCAGCAATCGATTACAATTTAGAGCTTTACTGTTTATCCTTGGATCTAAGTAATGATGAGTTTAATGATATGGTGGTTATTGTGGCTGTCATTTGGTCAAGGATTCACAATGAAAATTGGTTGGAATGAAGAACTTGAGTTTTGTGAGGAAGAATGGAAAAAATTTGTCGCGGACAAAATTGAAATCGATTCGAAATGCAACAATACTCGTACACGTTGTTGTGTTGAGGAGAAGAAATATCTTTTGGAGCGATTTAAAATGTTTAGTGAAATATGTCCACTTGAAGGTAAAATAAACAACAGTTTTTCCATAAAGAACATTAACTTATGTACTTAGCAAACATGGACTTAGCAAACAATCACAACACTTATGTGACAGAGGTACTGCTTCATTTAAAAAACGGTAATTGGCACCGTGTTCTTTGAAAGTGCATCAAAGTGAGGTATAATCCCCTGAAAATGTTAAAGTACTTAACTGATTTTCTTACACTAGCCTTACAGCATGAACGAAGCATAATCTCTCGCTCATTGTTCATATGTTTAGTTACAACAACAAAACAATATGACAGTACAGCCAAAATACATGCAGTTATATAATATCGTCTGTAGTTTTTGTGTATTGAGTTTTACGGATGACTGTCGATTTGATGCGAGTTGTTTACAATATTTTGTTGCGAAATGAGGCTCTTTTTCTACTTTTTCTTCTTCTTTGGACAAAAAGTTAAAGACAACTTAATTTTATTTAGGGACATGTGGATGTAGCCCGATTGTTATGAACGTTACCACCATAGAACGACGATATTTTAATTATAATGATTTCGTAAATTGGAAAGAACCAGTAAATTTCACATGTTCACATGAGTACATAAATGAAACAATAGAAAAGTCATATCTTAAACCTTCTGCTAGCTTTGGAATCGGACAACACAAAATCCCTTACAAGTATGTTTTATACGGTGTAAAAAATCACACTTGTTATGTTGTCATCAACGTGAACATAAAACGACAAGGTACATGCAAGGCAGTTCATTTTAGTTTCTTCTGTGTCAGTTTAATTTATAGTGCATCATTGTGATTATAGTGTTTGTATTTAACTTTGGTCAAATCCATACGGCACTTTGACCTATATTTAATTCATCTTCTCATAGAAATTTTTGCAATTGCAAAACTAATTGAATACACCCCGGAAAAGTCGAACATGTTTAATTCGTCATACATTTATTATAATAGATAGATAATTTTATTTTAACACGCTTACCATTGTCAGCATACAATTTGATTTCAAAATGGGGCGTGTGCAAAAATGAAAATACAATAGAATAGTGAACTACTTACAATTTACGATACACAGACACTAAAATGTACATTAAATGAAGTATAGCGTTAGAAATATTTACAATTAGTTGAGTACATATTTGTTTTGGGAAAGTGGGAAGCGATTTTTTCTTGAAAGGTCGCTAGAGAACTAATTTCTTTAAGTTCATTTGGCAATGAGTTCCAGACTTGAGGCTTTTTTTCATGCTATTGGTTCGTGGCTGAGGTAAGCATAGTGTTTTTTAAAACCACAATGTTGATAATCATTTGATTCGCTTATAATTTTGGATCCATGTTGTTAAGCAATTTGAACATGAGCTTTGCTTTACTTTTTGCCTTTGAATATCAAGAGACTCCTCTCAAAGCTCAAAGCAATTTCGTGATCAACAACATTACTCATGTTTGCGATGATTCTAGCAGCTCGATTTTGAAGTTTTGTTAAATTTTTTCCGGGGTGAAGTAAAACATGTCACTTACGTGATTTTGCGTACTGTAATGCTATTGATATTTTTAAGTATGTACATGAAGAATTCATTGTGAGCATAGATATGTATAATAAAGCCAAAGTAATCAGGTGCCCATATTGTTATCACCTAATTACTAGGTCCCTTTTGAGGAACGAAAACAAACTTTAATTTACGAGAGAGCTTTAATAACGACGTATTTCTGTTATTTTTTGGAACTTAAAGCCATGTGTAATGCATAAAACATGCTGAAAATATTTTAACTTGATAGAAGCGGTAGATTTTGTCTTCACGCTTATAAAGTCTATGATTTTTTTGCATTTTTACTTACATTTTACTTAAGCTCATTTTATACACAAAACACATTTTGAAAATGCTGTTAGTTAAAAATTCTAAACAATATTTAAGACCAAAATTCTCGCAATAGGATGTGGTTAAAGTATTTTGGAAATATATTTTAGTGATGCATTCTGACCTACCTAGATCCGCTACCTGTCCTCCGTCCATCTAGGATCGGAAGCTCCAGAAATTTTTGAAGGGGACTCAAAAATGTCACTTGCATATTGTACGTACTGTGTAATGCTACTGAAATTTTCAAGTTATGTGCACAAAGAATTCATTGTGGGCGTTGGCGTCAATTCTGCGATAATTGGTATTCATATATTCTGTTATGCCTGGTTGATTTCTTTTGAAAGTTAAATTGTTTTGAAGAGAAATTACCCAGGCATAGCAAAATATATGAATATGGTCCCCCCTATTAACACAAGATTGACGCCAACGTCTCCAACAGAGATGTTGCGGAGACGACTCACCTCTTGTTTCCCTCCTTGATGCCCACACTATGTATAGGATATACCTGATGTCTATTTGTTGTTACTTGTTTGTATATGTCATTAGACAAAATAAAACGTCTATCTTCATATTTATGGAATGTCATAATTAATCAACGAATCCTGGCACGTACAAAAATGTTTGGTAATTTCTGTCTTATATACATCCAAGTGCATATAGTACTTTAATTTACATGCGTAAGATATTTATTTATTGACCGTTATTCTGGAATATTGTCAGAAGTAATTCACTTCGCTTTAAGAAGTCTCTATTTTCAGAAGTTAATCTCACATTTTTCATATATTGTACTGCATAAAGTATTGTCTTAAGTGACATATTGTCTCATTTTCATTTCTATCTTTTGATTTGGATTTGCGTACAAGGGCATTTCTATGTTTGTATAAATGTTGTAAAATGTCGTGTTTGGGTTAGTATTGCAGGCATTTAAGGTTCTATAACCTTTAAAATCTACAACTTTTGTATTGTATAGGCTCAGTGACGTGCTTTGGTGAAAAAATAACAAACGCTAGCTGTCCTAACAATCAATACATGGTCATAAAAAAGGCAGAATATCGTGGATTGAATGAAGGAAATGTTTGTGGTTCAAGTTACAATTACAGTTGTAGCTTCGATGTTACATGCCATTTAAAAAGACGCTGTGATGGTCAACGGGTGTGTAATATAAGTGTCGATGATAATCTCTTCCCTTCCAATATTTGTGTTGGCCTGAACAAGTATCTTTACTTTGAATATCAATGTAACGACACCATGACGTCATTGGATGATATCTGCTACGGTAAATACATTATGTAATCATGCATGGACAGATGAAATGACACGCAACAAATTTAAGCCTTGTTTTTTCTTTCTAGATACGACTGGATTTTTCTTGAAACATGTCGAAACTGGAAAGTGTATTTATGATACAGAAAAATACAGTCAACAGCAGGAACAAGAACTCTTCGCTTTTTGGAACTTTCCCACAACTGTCTTCATCCTGCATCTCAGTTTAAATTCTTAGATAACAGCGCCATATTGAAGTTGAATGTACCAGGTTGTCTTCAAGGAGTTTATAAGACTGGAAATGGTTATCGTCTTGATATGTTGTATATCCACACTGATACGCGCAACATTAATGACGCTGCTTGTGTCAACAACAATGCTGTAAAACAAACCTCTTGGGGAGGTCTACAAATACGGTACGACAGAGTTGGAAACCAATCTCGATGTTTAAGACCTCGTACTTCTAAAGAACTACGAGACAATGAAGGAGTTGATCTTTATTTGAAAATGGCTAGTTGTAAGTCTGCACAAAAAAGGAATTTCATTTCGGTAAGGGTTATTTTGTTGTTAATTCATATTTCGGTCCACCAAAATTCAAAACACATCAAAATATTTTAAATATTATTGAAGAACATGGTAAGTCAGCTACGGAAAACATGAGAAATCAGCTCAGCACACAAGAAACAGTCATATTGGTATTCAAAGAGAAGGAACTTCATTAAATAAAAATAATTTTTATTGGTACATCAACATGTCGGCTATGATGTCAGGTGGCAATGTTCTATAGTCTTGTTTTTTTTGTGATTTAATTAATACAATAGAAGAATCCGATCTTCTATAGTCTTTCTAATGCAATTCCGATTTCGGTGTTTTGTATTTTTACTTGAAATCGCTGTGCGAATTTAGGGAGCTAGTGGCTTTCGCACAAACGTCCGTTATTTTCTCATTTTCTGCGCGTCAGTATCAATACGCTTACAGTGATAAACTTTAAAAAAAACAAAAATTTTACATACGCAAGTGTTACTTATCATTGTAGATTGAATTTCTCGAACATTTGTTGTTTTTTTTCATTAATCAACAGCTTTTAGAAATAATGTCCCACAGTCATTTAAAATAAAATTTCTTTTTCTTGCAGGTTCAATAGCGTGTTTTCGACAAAAGATGACGGACGTCTGTTGTCCCAAAAGTCAATACATGACCATCAAAAGTGCATCATACCGCGGATTGACTGGAAGTAATGTTTGTGGGTCAAGTTATGATTACAGCTGTAGTGTCGATGTCACGTGTCATCTGAAGAGACACTGTGATGGCAAACGAGAGTGTATTGTCATTGTTAATGATAATCTCTTTCCTTTAAACATTTGTCCTGGTTTGAATAAGTATCTTTATTTTGAATATCAATGCAGCACCACATCGTTTGTTGAAATTTGTTACCGTAAGTTTACTTACATTAATTTTCATTTTTACAATTTGTTAAAAATTTGATGTTGATGTTGATGAATACTTTAATTAATTTAATTATACAGTAATTTCTAGCTAAATTATGTTAGAATAAATCATGTATTTCAGAAACAGCTTTCTCAAATACAATTTCATTCCAAAGGCAGCATCAGAGAATATATATATAATATATTAATCCTAACACGGTTTAATATGCACATGAAAAACATGTGACTTGGACGAGATTTGAACTCGCACCTTCGGGATACTAGTCCGCCGCTACACCATTGAGCTACCAAGCCCACAGGTGTGGGGACAGTCAAATCTGAAAACTGCGTGACTCGTCTCCGATCCCTGGGCTTGGTAGCTCAACAGGTAGACGACGGACTAAAATATCGAGTGCGAGTTCAAATCTCGTCCAAGTCACATGTTTTTCATAGTATATTAGAGCAAGTTTTAATACTCATCTAATTAAGATAAAGCGTTGAACCTTTCGACTCAGAGCAAAATTTTCATTTTGTTTGCAAATTTGAAAAAGATTGTCGTTACAGATAATGCTGTTTCCCCCTCAAAACATTGAAAGACAACGTTTATAAAGTATGTTTCATGCAGTGCGGTGTTTTGAAATTAAATGTAGATGTGATCTTTGCTTTGTTGGACAATTTAAGCAATTGTCATGAACCTGAAAAATTCAGGTGATTCAGGGATTCGAACCCATAACCTCTGCGGTGCCGGTGCATTGCTCTGACCAACTGAGCTATGAAGTCACAAAGTGGTGAGCAGGTCAATTTTGTTGGGCTGTTGTTTTCTCATGAAAGATGTCATATGAAAATGTTTCCTGCAGTGCGGTGTTTGAAATTAAATGTAGATATGTCTTCACTTGCTTTGTTGAATTTTTTTTTTGTCGAATTTTTGGTTCATTGAGACAATTTGGCATTGTCAACAAAGTGGATCATAGCACATTTAGTTTATAATGTTTGTTCTCTAATAATTTTTTAGTTGAAACGGCATACCTGTAAATTCAATATTCCCAAACCAAGTTGTAAATGTTATCACGAAGTATGATGGTAACACACAATCTGTGAGGTTCCTTAGATAAGACTGACATTTGCATTACAATTTGGTTTCCTGCAGCTGACTCTATCAAAATATGGACATCAAGCAAGGCGATCAAATTTTTTATCTGGAGAGTTATCTTGTAACAACCAAGCAAAATATCTTTCTCAATGCGTTATCACAACGAAAGAGAAATGTTCCCATCATTCATTATTAAAATGTAAGTATAGACTTACATCTATCATCATGACTTTCATCTTCCATCATCCTATCATCATTTACCTCTATCATTTCATCTATCCTTTTTATCCTTTATCATCATTGCACCTCATCATCATCTATCTTACCATTTATCCACCATCTATCATCATTTATCTCCATGACATTCTATCATCATGACTTACCCATCCCTATCATCATTGTTTATCTATCATCATGATTACCTCTATCATTTACATCTATCATCCACTTACATCTATCATCATTACTTACATCTATCACCATGACTTACCTATATCATGACTTATCTTTCATCCTGACTCTATCATCATGACATCTATCATGACACATCTATCATCATTACTTATCTATCATCATTACTTACATCTATCACCATGACTTATCACATCATGACTTACCTCTTTCATCCTGACTTACCTCTATCATCATGGCTTATCTCTATGTGAATGTTTTTTCATAGGTCATATCTGTGCCAGGCCGTTGTTAAACGACACAAAAAAATTCCCTGACTCATTGTTTTCCGCTTCAAAGGCAATAAATTTGCACAATGCCGCCAATGCAAGAATATCCAGTGGCAGATCGTGATGTGCTCCTACTGCTGATGGAAATCACTATCTTCAAATAAGCTTTGAAAAACTTTATGCTATTAACTGCGTTGCAATTTTTGGAGACACAACAACCTTAAGTTGGGTGACAAAATATCACATTAACACCACTTCTGATTTAATAAACTGGGAGTCAGTATCTAATCAGAATTCACAAAAAGTAAAGTGGAGTTAGAGTATTTTTGAAACTGATTTTGCAATGTTATGATAAAATTTTTCACATGCTAATGCGACTGCTGAATTGTAGGATTTAACGATTTTTCAGGTTTTCAAAGGAAACAAAAACGCTTAAAAAGACGCTGCTATATCAAACATCAAAGGAGGTACAAGGACGAGAGCTTTACGACTTATTCCAGTGACCTACATCAATCGACCCTGCATAAGGCTAGAACTTTGCGGTGGAGGTAAGAACTTTATTAAAATTAAGAACAGTGGCGTGGCCTGGGAAAGGAACTGGAGGAGCTTGTCTCCCCCCAGTTATTTTAATGAACAATTTTGTAATTGAAGGATGAAATGAAATAGATTTCAAACAGCAATAAAAAGATTTGCTTCCTGTTAACAGGTACATAGCAAAGTATAGTAAACAGCAGTCGTCAATCATTGTTATTTGTAAGATGGACTTGAATACACTTGCTAACACATCTAACAAAATGCTGCCATTCTAAAAACGTGTGGCTTTTAGATTGTTATAAATCCTGCCTGTGAGAAATAGAAACAACACAAAGTCAAACATTTCTTTAAGGGAGCATGCCTCTGAGCCCCCATTGAAGTCTCACACATTTGACGTTTACATTGTCCCTCTTAGTCTAAACAACCTGGTGACGCCACTTATTGAGAACTATGTTATACTGCAAAGCTAGTAGTGTAAGCTAAATTCTTTTGATCATCCAACAACAAATACGACTAAAATTATCTTTTAATTTTGAACTTTTTCCCATATTGTAAAGTTTTCAGCTGCGAGTTATGATTCGTAACGTTTTAGAGCTTTTAAGCCGTTTTGGACTCTTGCAAAGTATTTTTTCCCCAATTTCTTTGCTTTTGATTAAACCAAAGTGCCGGCAAATTAGAAATTTTTTTTAACCTTGCTCCATCCTCCCATGTACTTCTTAGATATTTGTGAATGTTTATGAGTTTATTTGTTTATGAATATGTGTTTATTGCAAAAATTGAAAGTTACATAATTGTTCATAAAAGCAGAGGTGAAACCAGAACGTTAGTTTAGATCATGTTAACTCTCTTTTAAGATTCTACCTTTCTTTTAAGATTAGTACTGAAATAAATAATGGAATGGATTGTTAAAATCTTGAGAATGATAATTTTCATTACAGCAGAACGTTATATAGTAAAATCATTGTTTACGCTTTATTTACATTTAATTAGTGCACTTGAAAAGCAAATATAAAAGGGTGTATCAAAAAAGAAGACCTTTTGAAATTAACGAATTGTAATAATTTCAATGCCTATCACGTAAATTGCAATACCATGGGTACATTCAAACAGCAAAACATGCACAAGTATGCACCAGTATGATTTGCATAGTCCTTAGGCACTGAAATCTTACAATAGGTTAATTTTAAAGATCTTCTTTTGTTATACATCCTGTATATCAAAATAGATCTTTCTATCTTGTTGTAGAATTGCTTCCGAGCAGCCCAACAGGTCTCAATATCACTTACAGTGTGTCAAGATACGTTATAATATCGTGGATGGATCCCCAAAACATTGCAGTGACTCCCGGCGCAGATGTTGTAAATCCTTTGACAAAGTTTAGGTTCATATTGAGAAATCAAAGGAAGGTCATTTTAAACAAAACTGAGCCATCTAACGTTGCTAAGCCTTACATGTTGAGCAATCTTATTCCTAACACAATGTACACAGTAGTTGTAACTGCTGGAAATTCTGAATGTTTTGGAGATGCAGCGAATGTTTCTTTTAAGACAAAAGAAGATGGTAAGATTTTATTTCATCCTATTGTGTTCTTCGTTTTATGTGTGTGCATCATTTCAAACATAGCTAGGAGAGAAAGAAATCGTATGCTACTTAAATGTTAAAAATAAAGACGTTTTTACTCGTTAAAATTTCATTGTGTAAGTGAACGTGGAATATTTTCCCCGATTATTATTTGTGGATTCTGGCCATGACTAACTCAACGAAGCAAACTGCCCCATTCCATTTCTTATAATTCATAAGTTATAAAAAGTATGAAAACGTTCGTAGAAGGCAAGCCACGTATTGATATAGGTAATTACTCTAACGTGTCTTTGTATTTATTATTACCACCACGAGCAGCGAGCTACCAAACGACAAATCTTCCTTCTAACCATCATATGTTTTTATGGCTATCAATGCCATTCCAATTTTCAAAGACGGCTGTTAGCTCTTAATTGGCTAGGATTATTTTCTGACATTTTCTTTCTTCTTCTTCAAAAATGCTCGATAGGAAGTAAAATACTCTCGATAACAGTGTCTCTATAACAAATATTCTTCTTGTTGGGATCAGGTTGAAAATTTTTACCTGAAAAAAACATATCTGCTCAGTGCTTCAATGACCAGACACTTTGCTCGCAATACCTATCGTAACCAGTCCATGTGTTTGGAGTTACTTTTTTCTCTTGACATCTTTCAACTCTTGTTCTTCAGTATTTGATCATGATATGGGAATAATTATCGCTATTCTGGTCTTTTATAAGTTTTATCATATCTACCTTCCTCACTTTATTTGAAGTTTCCATGGCAGCACGCAGACGTTTCTTCTATTTCATTGCGATAACACGGTGTATCCTGTAGAACGCCTTCTGTGCTTCTTTCGAGTTTCGGTTCTTTTCCCTCTTACATTCTAACTTGTTTTACTCTGTCAGAATGTTTTCATTTACAAAACAAAACGACGCAGTAAAACAATGTATTTCACTTGTCGGACGTATGTGTAACTATTTGCACATATAGACAATTTTTGACTTACAATTTAAATTTGTTCTTAAAACATGGAATGGTGAGAAAACCATGATGATCATCAAAATATCAGATACGACCTTACACGTTTACAGTACTGTATTTACCGTAAAACTGAAATGAGCTTACTTCAGTTGTCAAAATAAACGTTTGATTCAATGTTTTTTCTTGAATACGACTATACAACATGATGCGAAATTTTAACTGTCTTTTTATGTAGTTCCTGATGGGCCTCCTCTAAATATAAGAATCTCTGTCGTCAGCAGTTCATCGTTATCAGTCACGTGGAAGCCACCTGATAAAAGCAAGAGAAACGGGAAAATTGTCAATTACACTGTTTGTATAACACCTAGTGAGAGCTTCAAATGTTCAGAAACCTTTACTACCGAATATCAAAGCTTTATCATAAATGAGTTGAAACCAGCGACGACGTACTATGTGTGGGTTTTGGCAAGTACAAAAATTCGTTTTGGAAATTACAGTGAAAAGCAAATGGCCATAACAAATGGACGTACGTTTTCATTTAGAAATCTTCTCTTGCTTTGTGTAACTGTTACTACTTAATGGAGGGAGGTTGTGCACTTTAAAATAGGTTTTGTATTTTTAGTGCCTCCGACAGGGACGTTCAACCCGTCGGAAAAAACTTTGACATTTTCTTTAGAAATTCCTACGGTTAAATATGAGTAAGTTATAGTACGTATGTTCTTAGATCATTTATTTTGAGCCTATAAACCCTAGGTTCAGCACATTTACTTACTTAATGGAAATAACACAAGAAGCAGTCAGATTTTATAACTCTTTGATGCATAAATATTTAAACTTAAAGGCTTATAATTGTGCATGGTTAATCTTGACTCTCAGAAAAGACGAATAACGAAAATACCTGCTGCTAGGGATATTTTATTTTTTCTTATTCTGCAACCTGGATCGAGGTGCAATATATAGCAATTCCTGGTTGTCCTCAGTACTTAGCCATATTAATCTTGGCTATTAGGATAGTCAGTCAACTTTGTTCATGATCTTTTTTTTAATTTAAAAAATAAATTTTAAACTCAAATGCTATCGTTGTTTGAACCATTGATCTTTTTGGTGTCTTTTTTTGCAATACGCTTCCCATGGAAAATATGTATATTTTTTTATTTCAGGTACTTATTCGTAATTGCCATGCAAGGTGACAGACATAATCTTCCATCGCCTTTAACATTAAATGTTGAAGACTTAGAAACATATTCGACTCCTTCACCACCAAACCTTTAAGTTGCTGCGGTACTTAAGACAAGTAGTGGTGGTATTTTCGTGTTTATACTTGGTGATGGCTCAAATTCAAGTATTTCGGGAACACGAGGTCGTCGTTCTCCCGAAAGAGTTTATTATAACGCTCCTCTAAAACCAATACTACTTATCGAATTTTCCAGCGTGTGGTGATAAATGATCAGGTAATTGCTTAAATTTTTTTTTAATAACTTCTTTTTGGGTTTTTTTTTATCAAAATTTAATGCACTTCTTATCAGGGTGATTTTTATTCCACTGAATGGAGTCCTTCAGCAAGAACTGCTTCAGAGCTACTTCCGCTTCCAGGTGAGTTTAAGAGTATGGCTTTATTAATAGTCGAAGCATAACTTTAAACGAAATCGCGGAGAAAAATTGCCAAATGGACAGTGGAAATTTTTTTTCAATTTTTTCCAATAAAATAACTGTTTTTATATAAATGAATTCGCTGGATTCAGAAGCATTCTTTCTATGATGTGCAAATTTGAAGTTCGATATGGAAAAATCTGAACACTGCTTATTTTCAATCGTGTGGTGATAGTGCATGCAATATTGAAAGGCATGTGTCTTTCTCTCTGTTTTTTTCTCTCTTAGGCGATAGTAAAGATGATGATAACAATGATAACAACGTAACTGCAATTGCTGCAGCTTCTGCAGCTGCTTTTGTTTTCACTATCGTCTTTGTGGTGCTAATAACTCTTTGGAGAAGGTAGGAGGAGTTTAAAATGAACAGTAAAGTCGACTGACAGCATTAGTGTGAGAGGTGAATGTTTGACACTTTCACATGCAATTTTTCACTTCTTGCAATTGATCTTACGTGTTTATATAACTAGCTTAGAAACACTGCAAATGCTTTTTTTATCTTACATATCAGACTCTTCTTCACAATTGCGCATCATATATTGTCCCATCTTTCTCAGAGTAACAAGAGAAATTATCAAATACAATTGAGCATTAAATATGTTTGCAAGATTTTACCAAACTTCCTTTTAAGAGATTTAGAAACCTGCTGAATATATGCACAAACAAATGACAACTCTTAGTTTTTGCACTATTTGACAATGTCTGAGGATATTGTTTTGGTTGTAATAAAAGAGAACGCATGAAGCATTTTCTGTTTTAAAAAATGGCAAGCACTGTTTTGTAAGATAAAAAGGAGCATGATACGCTTAAGGAAATTTTGTACTAAGAAGTACAAGCAGGCCAAACTTTGCGTACAAAGAAGGACGAACAATCAACTCGTGGGTACTCTACTACTACTGTCTTCTGCTAATGATTGTATATTTTTCTAGAAGACGTGCTATTGTTCAAGAGCCTAAATCGCATTTGCAATCAGAACATGAGGATAGGAATGGACAAGAGCTGTCCGTTAGAAACGACGCGTTCTAACTGAGAACAAAAAACATGGAGGCGTTCTAACTGAGAACAAAAAACATGGAGGAATTGAGCCTCGAATTTGAGGTAATGTGTTTTATGTGTTCTCTTCTACAGATTTGAAATCCTTAGCGGACTAAAAATTCAGTCAAATTTCTCATAGTATATATGCTATTATGAGTAGTTTAGCATCTTCCGCTCAATCTAACATTAAAAATAAGCAAAAAATTCACGAAGGTTCGAAGCTGGAACGAGGTGATAAAAATGAAATTTGTTGTCTTGAAATGAAAGTTTGAGTCTTGGCTTGCAAAGTGCGGAGATTTTAAAAAGGAGTACGTCCGCCGCACTGATAGGTAAACTTAGGTGGTTTTCTTTTTAACTCGTGCACGGCTGTTTCATGCACAACCGAAAACAATTATATACGAGATTAGATTGTGTATTCATACCTATGCTTGAACATTAGATCCTTACTTGTTAAACTACGCAAACCAAATGTATGAGGATTCCCGTTTCAGTAGCTATGAGTTTAACACACTTGTTCAGTTTTGTATTTGCTTACTATTAAAATTTGCAGGACTTACCAAATGGTCAGAAATGCAACTGGGTTATTGCCAAAAGTCCTATGAATTCTGCCAAAAATCGATATGGAAACGCAGTCACGTGTAAGATTATATTGACTCGAAAACCATACAATACTGACAAAGTTGTTGTGGAAACACTGTCATGTGTCAGATTATTGACACAGAGTCCTTACAATACCCACAATAATGCTTTTAAAACACCATCACATGCAAAAATGTTTGGCCTAAATACCTTTCAAAATTAGGAAAGACAGCTAGCCGGCTATGTAAATTTCAGATCATCATCATTATATTTATTTCTTTAGAATTTTGTTGTTTTCGAATTAAAGATGAACGTAAAAAATTTTACACAGCCGGACTAAATAATCGTGCTGGCTCACCCCTCCTTACAATCACTAAATGCAGTGGCATGATAGAGATTTTTCCGTGGAGAAATTGTAACACTAACAAAACCTGATGGGGAAACAAAATCCCAATTTACGTTGCAAACCACTGAACAAAATAATATCAATGAGAAAGTGATATGTGGGAATGTAATTGTTATGTAAAAGAAAGGAAAATGTCAAAAACGAAAATTGTGTGTTCGAAACGTTATTTTGTCTCTTCTAGTCGACCATTCTCGTGTGATACTCTCTGGTGATGAAAAATCTGACTATATCAACGCTTCTTTTGTCGACGTAAGTTTCATTGAAAACAGTTTTTTGCTCGCAACATCGTCGACAGTTTACGTTAAAGATTCGCTCTTTTTTTCAATTTATACATCCTTGAACATGTTTTTGGATGTAGAGTGTCCAGTTTAGTAGAGTCCTGAGAACGACTTGTGTTGTTGATGTTGATTCGTTGACTCTGAAGATGACTACCTCTAAGGTTGTCGAAACGTCAGTCAACATCAACAATAACAGTCCTTTTCAGGACTACACTAACCTAGAAGATCTGCATCCACAAACAGGTTACGATACTCCTGGGTTCAAACCATTTACTTTATAAATCCTTTATTAACTTTGTAGGGGAAATGTGAGAAGTACTACATTGCGACCCAAGGTATTTTATTAGTTTAAAATTTAATCAATATGTTGCCGTCGACGAATTTTCAACGTGTTTGGATTGATGGCGCGTGATACAACTCCCAGGGGCGGATCTAGAGTATGTCAAATCCGTTGCGCGACTGATGTTTGAAATTCAAAAATTACCTATTCATATTAATTAAAAAATCACTAATTATTCTTTATTATCGCATTTACTTCGTGATAAAAATCCAGCTTTATTTATTATTGAAAACTAATGACTAATCCAATGAATATCTCGTTGGTAACCAGATCAGTTGAATTTTAATTGACCTGGAATAACCGACTGATAAGCGGGGTGGCATGACTGGTTCGACGGATAAAGGAGTCAATGAACGCCAAAACGCTTATTTTATTGGTCAATGGCAAGATCAGTGGACAGTCTGGAATGGTCTGGACCGATAAGAGGGGTGGCCGGACGTATAAGGGAGTCCAATTGCTATCTTACAATTGGTTCAGTTGAATTTTTGTTTTATTGTGATTGGTTTGACGGATTTCGACTGATAGCCAACTGAACAAACATAGTCAAGCTCACTGTCTGAATTGAATGTTTGTCGTTTCATAGTAATTTTGATAAGCATGATAGAAACTAAACTACAATCAGACGGATTTATGGAAATCTTTTACAAATTAATATATTGACATGAATGCTGCTGTCCAAACTGTAAATTTTTTGAAGAGGGTGAAAAATTTATGGATAAATTGCAAATGTTCCAGAAATTGTTCGCATTGTGTCATTTAGCAATACATCTAACTTATTGACGTGTTTAGAGCGAGACCAAATCGGAGAACAATGTTCTGCAACACTGTATGATAGGGCAAGAGATGATGTCCTACGTACCGTTGGACTGGCGCCCCACGATGTTCCTGCCAGTTTGTTAATTATGCCATTTCGTTTTCACAGTTTTGTGGCAGTGTTTTCAATGTGCTGTTTGTATGTTAGCGGGCGATCAAAAGTCACACCCACGTATTTTGGAGATGAGTCATATGATAATTTGGAGTTGCCTACACGTAATGCAAGTTGTAGATTTGCCTTGTAATTGTCCAAGTAGAAGAGGGTGCTTACAGTTTTTGTTGTGTTCATCTTTAGGTACCACTTGTTGAAAAAGATTTTTAGTTTTGTTGTGTCATGTCTGAGGGCTTCTTTAATTTGTTTAATATCTCTAGATTGGTGTGATAGTACGAAGTCATTAGCGTAGCCAAGTTTGAGATAGGTGGTCTGTGGTAAGTCACTGATATAGATGTTGAACAAAGTTGATGCTAGAACTGAACCTTGGAGAACACCGTTTTTTATAGTTCTCTTTTTGCTTAATTTGTCACCCAGACATACATGATAAATTCTTGATCCAGACATTTTATTCAAAAGCTTTAGTGTTTTCTTACAAGGGATACATTTGGCTAACTTATACATCAAACCGTTGTGCCATACCGTGTCGTAAGTCGCAGATAGATCAATAAATGCAGCTCCAGTTTTCTGTTTTCTTTCATATCCCATTTCGATGTATGTCGTTAAGGCCAGAACTTGTTCATTATTCTCTCTAGAAGTTTAAAACAACAACACAACAGAGAAATTGGGCGATAACTTGATGGATCGTTTGAGGGTTTTCCAGGTTTGAAGATGGCAAGTATTTTAGCTTCTCTCCAAGTCAGTGGGTATTCTGATTTGTCAATAACATCCGAGAGAGATAATGCAAGCCAGTTGATCGCCTTGGGGCCTCAATCATTCATCATGTCTTGATAGATACCGTCTATTCCGGCTGCCTTGCCAGCTTTCATTTGTTTAATTGCAGTGTCAACTTCTTGCTTACTAACTGGCATTGATGAAAAGCTGTTATCCGGGCTTGATTTGTATAAGCGTTGGTATTCATGTCTTATTTCTTTTTCGAATTTATGGATTGGTTTATGGGTGCTACGTTGTTTTATTTGTTTTGCGATATCTTCAACAATAATCGGGGCCTCTTGTGTTGTTTGCGGGCGTTTATCTGGGTCAAATTTTTTCAAGAGGTTCCATGCCTTTCTGCTTGAGTGGCAGAAGACCGTGTTTTCTACTGTTTCCTGCTATTTCTTGCAACGTCTTTTTTGTAGAGATTTTAGGAGTTCTTCAGCTATGCTTTGGTTCTGTGTTTCTTCATATCTTTTAAGAAGAGTTTGACTTTCTTCTGTCCAGCAAGGGATGTAAGTAGATCGCTGGCAATCTATCTCTTGGAATAAATTTTCTTGCACTACGTAGAATGCGTTTGCTGAAGCGGGGGATATTTTCCTGTACGGGTTGTATTCTTGGGCATGTTCTCTCTATGGACTTAGTGAAATCACTCCAATTTGCTTTTTGGAAATTCCATCTAGGTTTAGGGAGAGGTGTGATGGAAATATTTAGACCTATTTTGATTAGAAGAGGTCTCTGTTGGCTTTGGGGAATAAACCGAGGACTTGACGAGAGGCATAGAGTGGTATGTCATCGTTATCCTTGAATACGAATGTTAGGTCAGTAGAGCATTTTTTGCCATCTTGCAGAGAAGAAAGTGCCCTTTTCTCGGATCAAACAATAGATGCATATTATTTTGTGATGTCCATTTGGTGATGTCTTCACCAGCTGTATTGTTCGTTCTGTAACCCCAGTCTGAATGATGACTGTTGAAATACCTGTGATAACAGTAAGGTGACTGATGTGTGGTAGAGGTGGTGATGGCCTGTTCTCATTCGGTGTTTTATAGATGTTAATTAGAGTAGTTCCGCCATGGTGGACAATAGTACGATGGTCATAATTTTCAGTTAGAGTAGATTGTATCACTGAGGTTAATTGAGGATGTTTTAAAAAAACCATTGTGCTATATTTTTCATAGAAGATGGCGTCAACAAGCGAGTAATTTGTGATGGTGTATCTCGATGATGGACTATTCTTTACAACATGGGTCTCTTGTAGAAAGAGAATATCGACTTTGTTGTCATGAAGAAGTTTTGATAAGTACTCACATTAGGCCATAGACAATCCTTCGACATTTAAGGAGAGTAAGTTCACTGTTGGGCTAATGTTGAGATGGGAGCCAGTTGGCTTAATAAGCGGACCTTTTTATCCTGGGCGACGTCCAAGCCAGTATGGTTTTCTGTATTTCGACTGTTCATGAGTTTGGAGGTGTGGTTCAGAGAGTTCGATATCGAATTTCGGAGACCGGGTTTGGATCATTCTTAGTTTTCCTTCAGTGAAGTACTTAAGCCCCTGCACGACGGCAACATGATGATCCAGGCGCAGGGGAATGCTACTAGTGTTTGCTATGTAGCACACCTTGCATATACTTACAGAAGTTAATAGTCTAGTTAAATGCTTAATAAACATTTATGGCATTAAGCTATCCTTAACTGCAAATTTTCACTATGATAATTTTTGCTTAATCTTTGGAAGAAAAAAATTTTGAGTTTTTTCTCAAAAGGTGAATTTGCTGGCACTGATGTGGAGATGGGTATGGATAAAGGGTTGCAATAAACTTGCATGGTTTAAAGTCTGAGCATTTCTATATCTATGAACTGTCACTAGTACCAAATTTCTAACTTAAATCATTACATAGAGGTTTGAATGGTGGTCTCTAGGGGGGTCTATGCCCGACAACTTGGTAGAAATTTTTAAAGACTATATCTGTTTTTGAATAGCATTATTCTAAAATAAATTTTACGTTCCTAGACATGCTAATGAGCCATATATTTTGCATGATAATGAGCCTAAATATTTGGCATAACATTCAAGTATTGTTCACTTCAGTTTTTTTTGGAAAAAAAAACGTAAGCAAAATTTGTTGTTTTTACGCAAAAATGATGCCCACAAAATATATTTTGTATTGCTCTAATACGCTGAAAATGGCATTTTCAAGGCTCTGAAATTCTAAATTTCTCAGGGAGAATGCCTCAGACCCCCCCTGGTACGGAGCGCCTCCGACGTTTTATGACTGATGTTTGAAAAATCCTAGATCCGCCCCTGATCTGATGTTGAAACTTAAGTCATTATGTGTTCCAGTCTTTGTGTAGAGTGATTTTTTGTGTAATTACAATGGTTGTATAGCTGTATATAAAAATTAAAGTCACAAGTAATCCAGTTCAGTGTCGTCATTCTATAAAATTTACTTTTATAAATGTGTGAGGGTAGTATTTTGTGCAATTGATCTTTCGATACTTCTTTGTTATGCTTTTACACCATTTGCTCATCATTAAAGAAGATGGAACATTCAATTACAGGCTCTGACTTAACTGCAATAAAACAATAAAATATTCATTATCGTAAAGGAAAAATTTGAAACACATGTCTACAATCAATAGCGTTTCCACAAGAGAAAAGTCAGAATCATTCGGATAAAAAGAAATTTGTATAAACATATGTAAATCTCTGCTTTAGATAATTTATTGCAAATAAATCACCACACTTCTCTTTCAAAGTTCATATGTATATGTTTATTCAGTAGCGTAGCCAGCCCGACTTTACTCTCGCTATGCAAATATTTTCGCATTTAATAAATACGACGCGTTTTTTTAAAATAAATGTGTTTCAACATCTCATAATGGCATCTACAGTATAATAAGAATATTATGTATATGCATGATAATTTTATATAAGAGTAATATGATGCAGTGATACAATTATCAGTAGATTATAAATATTAAAATGAAATACTGGTTGGAACTAATTTATGAGTGTATTTACAGGCTGAATATAGTGTTAAAACGAAAAACGTGAACGTTGAGATTACAATTAATTTTGTTAATGTGAAATGCTTCTTTTAAAAAAACTCGTCGTGTTTATTAAATGCGCTATATGAATAGTGCTTTTACGAAGTTGCAGCAAATATTTTTGTGTTTACTGACCGTAAGAACAATAGATTTCTAAAGAAATACTTCTAGTGTATCAACTTTTAACTAGACAAATAATAAGTTAATTTGTGATTACCAAATTTATTATTGGTATTCGTTCAAAATTTACATAGCGGTGTAAACCTGCATGCTGGCTACGCTACTGCGTTTATTTAAATGTTTGCTTTATCTTAATTAATGTTCCTTCCTTATATTGCCAATTATTTTGCAGAAGAAATAAGTGGATTTCTGCTCTTGATTGTTCCTTCGTGTTTTTATGATTAAACAATTTGTTACATTTATTTATTTTTTGCTTCTTAGGATATTAAAAAAGTCGTAAGGACCGTGATTCATGACATATCATAGCCGGTTCATGATGTTCCTAAAGATGTTCACAGTATGGTGGAAATCTTATCTGAAGTTGAAGATTCACAGACCTGCTGATGTAAATGGACCTGTCGTTGTTATGTGCAGGTAAACACGTGTCACTGAAATATTAGCAGTTGATTAACCCCGTCGCTCTCGTGGTTATAATTCGGCGGCTTAAGATCTGAGTGAAGTTCTCTACAAGAATTTTGCAACAAACACAAAAATATTTATTTTTTTAATCCAGTGACGGAGCAGGTCACTGTGGTACCTATATTGCTATCTCAAATCTTGTGGACCGAGTCAAAACTTTCCAAGCGATTATTGCGTTCCAATGCATCAAGCTGATCCAGAATAGACGCCGCAGCTCGTTGAAACAGCGGTAAGCTTGTCTTTATTACTCTCTTAAAGCCCCAACTAGACAAACACCATGCGTTATTTTCATTAATGGACTATGCAGCCTCTACAACATAGACCATAAAAAATTTTGTTGTTATTGACTTCATGTTTGAAAATGTACTGTGGCGTTTATCAACACTTTGACACATTTATGATTAGGGTCTGGTGATTTATTGAACGATGCATTGCAGCTGCGTTCCGTTTACCGCAAATGTTCACTAGCCTCACGTGTGCATATGTCATCAATTCTTTGTTTTAGAATATCTTTTTCAAATCTTTGAAAGTTTTTTACAAATCTTTAAAACCTTTAGAATGTTTTACAAACCTTTCTTTTACCTTTTAAAATGTTTGTTTTACTCGAATCTACGAGATGGTTACTCATCAAAAAGGGTTTCCTTAACGCGTATTTGACCAAATAACACGTCGTTTCCTCGACAACACCTTTAACTCAAAACCTCCCGTCATGACTGCTCACAAAAAATCCATCTACTTCCGTCTTTTTTTCACAGGTATGCACTCTCTTCAAATACACATATAAATAAATCGCCTTAGTGCTGATGCTTTTCCGCATGTACTAATTAAATTTGTTTTCCACCTTTCTTAACGTATATTTTCTTTCTTCCCCTTTTAGGAAAAAATCTCAAACCTCAGAAATTGGATGTTGTGTATTCATTAAAGTGTTATAGCTGTACGTATTGTATGTGGGTAAAATCACACGTCATTTACACATCGAATTTTCGTAGCATAGGAGAATGTCTCCATTTGAAGGTATCCAAACGTCACGCCTTGCGTTATCGAGCATTTTTGCTAACATAAACATATCTGGAGATATCCCCGACATGGACGACTTTGAAAGTATTTCCTCTTCTCACGATTCATACAAACTCTCCCTTAATGAGAGCCTCATAATCAATAGCTACAAGTTTTTCCTTGTCGAAAGTATAGTAAAAGTACAATAGAGCAAGTCCATTGATTTTTTTGTGCTACGTATATCTCATTGCGCATATGATTACTACATTGGCATCTAGTAAAATGCTTTTTTTTAGTAATAGGAGTTCCGAACTGGCTAACGGCAGCCTGTTATCTAATTATATGTACAGCAGCCAGTTTCTAAGCAAAGTGGACCTTCGGTATGTTTCCTTTACTATGACTTAACATCTGTCCAAGGCAGTTCTATTCAACTTTTTTAATTTCACTATATTTTGCTTCCTAACTTCGTAATTTATATAATCTATTTGATACCGTCTCCTTTTGTATTCTAACATCTTATATAAATATGATTGTTTCTCATAACAACCTATTAAGGATGCAATGCTACCCGAACTTCCGATTTGTTAAATAAAGCCCTATAATGCAGCGGATGTTGAGTTTCGTTTTATGTTTTTGTACATGTTTCTGTGCACCTGTTCACTTTAGAGTGGGTCACTTCAAAAGTTAATTAACATAATTTACAAACTATAGAAATTACCAGCCGAATGAATGAACTTAAAGTTTGTCTTACACCAAATTAAAAGTGATATGTCATAATAATGGACATAACAAGGTGATACAGTTAAAGCAGACAAAACAGAACATTGTGACTTTTGCGACCATTTTATTTTAATTCTTTAAAGACAATGCTGAGCTCAATTGCTTATTGCTTCAACTACCAAAACTGTTAAGTCGAGGCATTATTTTTCTCGCCATTTCTCGTTGTATTTGTGCTGCTGTCTTGTTGTATCCATGGTCTAAATAAACACTTGTATACAGTAAACGAACATCTGGTAATATGACGTAAATTTTTGTTGTTTTGACGAAAATTGGTATAATTTTTAAAGAAAATTTTGCTCATGACTGCATGCCAGCATAAACTGTTTTCTTGTATGTGTTAGTGTTATTTTAATTGTTTTGAGTTAATGACGTAATTTGTCAGTGCAAATTTTTCAATTACTTCAAGAATTTATTACACAAGTCAAGTGTACAATTTTCTATGCATCTCTCCTCTAGACATATAAACCCGTAAAAAAAGACTTACGAATTTGTATAATATATACCTTATATATCGCATATATACCAAAGTATTTGACGATAAATTTTAAAGTGTTTGGAATTTTAAATTGAACAACTCAGGTATTCTTTTCATCGAGATCACTATTTTCATAGACATAAGGCCTGGGAGGGCACAGGGGGGATGAGCCCCCCCCCAAAGCTTAGCCATTCGGGCGTTTAGGCTTAGCACAATTTTTCGTTCGGGCAATTAATAAAAGGCTTAACAACGTTAATTGAATCAAGTTACATAGAATTTTCATTACAGGATTTTGAGTAGTTAAAAGCATCTTTTAGGTATTTAGCATCTTTTAACACAAACTATCATTTTCATTTATTTGTTTACATGTCTTTCCATGCTATAGAACTACTAAAAGTTTAATAATTTATTTGTATATTTGTTATTGTCTCTGATCTTTGAGAAATCATTGACATTTTTAAGAATCGGATCACCAAAGGTCATATTTTTTCTGAAATTCCTACATTCATGAGTATAAATGGCCACACTAACAAATCCGACTAGGAAACACGATTGAATACTTTATACATGCTTTGCTTGATTATAAGTTAAGCTACCAAATCTTACTTCTGCCAAAACAGCCGTATTCTAAGAAGATTTCATATTGCTCATGTACGCCGACTGGAAAGTTTGTAAACTGCGCACGTGAGATCAAATCTGAGTTTCGTTTATACTTGTTTTTGCGCGCCTGAAAAGCGAATTTCGTAATGTATTACGCGTAATGTATTATTAAGTAATCTATTGATATCTTTAGGTAACCATGTATTGTTTATAGTTGGGTTACTTTTTTTTCACCACTTGTATACTTAATGTTTTATGTTCTTCTTCGTCATTCATTTTTATCTTATAGGCGGTGGAAATTTGGAGCTACTATTGGTGCAATTGTGGCTGGTGTTTTGGTCATTACTCTTGTCGTGTTGGTCATTCTTTTTGTTAGAATCAATTCAAACTCTGCTACACGAGCGTGCAGTGAAATGCGTATTGGAGTTATACGTCGACTACTGACAACATTTGACGAGAGAATATAGTTCTGAATTCAAATTTAGATTTAGTTTAATCACAAGCTCAAAGCAAACATTCTACTGCGGTTGCTCGCTTTCAATAGGTTAGTGTAATGACCGTTTGGTTTTTTCATAAAACTTATTTCAGATAAACTTCCTTTTCATCAAAAACGAAAGACATGGGAATTTATACAGTTTAAGCTTCACAGATGAGTTGGCAGTTTTGAAAAACCAGGCTCAGCTCTCAATGTTGAAAAATATAAAAATAAATAGATTCCAAACAAAATGGCCATCTTGAAATTCTATATTTGAATTAAAACATAAAACGTAAGATATAAAATAAGCCCAATGAAGTCTTTCAAATAAAGTCAGCAATAAACACTCGTTTTTTTGTCTGTTGTTATAATTCAAATATTGAATTTCAAGATGGCTTTTTTAATGGAATCTTTTTCTTATATCGATAGAATTCAGTACGCTTAATTATTTTAAATGAAATCCCAGTTTTTTAAATTTATATTGATGTCCTTTTTTAGAAACGAATGGATTTTTCATCAAACATATTCAGTCAGGAAAATGTTTTTATGATAATGGTCATGATCCTGGATTTTTTACTAATTTGAGGTTTAAAGAGAATTGTTTTCACTCGGGAGCTCAATTTAAATTTGTACAATCTGGTTCAATATTAAATCTAAACAAACCAGGTTGTCTTGAAGAAAACAAAGACAAGCAGAAGTTATTTCGGATTCATCCAAACTTCTTTACACCATCAATGCTATGACCCAAACCTTTTGGGGTGGTTTAATCTATTCACGCTATAATAAGTGTATAGCAGCTCTAAGAGGTCTTTTGACGTGAGGACTGGGCAATTGTAAAGATGAAGAAGACGAACGATTTTATTTTACCAAGTTTGAATTTTCATCCAGTTAGCATGTATATAATTAAACTATGATCAGAAGCCACTGCAAGGCCATAGCTATAGATATGGTGCCAGTGAGATCAGTGCCACCAGAAACTTCATTTTTTTAAATTCAACTTTTATTTTACAGGTAATTCAAGATAAGCTTGTATAGATTTGAATTTGCTTATTTTTTTGTTTGTCTTCTATACGCTTACACTGTTATTTTTGGGGTGTTGAACTAGCACTTTCTCTAGTGCTAAACTGACACCCTATCGGTGGTGTTAAATAAAAGGTGTTATTATAACACCAATATTGTTGTTGATTTAACAACATATGACCTTAAACATATTGTAGCGTGTTAAATTTACACCTCAACACTTTAACACCCAATTAATGGTGCTGAACTAGCACCTTCTTCTGCCACAAAAGTGCTAAAGTAACACTGTTTTTTGGTGTTAAGTGGTTGGTGTTAAATTAACGCCATTAGCAAGAGTTACAATAATTTATAAAGGGCGGTATTTCTGCACCACTCTCCTTGTAAAATCATGGGTGTCAAAATAACACTCATTTTAACTGTTTTTTTAACTTATTTTTATACTTATATCAAACTGCAGCTGTTTTCGTTCTGACACGGATAACTGAACAGTTGACTTATGCGTTCATTTAAACAGTTTAACAACTTCGTAAAAAAATAGCGGCAATACATATGTTATATTAACCAGAGGTGGATTAAGCATGGATTTTATAGGGGGAACCTTGGCTTTGTGAGTTCATTAAAACTTAAAAGTAACTCTTCTTCCTGTTCAGGGTCTGTATTATCAATCTCATGATTTTGATTAGCATCGTCGTTTCCCCTATCAGTATTCAACTCTGCGCTGTCCCTCGTATTGCGCACGATGTTATGTTTTCGAATAAGGTGATTTCTCAATGAGAAAAATTTCTTAAACGTCCTGGCAGAGCCATCGATGCCACAAACAACATGAAAATTTGGCTCATCACGATGAACACGGCCAATATGTGTTATTAGTAATTGAAGAGAATCTGAAACGAATTCTAGGCAAATATTACATCGGTATAGACGCTACATGACATAATTCACTTCAAGAATACAATTCACTTCTGAAGAGAGTGCCTGCTCAACTCTGTTACCATATATGGTGTGAAATGTGATATTAGCGACTATATGCAAAAACGCGGTAAAATGCTTATAGCCAACTGTCACTGTCACACTGATCATATTTCATTTCATGATTTTCATCGTGATTTCATCTGTTTGTGCAGCGTTGTCAAATTATATTTTATTAAAGAGCCATTGGATTTAAGTTATTTTCTTTCGACAATCTCCCTTCTTTTAAAAAGGTAAATACAAAGCTTTCTTGAATATATTTTCTTATGAAATTTCTTGTGACACATACTTCTCCTCGTGCTTATATTTCATGTAGAAATTTTTGCATTTGTGTTTTACAAATTTTTATACGTTTAAGGTCGGATGGATTCCACGTTGCTTGATAATCTTAAGAAGGCAGGGGTAAAGGAAAATGTAATTTTTATTCTTGAAGATGAAGAGGTATGTGTATAAAATTAAATTTAGCACGAGTGCATGAATTTTTGCGTGTTGACGTTGTGACTAGACGACTTTTTGTTGCTTTTGTTAACACTGCTTGGTAAATATGGACTCCATACCGAAAAAACAATACTTGAATTTAGTGGGCAAAATTATTGAGGGAAATAAAGTGTAAAGATAAAAAATGACTAAGTAATCTAAGACGTCAAGCATTATGAGTGAAAGTTCAACTGCTGTGGTTCCAAACTACATTAGACTATGAAGTAAAAATACCAAATCATTATTATTGCAGCATGCTAAGTAGATGTTCGAATAAATTACTTCATTTTTTTTACTCCGGTCCGCGGAATCCTGGCAAATGCAGCCAATAAATTAAGCTGTTTTAGTAATTTAAAAAAGATATTTTGAAAACGTTTTTAACAATGGATTTGAATGATAGTTTGAAACTCGGAAAGCGAGTTTTACTATGCCGACGAGCTTGGAAATATCGTGGAAAATGTTAGCGAAAATATAGCAGAAAACGTAAACATGGATGAAAGGGACGAAAGTTTTACGCATGAAATTCAAGATTACATTATGGCACAACTGCCATAACCGCTTGACAAAAAATAAATACGTTATTTACCGTTTATATTTCGGTCCGAATAGAAAAATAGTTCTTCTCGAAATAAAAAACGGCCTTTGGCCTCTGGCCGTTTGGGACCTCTGGAAAACATTTTTACATTTATTTCACGCGCGTTCTGATTGGTTAAAGCCCAATCCAAACATCAAATGGCTGTTCTTTTTTCGCTTGAATGGACCTCCTGTACGAGCCTCTCGCTCAGTCATTAACATATATATATCTTTTTAATTTAATTTTGATTTTTTGTACTCGAATAGTTTGATTCAGCTGGTGTTTTAAACAATACTTCTGATGAGCTGTTGAAGGCATGTGGCATAAAAGGAGGGCAAGTTATACGAATCAAAAATGCATTGGCAACGATTAACTTGGACAATTTTTCTACCATTAAGAAATGTTCCATCTACCATTGAACCATCCACCCAGAAGATCGCTTTATCCACTAGTCATTCCTTTGCCATAAATGACAATGTCAGCAATTCTTCAGCGTCAATTGAAGAAGCTCATTTGTCAACAGGCACACCGTCACCTACAACATCCAGTACACCTCGACATACCATAGCATCTCAAAAGAGTGATCAACCTTCACCAAGCTTTGTACTTGTGGAAGAAAGGAAACTGAACAAGAACTGGATAAAAGATTTTAAGCTTCCTATTTCTGTATGTTAAATAGTATACCTCGTAATAGGTCACATTCTGATGTTAAAATTTATCTTTTGTATTTTACAGTTTTCTCCAACAGTGCATGAAGCACTGCAAGCAGGAAAACTTAATGGAAACCTTAGGGATGAGTTTACTAGGGACATTTGTTCTTCTATTAAAGCTCATACAATGTTTCCATCCAGAGAAGAAAAACAAAGAGTGGCGTCCATGATTGTAGAAAAATATACTTTTCTTGTCGATTCACTTGGAGCTGGTACAGTAAGTCATATTCATATTATTTAATGCATAAGATAATCTTTAGAAGAAATCCTATAGCTTTTCTCGCTATCTCTTATAATGTACAGCATGAACTTTCTTCGTTATAGGGGTCATGGTTGAAAGCAATCACTAATCGATTCAAAAACATGCGTAGAAAGAAGACAAATTCAACAACAAGATCTGTCTGTGTGTCTCAAACTACACAAAAGCAGCCAGAAGCAAATATGAAAAGACGTAAGCTGTATGATGTTTATGATATGGATAATGGTGAGACTGCAGAAACGTGCGAAGAACATAAAAAAAGCCATGGTAACCGAGATGACGAAAACAAACAAAAGATATAGACTAATTAAAGAGCTCATGGAGTTGACCTACCCCTACCGGCGCCAACAATTTATAAATGAACCAAAAGTGTTGAATGAGCTACTGACTGAGTATCCAGCTCTTCAGCTTGTTTCAGAGGTAAGAATAAATATTTTTTGAACAGAACTATTGCATAGAACTATCCTCAAAATCATGGGGGCAGCTAATTTTACCAGTTGTAGTTGACATCTTTGCAGTAAACTGATAAAGTAAATAATAGTATGGCGCCTTATGGCTACAGATTTTTTGTCCATTGAAACATATTTGCAGGAATGTAGGATTTCGCTGCCATATAACGGTCACGATTCCCCAAGCACTAAAGAAATCATAGCTAAAAGTCCGTCGGCAACAACAATTTTAGAAGCATCAATCTGCTTACCATACGCCATATTGACATAAATCGCATCACACACTCGCATAAATTGACTTTGATTTATTACATTCATGCATACACTTTAGTTGTCCTTTACTTACGATTTTGGATGTGAATTTCTGCTGATAAAGCTCAAGACAATGTTGGCTTTCTTTTGAACATCAATGACTGAAATTAAATGAAGATATGATCTTATACGTCCGGCCACCCCTCTTATCAGTCGAGACCATTCCAGACTGTCCACTGATCTGGCCATTGACCAGTGAAATAAGCGTTTTTGGCGTTCATAGTCTCCTTTATCCGTCGAACCAGTCAAGCAACCCCGCTTATCAGTCGGTTATTCCAGGTCAATTGAAATTCAATTGATCTGGTTACCAACAAGATATTCATTAGATTAGTCATTGGTTTTCAATAATAAACAAAGCTGGATTTTTATCACGAAGTAAATGCGATAATAAAGTAAGAATAATTAATGACTTTTTAATTAATATGAATAGGTAATTTTTGAATTCATACATCAGTCGCGCGACGATTTGACATACTCTAGATCCGCCCCAGGGAACAATATCATTTTTTGTCATTTAGCACTTGAAGTCATTAACCTGTTTTGCCGTGTTCACAAACTTTAGATGCATTAATTTTGCCTCGGCGCTTTGTTTAAACAGAGTAAAATATAATAAACTTATCTTCTATAACATTGCTTCGTCAACCAATGTATGTATCTCAATTTTCTCTGTTTCCAAAATTTCTAACACATTTAAAGTATTATTGTTGATTCGTAAAGGGTAGGATTTGAGGTAAAACAAAATTCTATAAAATGTTAAATAATTGTGGCAGTCGGCATAAGTGCATGTTTATATATTCTCAATACACGCTACTCCACACTTGAGGAAACAGCTTTGTCCAGCACTTACAAGTAAAACTTTGCGAAAACCACAACTCTATTGTTTACCATACTTGTACGAATCTTCATTTTCTCTGTTTGTTTAAGGTGTATTTCTGCAGTTGCCTTATTGTGTGCGGTTTTCAAACAAAGACGTGAAGACAATAAAAGAACAAAAGGTAAGATGTAATAAATTTCGTTGGCTACAATTGATGGTAAAACGAATGTTTGTTTATCCTCGTTGCTTTGTTATCATTTAATATACAGCAAATTTTTTCTTTGACCGAGTTTAGCAATTTGCCCGGCTTGCCCTCTAAGTATTGTGGTTTCAAAGGCTAAAGACATCAACGTTTTCATAGAGCAGAATTGACAATGATTAAGCCGTGGATAAAATGAAGATGAAGCTTAAGCAAATTTTACATGACGAAATCAAAATTTGAAAACAATAAAAGGTGCATGGGCTGCATGTTTACATCACGGCCGCCATTTTGGTAGTCAAATACAAAAAAAAATTTTATCAAAGCCATTGTTTGCACAGGCCGATAACGCAGGTCAATTTTTTTCATAATTCCGTGGAAATTGTTTGCAATCCAGGAATAGGCGTATTGTTTCATTATTGATGAGGGTATTTAGTCTAAACGTCCCTATTGACTGTACTGATGGTGAATATTTAGTCTAAACGTCCCTAACGAATATTATGATGAGGAAATTGGTCAGTAAACGTCCCTGTGATAACAAGAGGCCACCATATTATTGCATTAGTTAAATGCTGTTAATGACTTAATATTGACAATGACCATATACAGTCTCTCAGATCTATAACAATTCAAACCGGCGTTTCATTACAGTAATTTTACAAATAAATGGAAACAAATTTCTGAAAGCAAATAACAAGAGGTTTGAAAACAAAAGGAAAACAGAAGTGAATGCCACTTTTCCAAAACAGCGACGACAAAAAAGTAAAGAAAGCTGTCTCAGTTTAAATAATGGTTTATAATAAGCCTTTTCTTAACTTTGCTTACCCGCTCTCCAGCCTGCGCGGTCTGTACATAAACAAATATCTAATCCGATATTTCTCTTTAAAGATTTCGCGATTGCTTAGTAAGGGACTTATTATATAACTAACTTTAATACGGTTTTTCAAAATTTATGTGTTTCTACATGCTTTTCCTTCCACCTGTTCACATCAAAACGTAGACTTAAGAACAAAACTTTACAGCTAATTAACATAGCTAAGTTACAAAGAAAATTGTGAAAATTGCGTAAATGGAAATGATCCTTGCTTGTTGTAGTATACTTTGATAATATCACACAAAGTGGCTGTCCAATGCATCAATTAGAAGTTTGTCATATACTAATATATAATGAATATCGAAATGTTAAATTATTGTTCTTAATTCTTTACCGCTAAACCCAATCACTTAAACATTCTTCATTCATATGTCAGTATTCTTGCATGCACTATTTTTTTACCCTTTTTTCAATGTATTTATGCAGCTGTCTTATTATCTCACTGGTTTGAACAGACACTACTAAACAATAAAAAAAAGCTGGTTTCATGTTGTAAATTTTACTGTATAGTTCGGTTCGACACAAATTGGTGTATTTGGGGTTACAATTTTTTACCAATGACTGTTAGC